>NC_064619.1:175986010-176299916 GCF_023898315.1 Schistocerca nitens
CACAGCGCTAAACAGAAATTGGAAAATTCCTGTGGGTTATTGTTTAGTTCACTCCCCATCTTCTACTGTAAAGCTAAATTTGGTACAACACTGGTGTTACTATAGTAGCTGTGGTTTGCGATGGTACTGCCACAAATAGATCTTTAATGGCAAATTTAGGGATCAGATGTGATGAACAGGGAGCACAGTGTTGGTTTCCCCACCCTTCAAATAATGATATGAGGGTATTTTGCATGTTTGACACAGCTCATATGCTAAAGCTGGCACGTAATTTACTTGCAGAAGAGAATTTTTTGTTGGATGGTACCATTTCAGGCAGTGATAACATAATTAAATGGGAATATTTTAAAAAGTTAGTGGACTTGCATGAAAGGGAAGGTTTGCATGCTACAAACAAACTTAGGAGGCAGCACATTCTGTACCATACTCAAAAAATGAAAGTGGCTTTGGCAGCACAAACCCTTAGCAATTCTGTTGCAAATGCCATGTTGTTCTGCAAAGATTTAGGCATTAAAGAATTTTATGGGTGTGAGGCAACAGTTAAATATATCAAAATGTTAGGCAGTGCCTTTGATTTATTAAATTCTTGTCACACAATGGGCAAGGGCACTAAGGCACCAATTTTCAGAGGGAACAGAGACACAGTCTGTAAAAGGATCAATGAATACATTAAGTATTTCAAGTCTTTAAAGCTTTCTGATGGAAGTCCTGTTATTCTGTCTAACAGAAAAATGCCGTTGTATGGACTTATGCTGAATTTAATGAGCATAAGGCAAATTGCAGAATTGTATGTTTGGAAAGAAAATGCAGAGCTCAATTATATTTTGACCCGTAGAACAAGTCAAGATAACTTGGAATTATTTTTCTCCAGCATTCGTAGTAGAGGAGAAACAGAAATAACCCAAATGTTGTGCAGTTTAGATCAGCATACAGGAAATGCTTAATTGCACAGATAGAAGGTTCTCAAAATGGCAATTGCCAAGAATCAAATACTAGTATGCTACCTCCTGCTACCGTTCCATCACTTCCTTTTGCTAAGGTAAGCCCTGCAGCTGTAGACCATGATTATGTGCCAGATTATGCCTCACTGAGTATGTACTCAGAATATGTCATTGAGTACATAGCTGGAAGTATAGTGAGACAGGTGACTAACAAAATTAACTGTACTGACTGCTTAGAAGTTATTTTTGCTTGTATTGAGGCTAAAAGAACTGGATTGATTGCAATGAAAGATGTGAAAACCAGTTTAATCAATCCAGCTAATGATGTTGTTAAACTTTGTAATGTTGCTGAGGTTTCCAGAAATAATGAGGACATAATCCTGAAATGTCAGAAAAACGTTTTGTTGAGGTTCCAGAGAGAAGTGTTGCAATTGGTGAGAGGCTCCTTATTTATAAACAATGAACATCTCTTTACAGAAACTGAATTTGGTGAAAAAACCCATTATGTTAAACTGATAAAACTGCTGCTCAAACATTATTTTGTATGTCGAATAAATCACTTATGCAAGTCAAAATCATCTGAGAAGAGAGGTAAAGTTGTGAGACAACTATACACGAAGCTTATTTTATTTAAAGGTCAGTGAAAAGACTGAAAAAATACGAATGTCAGTTAAAACATTGTAAAAATTAAATGTAAATAAATTATTTTACTTTTCTCGTAGATTATTATTATTATTGAATTACTATGCTTGTGTTAATTACTTGCAACACCTATTTCAAATAATATTCTCGTTCACAGTGTACTGGTTTTTGAGGCTTTGACTGTTTACTTTGAAATAGCGACAAAAATATCGCATTTCTGCGCCCGTTACTGTTTCTAATAGTTAACCACAGCATGTTTAAAAGTTTCACCATAATATTCTGGTGGTACCTGCTCTAATTGCATTAATTTATGGGCAACAAGTAACGTTATAGTGGATGAACAGACTTATTTGAGTTGTCTTGTAGTGTTATCTACATCGAAAAGTTTAGCCATATTTCGACAAAAACATCCCTTTTTGCTGTCAGTGTACACTGAAATCACTGCTGTCTATTGCTTGTTTTAGAAAAAATAAAGCTAGTATGGGCTATTTCAAGTAAGTCAAACGCAGTTACAAGGGGGCGGGACACAGTAGACGAATGCCTTGACTAAAGAAAACATGGCGGACAGAACTTCGATTTGCTTCAAACATGGCGGACCTATAGCCACTCTATGAAATTTTAACTCGTTGTACGTAACGTAATAACCTTATTGGTTGAGGGTAGCCAGTTACAAACAATGTAACGTTTGCGACCCCTCTGGTGGAGAAAATGCCAAACGTTTTAAGAACCAAACGTATGTGGCGCCTCTACCATAATAACCTGAACTTAAATTAAATTGTAGCAGTGGCAGCGCCGCCGGTGAAGAAAGGATGCAAGCTTACGAAATAAAGGGTTTACGATTTTGCTGCAGTGCAATATTATGGAATGGATTTAAAGAGATCTTCATCTGATGTATGGACTAACTATATTCCAATGTAAATACTTTTCAAGTTCTTAGGAATTAATAAGATTGGGAAGCACTTACAATATAATCCTAATAGTTGTATTTATTATATGATTGGTATTTTACGGTTACAATCAACAATAATAATTATATTTTAGCGAAAATTCGTCGGAATTAGTATAAGTTTTTCTGGGGTTACCATTACCAGATGGAAAATATGAGACAGTACTGAATATTAATGTTAAAAACTACCGGTAAAATTGTAATCACTACTGGATTAGGGTTATTGAAAATATCGCGACCGATAGACGTAAACAATCCTGAGAAAGCCTACAAAAAAGTTTGTAGAACTAGCTAGGTTTGTACAACTCTACAAATCGCCTGCTTAGGGATAGTGAGGATGAGATTAGATTAATTACAACGCGCATAGAGGCATTTGAAAACTCATTCTTCTGACTATCACTACGTGAATGAAACCGAAAGAAGCCCTAAGAAGGGCGCCGATACCCAGGGACAAAGGGGAGGATGGGAGACACCCCCCCCCCCCCTAGCTCTTTGAGAAAGGAAAAAAATATAGAGTAGTTAGGTATTTTTTTATTTCAACGCAATTACGCAAGTTTTTGACAAAGTCTGAAATGGATCTTTTTTATGGCTGCTTACAAGTCGCCATTCGTCTTCCAAAACGGTAAAAATATTCCATATCCACAGGTGTAGTCCTCCCATTATCCTTTACAAACCTTGAGCCCTAATAACTGCTACAAACTGATACACCCTCTGGAAAGCATTTCAGTGGTTTGTAAAGTGTGGATATAGATGTAGATTTACATCGCTATGGTTGCCTCATTGACTGCCAAAATAGCATTAAATTGTTGACATGGGCATGAGTACAAAGAAAACCTATCTATGGTGACAGACTGATCTGTAGCATAGCAGGAGATCTAAGTTAGGTCTGAATGCAACAGTTTGGTTGTGAGTTGGCGTAGCGAAAATCGTGTCTGTGGTGACAGAATGGTCTGTAGCGTAGCCTGAGGGCTAAGTTAGGTTGGGATGCAACATTTTGGCTGTGAGTTGGCAAATCCAACGAATGTGATGGCGATTAACATATCTGTGGTGCAGATTGGTCTGTACCTTAGTTTGTGTAGGCCAAGTTGGAAGGTGAGATTTTAGCTGTTAGTTATTAAATAATTATTACGCCATTGGAAAAGCGTTTCAAGTACTTGTTATTAAATATCGAATTTTTTGCCGGATCTGACATGTCTCGGCTTGTATCACAGTGTAAACTTTCCTTTTTCCCCAAAAGGGAACTAAACTATTAGATACCGTAGTGACATGTTTCATGTAAATCGTAGTGTAATAGACTTATGTTCCTTTTGTTTTGTAATATCAGTCTGTAGAAGCGCGTTGTGTTTGCAACGGTGTGTTATTCATATATAATGTAGTCTTTATACAGTATGTGACTAGTTGGAGTTATTATCGTTTGATCTTTGCTGTTTTTCTGTGACGTCAGTAGTAGTGTCTTTGGCTTGTTTCGAGAAGTGAGTCGTTTGGCGCCTTTTCAAATACTGTTGGGTCGAACAGCCAGCGCGTTGATCTGAAGTTTCTGTACAGTCTGTAAGATGATAAACAGATCCTAGACTGGTTTAGAGAAAGGGTGTGAAGTGTGCCAGTCAGCAGTGAACTGGTACCGAAGAAGAGTTTGAGTGATTGATTCGTATGGAAGTGTCTGGTGAAAGGGAATAATAGGCACGAAAAACAATTTTCGGTAAGTAAAGGTTCCTGGTTTGCACGTAGCAAGCTACCGGTAAGTACCATTTTGCGACTGCCGTGGCAGTAAATACTTTTTTTTTTACGAGCTACAACTTGGCAATTACTCTATTGTTCACTGGGAAGAATACTGTAGGGAAATTTGCACTGTTGCGGGTTTTGAGAAAATGAAAAATTTGATGAAAAAAGTTATTGTGGAAATTTTTGAATCTCTATTTGGCCAGAAAAAATCTGGGAGGGGCAATAACGCACCAGGGCGATGGGTATTCGGTCCTATAGAAAGAGGCACTAATAAGTGCTTTTTTCATGTTTTTCAAGAGAGTTCTAAAGAGATACTTTTGAAGATAATTAAAGAAAATATTGTACCTGGGACAACAATAGTGTCTGATTATTTCAACTTCTATTAATGCCTAAGGTGAAGGATTCTGCATCTATTCGATTATCATAGCCTTTATTTCGAGGACTCTAAAACTGGAGCGCAACAAACATTGAAAGGAAGTGGTCTGGAATTAAAAGCTCGTTACAAGGAACTTGGCAGTGCACAGATTTGTTTGACTTTTATTTATTTGAATATACATTAAGAAAGTGAAGATGAAGAAACTTATTTATGAATTGTGCAGCTCCTTTGTACGATGGCAACTCCTAAATGATTACATTCACGGGTGTATCGTCAACGAAATAAATAAATAAGTATTTCGCAATCTGTAGTAGAGATGGGCAAACTGAAACACATAACTGTTTCGAAACAAATGAAACAGTACAATGCAATGTTTGTGTTTTGTAATAGTATAGGCCTTCGCATTTTATCATCTTGAGTGTCTACTGTATAAATATTGTCATAAAAAAACAAATGAGGTGCGAGATCGCCAATCATATCGCAGAAAGTGTGAAACTTTCACTTAGGCGTCTTTGCAGTTCCATATTTCCTGTAGCAAATGCGCTGCTTTCGTGTCATGTGACTTTCATACTTTGCAATTGGCCGAGGTCAGACTAAATATGTTTGACATAACAGATTTTGCCAAACTCGTTTCCCTGTATTCTAGTGCATAATTTTGATAGGTTTTATGAGTGATAATCTGTATGTGCTCTTGAAAAGGCATATCATGAGATATAATTTATTGAGATAACATTCTGGGAAGCGAGGCACTGAATTAACATTTATGAGTGTGCCACTCACACTTTTACTACTCACAGTTAAATTTTCCGTTGTTTGTCACACAGAGCAGGATGCAAAGTGACTGATGGACCCAGATCAAAAAATTCCCCTGACAGACTTGAGGATATAGCACAATGGTCAAGTATGGCAGTTTCTCACCAAACATTCATAAGTTAGCTGCATACATCTCATAGTAAGTACACTTGATGGACTTGGAAAACATTTCAAGGTAACTGAAATGCAGAGATAGGTATGTTTCTTTGAAGTATAAAATCCAGACTAAAATTTAAACCAATTCATACAGTGTAATGCCTTTGTGATACCTATATCATGGCAGATCTGCCTCTACACCACTTATAGTTCTTGCTAAAGAAGTTTGTTTGGGGTACAGGTAAATGGAGTTCCTCAAGTACTCACATCAAGCAGATGTATTACCATTTTATTATAAACTACCCCAGGAAATCAGAGATGAAGTTATGTCGCTGTTGAAATGCAATTTTTATCACTGTATCTGAATGACAAAAACAAAAGTATCGAAGTAACATTGTTGATTTGCCTGAGAATTATTTATCATACACAAGTATTAAGATGTCTATAGTGTCATAACCAAACACAGGACATTTACAAAAATAAACACACAAATATATACATACACAAATCAGATAATTATTCTCAACACATAAATGAATACATAACATATTCAAAATAAAATTAAACTCACTGAATGGTGGGCAAAAACGTGTCTTCTATGTGCAACAAATATGAGAGAAATGTTCTTATAAGATAGCTACATGCACAATTTAGTGGACTAAACAAAATACAATCAAATATAAATTCAGTGCCACGGTCCAGAGAAGAACAAAATCAACTGAAATTTTACTGTTTCATTTCTGAGTAGATCTGCTGTAACTATTCTAAGTTGTAGTTTAGAAATATCATTTTTGATACTTTTTCACTTGAAAGACAGGATCGTCTGTCTGTTATTGTTTGCCCCTGCTTTGAAAATATGCGCTCACTTGGAACAGAGGTGGCCATAATACAAAGACGTCATTTCATTATTTCAAACAGTGTAGGAAACAACGCATGATTTTCTTTCCACCACAGCAATGGACCTTGTGATCTGTGTGTCAGTGGCATCTTCATATATTTATCAAGCTCGACTATACTTGCAGCACGTGGATTGTCTACACTTTGGATCAAGCCACCTACAGCTTGGTCAAAATCTTGCCAAATGTTGCCACTGCTAGAGGTGAATGTGCTCACCACAACTGGTTTGGCTGGTGGTGGATTTTCTGTAGAACACCGAGTGGGTTTCTGTCGTATTGCACAGCATTTGTTAATTATGGCATCTTTTTTTCCTTTTAATCGATGCCCAGTTTTTGGAAAACCATGCTCCCTGAAGCGAGGATCCAATAATGTTACTTCACATGCAATTGCTTTATCTGCAAACTTTTGAACGAGGCGGGTACAGATTCCGTCTTCAAGTTTATCAATTACTGTATTGGTGGCTTCATTGCTGTGATCTGAGTTTTTTAGTCTCAGACAATGATTTTGTAAACCTTTGCTCAATAAGACAACTTTTGACAAGGTTACATTTCTTTCACTGCTAATTTCTCTTGTGACTTGTTCAAAAGGAGATAGTATCTCACAAGATTTTTCAACAACTGACCAGTCTTCATTGGACAGTTTTGTTTGTGAATCCACACTGAGGATGGCGAGGGTGCTTTGCAAAGGCTCTTTGATTTTCAAAATCGTGTCAAACAGTTCACACATGGAATTCCATCTCGTAGGGCAATCTGGTTTCGGTGTTAAGATAGGGAAGTCCATTTGCTTCTGAATATTGTATAATTTCTCAAGTGCTTGAGGACTTCTTTTGAAAAATTCCACTATTGACTTCACTTTTGCCCTTGTGTCTGTAATTGGTTCAAGGCTTGCTTGCACAATTAAATTCAGTGTATGTGCAAAACAAGGTACATGCCACCACTTGCACATCATCACTGCCTTCACCATATTAGGTGTATTATCTGTAGTGCAAGCTACAATTTTATTGGTAATACCCCAAGATGAAGTCACATTTTGTAATTCACTGGAAATGTTTTCTGCTGTATGCTTGTCATGGAATTTAAAACTAGATAACAAATATGATTTCAGATTGCAGTTTTCATCAATGAAGTGAGCAGCCACTGCAATATAATTCTCATTTTTGACAGATATCCATCCATCAGTTGAAATGCAGATGTAGGATGCAGCTTGCACTGCAGATCTTACTCGCACTAGCGTGCTGTCGAACACTTGAGAGAGTAAACTGTGGGAGAGTGTTTGTCTACTGGGAGGTACATAGTTTTCTTTTAATAAATAAGTCATTTTTCTAAACACTACACTCTCAACTACATTAAATGAAGGTATTCTTTAATAACAAGTCTTAAAATCTGTTCGTCTATTTTGGCTCGTTTGGATGAAGGCACTGGTCTTGATGCAAATCCAGTAATCTTTGTTTGTCTACCACACCTACCCAAAAGTGAACTGGTGGAAGTGCTGGGCATTTCTTGCACAGATTGTTCATCCTGACGTTACAGGCACTGAATTGGCAGATTCCTGAACAGTTGCTGTGGAAACTGAACTGGCTTTGTCACTGCCCAGATTCATAAAAAGTGATTTCGAACGAGTTTCACTTAAATTAATTGTTGGATGCTTATGTCACAAGCGTCTGTTTAATGAAGAAGTTGAACTACGTTTAAACGACAACTCTGCCGAGCACGAGTTACATTTATTTTTCTCAAGATTTATCTGCATAAAATAATCAATCCCACAGTGCGCTTCGTAATACCATAGCTGAAGAGAGAAGAACCAACACGAACGGTACTGGAGGCGGGAACAAACTGCTGAAGCAACGGATACGCTACTGGGATTCCCACATTTCGTTAGTATCGATCATGTATACCCGGCCTGCTAATTTCCATGCACACAAAAGAAATCATTGTGGAGAATAGGCACATTGACTATAGACTCATGAATAAAGCCACATAATTCGAAAAAATAAAAAATATAAGAGAAACAAATTTTTGTCCCTCAAGGTGTTTCAAATCATTACTATAAATCCACCATGCTTCCCAGCCCTTCTCGTACACCATTACATCATCAATGATCCGTCAATCACATTGCTTGAAAGTACATCCAATTTGCTTATATGTCTAAAACCTACCACTCTACGCCTTTTTTAATTCAAAACGTTGTAGGTTTACTTGCGTTTTTTAATGTGATTACTGTACATGAACAGAGAAGCATATGTTATAGGAGATGTGTAATGTAACTGAATGTTTTTCACACTTTTATTATTTGGAATGCGAATAGTGTGCTTTATTTTATTGTCTGTTAGTGTTTATAAAGCATATATTACGCCATTTCGGAATAGAGCAGTCAATTAGAAACGAAGCTTTATTTTCGGAAATCTTAAGCTTCATGCTCGTGTGTGTCAAAAAGATTTCGACACTCTTGAAAGAGTTTGATGAAGCAGTATATTAAACGTATTTCCGTATTTGTGCCGTGCCCGAATCTCGTCCGAGACAAAGCGAAATGAAACATCACTGTTTCGATACAATTAGTCCGTTCCAAGCACAAGTGGACTGAAACAGCGTTATTTTGAAACAACGATACAGTTTCTGTGACTGGCTCGAGATCGAATCTGGTCCCGTTATCCGACACAGAGCGGAATGAAACACCACTGTTTCGAAACAGTGAAACATAGCAGTTTCTAAACACTGAAACAGTTCCACGTATCAATACACTGCACCGAAACATAGAAACATTGGCCAAGTCTAATCTGTAGTTTGCTCCTTACATGTTAAAAAAATTCTCGTCGACAAGTTATCGCTTACTTTTGAGTCAGAAACGTACCTTCTAATAGCAGGCCTCGTACTTTTGTATTGCACTTGTATTTGCTCGAGTGTTCGTTTCCTTGAAAGTTATTTGAGATTTGTAGCGAGGTTCTTGGATCCCTCGTACCAATACAAACTGAAACAACCATACTGTGAAATATCCCTTTAGTCCATTGCTTTTAGCGATTCTATTACTATTGTTTTGCTTAAATATGCCACAACACGGAAAGTACAGAGACTTTTTTACTTACAATGGGAGGCCACGAAGTTGGGATGACAGATTTACTTCAAACTTTGTACACATTTAGTAGGCCATAAAAACAACATAATGTGCAAGTAGTAAGATGCGCTACTCTGGAAATTCCGAGAAAATCTCAGAGAAGTTTTACGTTTCTGTCATGTAATGGGTACATCTGTGCTAGGTACTGAATGTTACAGTTCTTGGTTGTAAGCCGGCATGGTAGCTCAACGTGTTCGGCCAGAGGGTTAGCTGCCCTCTGCAAAAAAATCAACACGAGATCAACAAAAAAAAAAGGAAAAAACGTGGTTAGCGTTCGATCCAAGTAAGCCGGACGGTTCGACTCCCGTTCAAACTCATTTCTTAATCTATATTTTTTTCTTCATTGGTCATGTTATTTAATTTATATGATATTTTAGAGGAAACAATTTTTAAAAAACCACGTGTATTTGCATGAAGTTTTAGTGAGTTTCGTCTTATTTGAGAACTTACTAATTTTAATTAAATTTAATTGCTCGTTTTTCCCGCGTGCCGTTCGAGAGTGGAACGGTAGAGAGACAGCATGAAGGTGGTTCATTGAACTCTCTGCCAGGCACTTCATTGTGAATAGCAGAGTAATCACGTAGATGTAGATGTAGATTAGAACAAACATATTTATAACTATCGACAAGTAAATGAAGAAACGCATAGTTTTCCCAAAATTGTATGCCTTTCGTAACTTCTGATATCCATTATAAATGCAATCTGGTTGTGTTGTTGTTGTGGTCTTCAGTCCTGAGACTGGTTTGATGCAGCTCCTCATGCTACTCTATCCTGTGCAAGCTTCTTCATCTCCCAGTACCTACTGCAGCCTACATCCTTCTGAATCTGCTTAGTGTATTCTTCTCTTGGTCTCCCTCTACGACTTTTACCCTCCACGCTGCCCTCCAATACTAAATTGGTGATCCTTTGATGCCTTAGAACGTGTCCTACCAACCGATCCCTTCTTCTAGTCAAGTTGTACCACAAATTCCTCTTCTCCCCAATCTTATTCAATACCTCCTCGTTAGTTATGTGATCCACCCATCTAATCTTCAGCATTCTGCTGTAGCACCACATTTCGAAAGCTTCTATTCTCTTCTTGTCCAAACTGGTTATCGTCCATGTTTCACTTCCATACATGGCTACACTCCATACAAATACTTTCAGAAACGACTTCCTGACACTTAAATCTATACTCGATGTTAACAAATTTCTCTTCTTCAGAAACGCTTTCCTTGCCATTGCCAGTCTACATTTTATATCCTCTCTGCTTCGACCATCAACAGTTATTTTGCTCCCCAAATAGCAAAACTCATTTACCACTTTAAGTGTCTCATTTCCTAATCTAATTCCCTTAGCATCACCCTAGTTAATTCGACTACATTCCATTATCCTCGTTTTTCTTTTGTTGATATTCATCTTATATCCTCCTTTCAAGACACTGTCCATTCCGTTCAACTGCTCTTCCAAGTCTTTTGCTGTCTCTGACAGAATTATAATGTCATCGGCGAACCTCAAAGTTTTTATTTCTTCTCCATGGATTTTAATACCTACTCCGAACTTTTCTTTTGTTTCCTTTACTGCTTGCTCAATATACAGATTGAATAGCATCGGTGAGAGGCTACAACCCTGTCTCACTCCCTTCCCAACCACTGCTTCCCTTTCATGTCCCTCGATTCTTATAATTGCCATCTGGTTTCTGCACAAATTGTAAATAGACTTTCTCTCCCTGTATTTTACCCCTGACACCTTCAAAATGTGAAAGAGAGTATTCCAGTCAACATTGTCAAAAGCTTTCTCTAAGTCTACAAATGCTAGAAACGTAGGTTTGCTTTTTCTTAGTCTAGCTTCTAAGATAAGTCGTAGGGTCAGTATTGCCTCACGTGTTCCCATATTTCTACAGAATCCAAACTGATCTTCCCCGAGGTTGGCTTCTACCAGTTTTTCCATTCGTCTGTAAAGAATTCGCGTTAGTATTTTGCAGTCTTCGCTAATTCCCACTATATCTAACTTTAACCTATCCATTTCCCTTTTTAAATTTTCTAATCTACCTGCCCGATTAAGGGATCTGCAATCTGGTAAGGTGTCGGAACTATTTTGCACATGGACGCTTGGAGCTGTAGACACAGACGCAGGCCCCATTTGGCAATTAAATTGCATTGCGGCGAGACGTTGCGCATGTAGCCAGAACGAATAGTGTAGGTGCATTAAAAAAAATTCACAGAATTTACACTCGTACTACAAAAATGAAGATTCACACACGTTCGTCTGAGGCAGCTCAAACGCTAACCACTTAACCACCATTAGCGCCAACGTCCGGCACCTACGCACAGATACATCAGTTACATAACAAACGCGTAAAGCATCTCTTGTGATTTTCTCGGAATTGCCAGAGTAGTGCATCTTACTACTTGCACATTGTTATTTTAATGGTCTACTATGGGTGTACAACGTTTGAAGTAAATCCGTGATCCCTATGTCGTGGTCTCCCCTTGTTAACAGAATACTCATCCCTCTTCACCGTTTTTACTTTGTCATATATAGAATCGGGCTTTTTTCTGTTATGTGCGTCCCGCCAACCGTTTCATTATACCTAAAAACATTTCAGTTTAGTCATTTCTCGGTTCATTCCAACTGACGGTTTATTTCCAAAACTAATAACATAAAATAAGGTGTTCCTTATACAGAACTGAACTGTCTCTCGAAAATTATGTTTTATTGTTAGTTTGTTGTGTGTAATCCGAGAACCGTTTCGATTGCAACATTATGTCCCGTGCCGATCTTCCCACTGCATACACCCCCCCCCCCCCTTGTTTTGCAGATGTTACCCTAATCATCATTATTTCATCCCCATCGACGCGCAAGTCGCCGAAGTGGCGTCAAATCGAAAGACTTGCACCAGGCGAGCGGTCTACCCGACGGGAGGCCCTCGTCACACGCCATTATTATTATACCAGTTTTAGCTGGGCGCTTTGCCAACTGTTGATATGTGCTGCTGTTGGTTGTTTCGGAGGACGCACGAACGATATAACGGCGCTCAATGAAAATGTAAAACCGTTGGTGAACTGTACTTGGTATACGTGCAGCAGATGAAAGAAACACGCATCCTGATAACACATATGAATAAATAATATCAAACTATTGTTTTACGGTCCAACAATGCAGCTGTGCGTGCGATTAGGAGACAACGGTACATCCGCTCTTAATATATTCTTGTGCAGGAAAACGCAGGAAATGGAAAAAAAAACTTTTGTGTTACGATCTAAAAACAGAAGCGAATAGGTGTACATTTGCAATTAACACATTCCTCTACAGAGAATCGTGCGAAATTAAAATAAAACTTGGTTTTGGAACTAATAACTTGAATTGGGCGTGCAGCAGATAAAAATACGCTCGCTGTTAATACATCATTCTACAGGAAAGCATAAGAAATTAAAATGAAATCATGTATACGGCGGTGTGGTCTACGGGCCCAGGCACCACTTCCTGGAGCGATTCACCCTAGTGGGCCCTCGTTTGCAAGTAATAGATGGGAAAAAAGTTTCGGAATTACGCGCGAGAATTTATACCATTAAAATAATAGAGAGCTCTTACAGTCAGCTGCAGTAGTGCAGTGGACAACCCGTCTCTTTACTGTGCAAGAGGTAGTGGGTTCATATCTTGTTAGGTGCTGTAACCTTTTTTCTTTTTTTCATTTGCAAATCTTTATCGAAATGACTTTGATCACTGTATTATTAAATCTTGTAGCGAAAAATGCATTTTGACCGCACTGTACAACCAATAGAAACAGATTGTTCGCCTTTCGCTTTTTAATCAATACATTAGCATTTTCAAACATTTAAATATTGTGATGGATAAATAAAAATAATTTAACTCACATACACAAGAATTCCAAACGAAAAAAGAAAGACAGAAACGAAACATTTGACCTAATGTTTTCAACAACTTTTAATTCATATGTAAGGGCTGAAAACGTAGCTCATCTGCACACAATTCTGCCTGATCTGCTACTCGGTAGAGCTGTTGCTGATGTCCGAAGCAGCTGTCTCTGTCGAGACTGAATGTGCCTCGTCCGCTATCTCGCTCAGAACAACGCGACGAAATTTCACTTACATTGTCTGGCTGCAGTTAAATAATTATGCTCTCAATAGCTTCGTCCATCAGTGCGTCTCTGTGCCAGTGTTCGTCCCTAATAGTTCTCACTTTAGCATGCGCCTTCTTTCAGTCGTCTTTCGTAATTCTCTGTATTGCAGCCGTATAGTCATTTGTTGAAGGTAGGAAAGGGTAACGCTGTTCGATGAAACTTTCCGTTTCATAAAATTCCAGAGAAGTTCGATGGGATTCAGATCACAGTTGCAGGGTGGAAGGCGTAACACAGTAAGTCCTTTCTACTCTATCTACTGTATATTCTGGCTCGGGTTTGTAAGTTTCAGAACTTCCAAGAGCTCGTTGCGCGTTAAATATTTTATGCTTAGTCAGCCATGACTGTAGTATATCTGTTTTATGAGAATATGTGTTACGGGCTTTATTTTCGTGAACACAATGATAGGGTGCATTGTCTAATACCACAATACTTCCACCTGGAACATTTGGTATTAGGCGCTATTGCAACCATTTTATATAATTTTCACTGTTCATTTCGTTGTGATAATCTTTCGATGTCGATCTCGGAATCATAGATCAGCTCTGCACCCTCAATGTACCCCATTCCTCCTCCCACTTGAACCACTATTGCTCTTTGTCCAGAACTTTCATTTTTCCGCACACCTGGTACGTCACCATGCTGCCAACATTTACTTACAGCATAGTGTATATGCACCCATGATTCGTCAGTATACACGACGGGTTTTTCGCAACTTTCTCGTTTTCTGTCAACGTTCTAAGGAAGCGTGCACGGCATTCTACAATGTCCTCCCTCTCAACCAGAAATGTTCGTCTGAAACCATATATCTTTCTAAATTTTCCAGAAAGGGGTTCGTTTCCCGGTGAAATTACAGTCTATATCATTCTTCACCCAATTGTATTCGAAGAGTGGTTATTTCTCTTTTAACCCTTTCGTGAGCCCTGGGAAACATGCTTCCCACTACAATGAACTCGCTCCTAGTCCCGTGGGATTCACAGTACGGTGCTACCACCTAGTGAACAGTATAGGGTACTACTTCCAATCGGAAGTTCCCGCCGTTTTTGCTGTGCCTTCGCGCAGAGGCATTGTATAGCTGAGTGTTGCTCTGTAGAGGAGCCTTTCAGTTTTGTTTGCGTGACATTCTGTGATTTTTTGCTCAAAGCTATAGTATAAGGTAAATACTTTTGATTTGCCCAAATTTATGAAGGAAAACGTAATATTAGAACGAGGAGAATTCCAGTCTGAAACAAAAGGAGCCATTTCTGCAGTAAAATGGATGGATAACCAGTCACTTTCCTGTCCTCAATTCATGACCCATGAGAAACAGCCACAGTGAAAACGAAAAACAAGGATGGTACTAGTACAGAGATTTCTGGTCCTGAAGTTGTGGCCGAATACAACAAAATAATGGGTGATGTCGATAAGTTTGATCAATTACGAGAAAGGTATGCTATTGGCAGACGTTCTGTAAAATGGTGGCACAGAATATTTTATTTCCTGGTGGACGTTGCTGCAGTGAACAGTTTTATCCTGTGGAAAATAAGTAAAAGAGAAAGTGGACAGCATGATCAGCTCACATACAGGATCCATCTAGCCAGGATCCATCCCAAAAAAGGCGTGGACAAAAACCTGTCTTTCTGGCAAAAAGGGGTAAAGTACCGGAAGATTTTCGTCATGTGGCTGTAGGGGAGCATCAACCCATTTTAGGAGAAACCTACTGGACGTGCCGTCATTGTAGTACCAAAGCTGCGGGAAAGTGCGCTCACTGTGTTTGTACGTATTGTCGAATACCACTTTGCAAAGACCCATGTTTCAGAAAATTTCATGGCAAGTAATTGTGAACAATCATTGTAACAAGAGAAGTAAATTTATCAAATAAATATGACACATATTGAAAAAGTTGTTTTTGTCATTTAACTCCATGGAAGGGCAGTTGGAAGAATACTTCCCACCTTGTTGTGTTACCTCACTTTCACAGTTGGAGCAAATTTGATTTTCTGTATGATAAATATACCTATCTCTTGACTACTATCTGCTCTCCATTCATTAAAAAAAAACTGCTCAATAATTTTGCCGACGAAAGGGTTAACGTCGTACTATTCCAAGAACTTTCTTTTCAATAAAAACTAGTCAAAGTCTTCGAGACACTTCATTTTCTTCCTCAGTGTCTTCTTTGTTGTCACAATTTTCTGCCCATCGTCTGTCTTTCTTAACATTGTTCACAACATTACGCACTGTCTTTACACTCTTTCCTACTGCAGCTGTTGCTCTCTCCAGAGCTCTTTCTAACATTATTAGCAAACCTTTCCGTTTTTCTTCGCGACAGAACTACGTTATTAATGAAGACTTTTTCGCCTTAGTGTACTCTTTGATAACTTATATTTACGCAATCACTGTCCATTTCAGCAAACTCCAAGGTAACACTGCTTTAGTAACGCACTATGACAGTAAGGTGACTGTACAAGGCCGAGCCACGTGCGTCATTCGTATACTGTCGAGTATTATCGGACGCCTTCGACCCCGTCAATATGTAAACACAGCTTAGTTCCGCCTTCTGCTGTCGGCAATTGTAAAATGAATTCGTCATAAACGCAATGGTCCACTGTCAATGTAGGAAGACGACTCCTAATCCTGCAAGAGCATCCAAAAATTTAACGGGACATAAAGGACGCTCCACTGGACAATTGAGGTAGGGAACCTGGGGTCGGACAAGCCAGCTCAAAGAGGTAATAGGAATAAAATCACATTACTGTGTACCATTTTATTTACATTAATTACAGTTAACTGCAAATACCGTCATTGAAACAATGAACCTAGCATTTGTACTGTTATCTTACAAAATGTGCTGAAACTGACGGCCTTCAATCTCAATGCAAGCATGACAATGGCGAACAAGATTCTGATGCAACCTAACAATTATCCCTGGTGTGTTTCGAATCACATCAGAGGCAGCTACAATTCTGACAACTCATTCCATCTCCGTAACCACTGGGGTCTCGGGTCTAGTGAAGCAGGGGATACAACCCGTCGGCTTTGACCAAAGACGTCATACATTAGACATATATAGTAATGTCTTCACTTCGAGGCATAGATAATAAAACAGTTCTGTGTTCCGGATAAGCGCTATCATTGTACATTAAAATAATTATTCGTAATGATATTGAGGTAATTTGGAGTATTACTTTGTTATTGTAGAACAATTTTTAGTGTCTTATTTTTGTTTATAGGAATAGATTTGTCTGTTTGTGGGTCTGTCAAGGCGAGCTTCGGTTATTCCTCGATATTTCCGTGTGGTAAGTTCATTTTCCATTTGCTTCTTTCACTGTATTTCACTATTTTCACATATTTCACTGTTTTATTCCACCAATATGTGTATTTTCGTGTTGTGAAGTACGTAATAGAAATTTCTCAGCTGTCTGTCTTCTTTCGTTTCCCAACATATTTTCGAATGTGTACTTGCTAGGCTATATTACAGGCGAAACCCCCGACACAGCTAAAATTTGTAACCCGTCCTTCACTTCACCTTTACACTGACACTATATATGTCAATTGGCGAGCAAGATACAAATGTCGCGTATAATAGCTACATAGCTCAAGTACCGAATGGGATACTATTAGTGTTCAAGGCAACAAGAAAACTGTACCCCATAGTGAAGTACGGGATACAAACTGTACATGTGTCGTCTTCTTGTCTCCGTGTAGTTCAATTGAGGTACAGGTTGCAAAAGTAACATACGTCTATTTCCACCTTTTCGTTACCAGTTTACATATATAAAGGTCAACGGACGTCTGGTATACATATATTACATACGTAGGTTCTTCTGTCATCAATAGTACTGATATGTACGTAAGAAAAGACTGTTAGTAGTAGTGGAGACGAAATAAACAACAGCCGGCCGCGGTGGTCTAGCGGTTCTAGGCGCTCAGTCCGGAACCGCGCGACTGCTACGGTCGCAGGTTCGAATCCTGCCTCGGGCATGGATGTGTGTGATGTCCTTAGGTTAACAAACTGCCTATTGGCTTCTGTCTCGGGAATATACCGCATACCATGCACATGCGGAAAAGTTTATGTCGGAATGACTGGACGATCCATTAACACCAGGATCAAAGAGCATAAGCGACATTGCAGGTTGGGGCAGGTGGAGAAATCGGCCGTGGCAGAGCACGCACTGAATGAGACCGACCATGTAATAAAATTCGCCGACACGGAAGTTCTGGCTGTAGAGAAGCACTATCACACGCGCTTGTTCAGAGAAGCTGTAGAAATATAAAAACACGCGAACAGTTTGAACAAGAAAGAGGAAAGCCTTAAGGTCAACGGATCCTGGCTTCCCGTACTGCAGCGAACGACCGTCGCAGGTAGCAAGAGGAGAACCGCACCGGAAATGACCGCGGAGAAGCCCTCGGACGTTGGCGCGCCAGGTACTTATAGCCTGCGCCCGCGAGCTCGGCTCCCAGAAAGACAGGCAACTTTGGCCCCATGATTCGAGTCATCTCGAATAATCAGAGGGACATCGACTTCATGCTTGAACATGGAGTTCACATCTTCTTGTCCCACCACAGAGTAGAACCCTCCAACCCACCCAGTCCCCTACCCATTCAGTGCCAAAGATGCCAACAATTTAACCACAGGACCGAACAATGCTCCTCACCACCCAAATGTAGCCGCTGTGGCAAGGACCACCCCCTCTCATCCTGTGAACTAGACCCTACCGTCACTCCCACCTGCGCCAACTGCGGTGGCCCACACTCCTCCCGCTCCTTCCGATGCCAAAACCGCCCCCAACAGGCAGAAAGCGACCACCTCCAAGCCCCCCTCCACCTCGCTGACACCCCCGCCACCCAAGGTCCTCACCTTCTCATCGAGGACTTCCTTAAGTCCATCACCTTCACCCTTGCTTCCCTCTTCCAAGGCCGGCGGCGAGAGATAATATCTACTCTCCGACAGGTGGCCCAAAAATTCTTCCTCAAAGACCTCAAATACAATCAAGCAGGCAATAACGTCACAACAACAATAATCAAAACACCATATTCGCAAGCGCTGAGAAGTTAAACACACATACCAACACCCTCATCCCCCCCCCCATCCCATTCATGGCAGTACACCCCAATAGAGAACCCACCAACCTCCTTTTTGTCAACATAGAAGGCATCCACAGACGCAAAGCCCCCCTCAACGACTGCCTCTGCAGAAACGACATAGACATCCTTGGACTAGCAGAGACCTGGACCAAACCTACCGACAATATGAGACTCAACCGCAACTACGAGCACTACGCCAAACACCGACCTGACGGCAGAGGCGGTGTTGCTATATACACCAAGACTACCCTTGCCTCCCAAGAAGTCCCACTCCCACCTCAATATCAACATCTAGAGGCAGTCATGATATCCATACCCCGCCCCAGACGTAGACGCCTCATCATAGCCTGCCTATACAACCCACCAAATACACCACTTCCAAGATCCTTCCTCCGCTACCTAACAACCTTTAAAGAATACTTCCTCCTAACCGACCTGAACGCAAGACATAAACTACTAGGAGACACCACACACAACCAAAATGGTACCGACCTACTTGACTTCCTCACCACCGAAAACGCGACAAGACTTCCCATTAATACCTTCACCTTCATAGGACACAACAGCTGCTCCCTCCCCGATCATATCCTCTACAGCCCCTCCCTCTCTGATACCATCACCCAGTACTCAAATAGGTGACACCCTTACCAGCCCCCACCTACCCATCCTTTTCAGCACCACTGCCATCAACCCCCCTCCCCCAGCTCCAACATCCCGAACGATAAAACTCTATAGCAAAGCTGACTGGGCAAAGTACAAAGAGACCATTAACAACAACCTACTGGCCCCACTAACCATTACCGACACCGACGACCTTAACCACATCAATGACAGAATAATTGACACCATCAAGACAGCCATCGATGCAGCCATCCCCACCAAAACCATCGCCTCCTTCAAACCGCACCTTCCCCCCGAAATACTCAGACTGATCCGAGAAAAAAGAAAACTCTACCGCGAAATCAACAAAGACAGAAACCCCGACCTTAAAACAATCTGGAACAGACTAAACAACGAAATTAAGCGACTCACCTCTGAGCACAGACAAAAACAATGGGACGAAACCTGCTCCAAACTTGACTACAGACAAGGACGCAAATTTTGGAACAAGTTCAAGACACTCACGGGACAAAACACTGACAGGACATTCAAACTAAACGTAGACGACTCCCCCACCACCGACCCCACCCAAGTAGCAGAAGCCTTCAAAACCATCCTAGAAGACACCCACAAATTCCCACAGGACCCCCTATTTATCGAACCATTCCACCACACAGTCACCACAGAACTCCCCCTGCTACTCGTCTCCCCCACCGCCCCCACAGAAGAAGAAATTAAACTGCAGAATGTAATCACCGACAGAGAAATTAAAAAGGCCATCTTCTCAGGCAGAAACTCAGCCCCTGGTGAGAACGGGATTCAGCGTCTTCACCTCCGCAACTGTCCCCTCAACACCATCATCCCCCTCCTGTCCCTCCTTTTCAACTTCTGCCTCTCCCACAACACCATCCCCACAGCGTGGAAATCCGCTAAAGTCGTCATGATCCCCAAACCATGCAAACCCAAATCAGACCCCAAATCCTATCGCCCCATATCCCTCCTTGACGTCCTCCGCAAGACCTTCGAAAGAATAATTACAGACAGACTCACACACTTTACTGACAAGCTCCAACTCATCCCTCACCTCCAGTCCGGCTTCCGAAAACTCCACTCCACCAATGATCCCCTTCTCCGACTCACATCAGACATAACAAGACACCAGAACCTTGGACAGTGCACGCTCGCTATCTTTCTGGACATCGAGCGAGCATTCGACAAAATCTGGCATGACGGACTTTTATACAAGCTGCTTAAGACAGGCTTCCCACCGCAGACAGTACGACTAATCAAAACCCTATTAAACGACAGACGCTGCCAAATCCACATCAACCAAACCACCTCATCCCCTTTCCGTCCCGAAGCAGGAGTAGCCCAGGGTGGGATTATCTCCCCCCTGCTCTACTCCCTGTACACCATTGACATCCCCACCCCGACAAGAACCACCGAACAACTCCAACTATACGCAGACGACACAGCATACTGGAATTCGGGACCCTCGATAAACACCATCAACAACCAGACAGCGACATACCTGACAAAACTTGAAGACTGGATGCGACAATGGCGCATCAAACCCAACCCCACCAAAACCCAACTTATCCTATTCAAACACCGCAACATACACAAAAAAACAAACCAAAATCCCGACCACATCTCCCTCACGCTGTGGGGCACCCAGCTCCTCCCCTCTTCCAACGCCAAATACCTAGGCGTCCACCTTGACAAGTATCTCAACCTAAGCAACCACATCAAGGAGACCCTGAATAAAGCCCGTCAACGACAACACCTCATACGACGGGTACAAGGCAAATTTA
The DNA here is from genome assembly GCF_023898315.1 of Schistocerca nitens. Taxonomy (NCBI): domain Eukaryota; kingdom Metazoa; phylum Arthropoda; class Insecta; order Orthoptera; family Acrididae; genus Schistocerca; species Schistocerca nitens. The sequence continues at coordinate 176,007,150 of NC_064619.1, forward strand.
CAGGCTGCAATGATAAGACAGCTGTAAATACCTATAAAACCTTCGTCCGTCCACTATTTGAATACGCGGCAGCGCCTCTCGCCTGCATCTCCAAGACCCAAGCAGAAAGAATCTTTCGCACCGAAAGGCGAATACTTCGCAGCATCCTACGACTCCCACCCTCCACCCCCAGACAAGAGGTCTTTGAGGAAGCAAAAATCACCCCTGTCCAAACAAGATTAGCCATCCTTAGAGCCCGCTATGGGAAAACCACCCTCACCTCCCGACCTGACCTACACACAATATACACCCACAGACCCAGACACAGAAACAAACCCAAACACAAATACACCTACCCACCAAGAACAATCATAAATAACACTCTCCACACCTTCCCTGACACTATACACCAACACGAACACGCAAGACAATTACACATACAGAACAACGACACTCCTACCCCCCCACACCTCCAGGCGTTGAACCCCGACCGCCCGCCACCATAAACCTTACCGAATCGATAGCAACAAAACGGCACATAAACCTAACTCCACTGTCGCCCTGACTTTTGTACCCTTGTACTTTTGTTTTTATATTTCTATTTTCATCTCTACCACTAGCTCCATCTCTAAATCTCTAATTCTATTTGACTTCTACAGCTTAAAAATTGTAAAAATTGTAATTAGTCTGTAAGATAACAAAACAATTGTAAATTGCCAAACACTATTTTAGGAAAACAGTAACTAGTATGTAAGTTAGCATTAAGTACAAAATAAATACAGAAAAGAAAAAATGTAATACCCTCATCTCTGGCCCCAATAGAGCAACAAGCTCTCCAGCGGCCCATCCGCCTCCCTTCAGGAGCGGAAATGAATAGTATATAAAAAAAAAATTAAAATATAAAAAAAAAAAAAAAGCTCGGCTCCAGTTCACCACCGGCAATGGAGGGTGAAGCTTTGACAATGCCAGCCACTCGTGCTGGCGAAACGTCAGAAAAATCATTAGATGAACGTCGGCCGAAGAACTCGAGACAGAAGCCAATAGGCAGTTTGTCAACAAGTGGCCACGAAAGCCTCAACAATTTTGTATCCTTAGGTTAGTTAGGTTTAAGTAGTTCTAAGTTCTAGGGGACTGATGACCATAGATGTTAAGTCCCATAGTGCTCAGAGCCATTTGAACCATTTTTTTTTTTTAAATAAACACCACATCTGCAATTTGTATCCCGTGTCCCACTTAAGGTTTACTGAAGCGGAGGATACGTCGCTCAAGTGAAGAACAGGACAGTAATGCTAGTGAAAACGAAGAAATCGACTTACGACAAACTTGTATTCCGTACTGTACTTAAGCAACACACCTCGAATGAGCTTTTATTTGTATCGGGTGTTTCATTTACGGTTTAATGAAGCAGGGGAACATAGTTCAAGTGAACAACAGGACTGCAATCCTAGTTGAAACTAAGAAATCGACCTACGCTGAAATTCTATCCCGTACTGCACTTAAGCAATACAGTTCGAAAGAGTTTCGAGATACAACTGAGATACATGTAACGTATTCTTTGCTATAGTTGAATTCTTTTATCTTGGCGGCTCGCGCATGCCCGCCCAGACGCGGGAGATTGCTGCGTTGCCAGTTGCACGCGACGCACGCGCCATAGTATAGCATAGTTCGCAAGCTTACGTTCAGGTGGGAGCGCGCTGTTCATGAAGTAAAGCCACCACGGCCGCAATAGCCCTTTCGCTGCCAGAAAGACGTGCTCCCTGCATACCGCGCTGTGCGCGAATTTGTCACTGCACTGATCGCCTGTGAAGACACATCGTGTTCCGACTGCTTTGTCACTCTTATCATTCGATTCCACAAAAACTATTTGGCCCAAAAATTAGATGTTTACACATCTTCTTGACTGATACCTTCCCCCCATAAATGACTTAATTTTGTTTCGATGTTCAACGCAGTTATTATGCGGCATTAAATATAGTAAACCATTGCACGAAATTTTGAAGAGTTTGCAGAGGTAAAAGTCCATAGAGTATACTTTCCGTATGGTCGATTTTAGTTGCCACAATGTTGAGAATGAAATGTGGACAAGATACCTAAATTTCATATAAAATTTACTGTATAACAATATCTCATTCAAGTACGACATAGGTGTCGTATGTAATATTGAGAAATATTCCGTTTTTCGCGACTGTAACAAAGGTTTTATTTACACTGAGCACGTTTGGCTTTATTTTAAAGCACCTCAATCAATCAAAAGGCAGTAGACAAAATACATTAAACAAAACTGTGGACTTACAAAAACATTAGGACTTGAATATACCGTCTATCAGTGAAGTGCTCTGAGCTATGTCAAATGTAATTTTTGTGAGTGGCACACACAAACAGCATTTATTTGCTAAAACGCTGAACAGCTGACACAAACGTTGAATATTGTGTTACCGCAGCACAAAACTACGAAAGATGACTTGGCAATGGAGGAGACAAAATACTGTCCACTGAAGATGCTTCAAAAGAGAGAAAATAAGTCGCTTATTACAGTTGCAGAAGAGGAATATATTTCAATACCATTGGTAAAACTGCGACTGTGGAACAAAAACAAGAAAGAGAACATGAGTACGATTGCGTATGTGCCATACCTTTCATTGATTGAAGTGCTTTAAAATAAAGCCAAACGCGCCCGGTGTAAATAAAACTTTTATTACAGTCGCAAAAGACGGAATATTTCTCAATATTACATACGACACCTATGTCGTACTTAAATTAAATGAGATATTGTTATACAGAAAATTTTATATGAAATTTAGGTATCTTGTCCACATTTCATTCTCAACATTGTGGCAACTAAAATCGACCATACGGAAAGTACACGCTATGGACTTCTACCTCTGCAAACTCTTCAAAATTTCTTGCAATGGTTTACTACATTTAATGCTGCATAATAACTGCGTTGAACATCGAAACAAAATTAAGTCATTTATGGGGGGAAGTATCAGTCAAGAAGACGTGTAAAAATCAAATTTTTGGGCCAAATAGTTTTTGTGAAATCGAATGATAAATGTGTCAAAGCAGTGGGAACACCATGTGTCTGCACAGGCGAGCAGTGCAGTGATGACAAAATCGCGCACAGCGCGGAATGCGGGGAGCACGTGTCTGCAGCAGCGAAAGGGTTAATGAAGAGCCAAAGCACTAGAAATTTCAAAAAAATTGCATTCAAAAGAATATAATTCGTGACGTAAGGCACTTCGATATTGTTTTTAAGTAATGAAAATATTAAGCACCAGACAAGGTTTCAACTCATAACCGTACACATAGAAATCCACCACCTTAAACGTTACACTAATGCACCTCATCTCACAAGATAACGCCATGAGGATGATAACACGTCACGCAAAATACTGACAAACACTGTTGGTATGACTATGAATTACTCACGCTTCGTCGAAGTACGATAGGAAATAAACAATTACCGCTGTTCATTATTGCGAAAAAGCGGTTTGTGAGATTGATACAAACACCTTTCATTGCTATCGCCTGAATTAGGAGTCTTATTACTTGTTTGGTTTAATTAATTAATAGAATATGAGGCAATTGGTATAAAGAATGCTTTTTCCAAACTTTCTATAAAAGAAAGTCTGCTATCAAGACATTGCTTTTGTTCTCTTACTTTATTTATGACTGAACGTTTCTAAAACTGAAGACACTCGTCCATGTTCTGCACTGCAGTCGAGATCTGGCAACGTCGTTTTTTGTTCATTGGCTGACTGTGTTTTGTGACGTCAGATGCGCAGAACTAACCTAAACTCGGCCGCCAACATAAATGACGCGCACTTTAGTAATATATTTCATTCATTTCTTTCCATTGTATTTTGCGGAGAAATACTAAGATACAAACACGCAATATCGGTAACATGAAAATACTACTGGCCCTTATATATGTGAAGTACAATTTTTCTCTCTTGCATTCCTTGCTCTTTCATCTTTGTAATACATGTTATCTGTCCAATTCTGACGTCATTGGTCAAAGCGGACGGGTTGTATCCCCTGCTAAACTAGACCCGGGGTCTCATACACAAGTGACTTTAGCTATCCCCGTAGGAAAAAATCATGGGAATTCAGCTAAGGTGACCTCGCAGGCTATGGAATAGCACCTCGACTTCCAATCCAGCGACCAGAAATACAGCATTGAGATGGTTGCGGACATCCACACTGAAGTGAGGCGGGCCAGAAACGTGCTTGATGGTGTGACTGTACTACAGCAGGAGGGTTTTCCTCGTCCCACACATGGCTATTGCTAGGGTGACCAGATGCAGTTGTTTAAAAAGGAGGACAAACAGCTTCAAAAAGGAGGACAAAGGAAGAAAAAAGAGGACACATCAAACGGGTCAGCTTTGGACAAGTCACGTGACTGCCGGGCATTACCGGTAAAACTAGTAGTTAATTGTTACTGATAGTCAGGTGGTGGTTAACTGAGCAATATAGAAAAAATGAAAAACATTGATTGTGGTGACCGTGGCGTCGATTGTTTTGTTATGTCGACAACACCGAATTGTTTACAAAGCGAAAAACGTAAGACCATTCACCTCCCTTTATTCGACGCACCGCTACCAACATCTACAATTCAAGCAGCAGCTGAAAACTGCACTTTAACCTTCCGAATACAAATAAATTGAATGACTATGAAACAGTGAAATAAAACCATGACAGTTAATCTGTCGAGTTATGTCTTACCTTTATTGGCCACTGAGACGTACGTTCCAGCTCTACATATCTTACATTCCACTTCAGATTCATTTCTCCCTTTCTTAAAGTCGGATATTTGTAGGAAAGGATATCAGAAAATGTATACTTTCGTTTAGGCATAGTCAAATATTTTACGTAGCTCACTCGGTTAATAATTACACTCACAAATCACACGTGCACTACAGGAAGCCAAGCCAATACAAAGCGAAGATACGAAACGAAAATGTTTAAATAATCGATATTTGTATTCGCTTATAGGTAGATCAACGATAACATCGACGATCCTGTTGCCACCTACCAACACCGCCTTCAAAATGGTTCTAATGGCTCTGAGCACTATGCGACTTAACTTCTGAGCTCATCAGTCGCCTAGAACTTAGAACTAATTAAACCTAACTAACCTAAGGACATCACACACATCCATGCCCGAGGCAGGATTCGAACCTGCGACCGTAGTGGTCGCTCGGTTCCAGACTGTAGTGCCTAGAACCGCACGGCCACTCCGGCCGAACACCGCCTTCGTGCACGTTTATCAAGAAGGCTGTGCCAGTAGTTAAAGTATTTAAGAAAAGAGCCAATAGAACGGGACGAATTGTAAATTTAACTGTATTACGCTCAACTTTGCGAAAAAGCTGGACACTGTAAAAATCAGCCCCGACCCCGGACAAAGAGCTAAAAAAGGACATGTCCGGATTAAAAAATGGTTCAAATGGCTCTGAGCGCTATGGAACTCAACATCTTAGGTCATAAGTCCCCTAGAACTTAGAACTACTTAAACCTAACTAACCTAAGGACATCACACACACCCATGCCCGAGGCAGGATTCGAACCTGCGACCGTAGCAGTCCCGCGGTTCCGGACCTCAGCGCCAGAACCGCACGGCCACCGCGGCCGGCATGTCCGGATTAATCCGGACGTCTGGTCACCCTAGCTATTGCTGCTGTCATAAATACCTTCACAATCAAGTGAGACCTCGTCAGTAAACAGCACTATTTCAAGGAAATATGGTCGATCAGTCCATTGTTGGAGCGACCACTCACAAAATGGTATGCTTGCTCCAAAGTCATCAGATACATTGCATGGACTCGTTGTCGGTGATATGTAACTGTTGTTCGTGGAGTGCTCGCCACACGATAGTATGTGCAGCGCCCATTTCACGTGCAATACGACGAGTACATGCAGTAGGGTTCACTGTAACACGTGCCAGCACCTCCTCTTCAAAATCGGGTGAGCGAGTGGTCCTCAAGTTGCTAGGTCCCTCGTTTCTTCTTCTCCCACATTCGCCAATCGAGAGAAATAAACATTCGCCGTGACAGATGGCGTTTGTGATGAAATCGTTCCCTATACAGCCTTTCGGCAGCGGGAGCATTGCAAAGTACTTCCCCATATACAAGATGCATGTCAGTGAGTTCTGCGAAAGTGTACCGGTACTGCTCCATCGTATTGTACTGTACGTCTCTGAATAGCACTGAGTAATGAATGGTATTGTCGTTGATTCCTAGCAAGTTCTGTTATGGGACGATGTAAATACGACACACAGAGCCACCCTATGGACAAGTAAAGTAAACAACACGTACATCATGTCTTATTAGTAATCAGGCTCCCCCTCCTTGTTTCCTAGCAGGAAATAAGGACTGTTCATGTAAATAAACAGCACATTACGTGTAAACATGTACGCATGTTACTTGTAAATAAGCTGGAGAACAGTAATGCTAGACAAAGCGGTGGACAAGTTTACTTCCATATCTCCTAAAGCTGGATTCTCCGACCCTAGGTTCTGTACCTCAAATTGTTCAGTGGAGCATTCTCCATGTCCTGTTACCGTTTTGCACGCTATTACGGAAACGGCGTATACGGCGAGCAGTGAAATCTGAATTGAATAGTTTCCTTTCGTTTTTGGATTCCCGCTGCGTGTGACGTCATTATGACACTAGGGGAACCGAACTTTCTCGTAGGCTGAACGATTTCAAAGTCTCAGAACTATCTTCGTTACCAACATTCGCTCCATGTTTAAGACACTTTTCCTTATAAACTGATAGAAGTGTAGGAAAAAGGAGATATGTTTTACGCCATAGAAAAAACTTGGCTGATTTATTGCAGTGCATAATACATGTATATACCGCATCTAAATTATCAGAAACGCGAGAGGTTTCCAATATGTACATTTTACCCGCAGATGAATAACGGACCTATTACTAAATGCATTTGCTTCCACCTGACAAGGGATACAGTATGCTTACCAATAGGTGAAGTGTGTCTCATCAGCTCAGTTTCTGTGTCACCTACTCAGATCTGTTGGTTAGGGGATGCGTGTTAGCTTCGAATATTGCCAGGTCCCTGTCTCCACTGTAAAGGGCTCGTAGACCTACCATAAAAATGGTTCAAATGGCTCTGAGCACTATGGGACTCAACTGCTGAGGTCATTAGTCCCCTAGAACTTAGAACTAGTTAAACCTAACTAACCTAAGGACATCACAAACATCCATGCCCGAAGCAGGATTCGAACCTGCGACCGTAGCGGTCTTGCGGTTCCAGACTGCAGCGCCTTTAACCGCACGGCCACTTCGGCCGGCAGACCTACCATAGACATGTCACACTCAGCCAAGGCGAGTGGTAATAGGTTCTGTATTTCATGGGGAGGAGACAGTCTCCACAGGAAAGAATAGTACTTGAGGTATCTTTGGTCTCTCTTCCGTGTGTCTCTCGACAGCTCATCCAAAACACTCATTTGTAAAAGCTTTCAATTCTTTGACAGAGGTCAGGGCGATTTCCAGCTTCATACAAATACCAACTAACTCATCCCGTGTCAAAGAACAGTATTCTCTTGGGCTATGTCTCGGTTGGCGCAATATTTTTTTTCGGAAAAGTAAACAAATAACTTCAAACCGAGATTGCTGATTCTCAGTTAATTTCTGGATCTGTCATGCAACATGGACCAATTAACAAACAAGAAAGGATTTCCTGTTATAACGAGAGAAAAATCTGGGGTAAAATTTACTGATATCCTGATTCAACTTGGGATTTTGGGTCTCCAACTTACTTTTTAAGGTCATGCTCTCTAACAAACTCGAAAATAGCAAAAAATTACGACTAATGCAGACAGCATATACGTATCGAAAATGAAAGCTAAATTAAATCCCTTATGACAAGTAACCGACAAAAATGCAAGTCACTGCAAAGGACTTCAGAATAGCTATGCGTATGTCGCAAACGTACACTTTCAAAGAACCCGATAAGTGAGCGCAGAGAAAGTGGAAATATTGCACTAATTAGGTGAATTCATACACTGTAATTAAGGGGAAACGATTTTCCAAACCAGACATTACCGCTTAAATTTAAAGAATGCGCAACGGTAACACCCAAAAATTATCAAAACTAAACCTTTGTTACATGCATATACACTGAAATCAGGGGGCACTATTGTCTGGACAATGTCACTACCGCCAAAATTTGTATTAGACACAATGAGGATTACAACTATCTTCGAGCTGAGGACAACACCAATAAGCATTTTTTTGCCAATCACGTAATCTTTTACTATCACAGCACAAAAAGACTTCTTCACAAATTGACAGTTTTGATAAGTATTCGAGTAAATAAAGCAAAGAAATTAAGTGTGATTTATAAAAATGGATTACAGTATTTGATTTTATATTTACGTACTAGTCAGGCCATAGACATACAACCAATTTAAGAGCCTTAGAATTAGGAGAAGAAATCTAAATTTGGTTTGATCATCATTGTATCGAAATTGCTTAGTAGATGACCATTAACATTTCTAGTGGCAAAAACAGAACATCTCTAAACGAAAATGCAATCATCATAAACTGTAAATCCTATAATAGTGGATGATTTCGACCATTAAGCACTGCAAAATTTCCTAGTTTCTTTTCTTCACAAAATAGGATCTAGACAGTCATGCTCGTGTTTGGACCGTCCAAGCACAACACTAGCTCTGCAACTTAGGCAACTGCTGTTAGCGTTAACGACATTCATTTTGCTTAATAGAACACGTACCTGAGACATGTTGTTACCCCGGACATTGCTGCAGACACTAAGTGGTTGAGATCTCCATAAGTCGGAGTAGTGAGTTTTAATGTGCGGAAGCAGATATCATACAGAGCCTCGTTGTCGATGCAGTAAGTCTCGTCAGAGTTCTCAACCAGCTGATGGACGGAGAGGGTCGCATTATATGGTTCGACAACTGTGTCAGAGACCTGTAAAGTAATTCAGTCAATTACTGAATGATACAACAGTGCATGTTAACGAATATGAGGTGACAACTGAAAGATTGTGTCAGATCAGGAACCGGAAATTCCTGTTTATGGCAAGCAGTAGTCTTAATTGTTAGGGTACCTGAGCACACTTCCACACATGACCCAAACTTTAGTTGGCACCTGTCTTCATTGATATCAGTACATTTAATTCAGTACATGTCAACATTAATACAACGTCCGCCCTTACCTTAGGTGATGGCACAACACTGAAAGTGTTCATAATGCGGTCAGGGTACTCCTCTCTTATTTTCGATATCAGCAGCGTTCCCATGCCAGAACCAGTTCCACCACCGAGAGAATGTGTTAGCTGGAATCCTTGAAGGCAGTCACAACTTTCTGCTTCTTTCCTCACAACGTCAAGCACGGAATCCATCAGTTCAGCTCCTTCCGTGTAATGTCCCTTCGCCCAATTGTTGCCTGCTCCACTCTGCCCAAATACGAAATTATCTGGGCGAAATAGCTGTCCAAATGGCCCAGATCTGACCGAATCCATAGTACCAGGCTCCAGGTCCACGAGAATGGCTCGTGGCACGTATTTCCCACCTATGCGAAAAAAAGATAGATAGCTATCATACAGAATACTAAAACTAACAGTGGGAACCTCGGATTACAAATGGTAAAGGGTAATAATATTTTCTGAATACCATCTTCTTCACATATCTGTATATGTCTTTCTTGACAGAAGGTGTGGCCGGAAAGGACATTAAACACGATGCTCTTTATAGTCTTGCTAAAAGGAGTATACTGGATTTACAGTTTTGGAATCTCTAAATCAAGATGTTCCGACGACGTCCAGAATTATGAATTTTGTAGCAAAGGGCTAGGATTGTGCAATAGTGTTGACACATCTCAAATGAAAAAAATATAATTAAATATGCCCCCAATCTGGTCTCATCAAAATCAGAAGCAATCTTAACCGAGCTGGACCAGCTATATCAGTAGCCACAGATTCATCGATGTAAATTTTGCAATCATTAATGAGATGTTTACCAGTTAGGAGTCTATGAATGATCAGAATTTATAGAAAATTACCTGTTGCTTCGTTGTAGTACACATTTATGCGTTCCAGTTGTAAATCAGAATCTCCATGGTACGTTCCAGTCGGGTCTATGCCATGTTCATCAGAAATTACTTCCCAGAACTGAAGAGAAAAACTAATTACTATTTATGTTACTTGAATACAATGACGATAAGATAATTCGAAGTAAAAATAATTTCATACCTTCGCTCCTATTTGGTTTCCACATTGTCCAGCTTGAATATGAGCTATTTCGCGCATCTTTGGTAGTATGAAAGTTACCAGTTGCTATCGCAACCCACTCGTATTATCTATCTTCTAGCCTTGGCGTGTGTATGTTGACTGCTGCACAGAATTTGAAAATGTGTATCTCATAACAATAGGTAGCGGAAAACGACATAGGAAAATTCAAAACGGTATTAAAAGTTTTTCTTACGGTAATTTTACCAACAGAACATACGTTTTCCTCTTTCGGAAATGCCTACTGTCGTTCTACCATTCCAAGACGTTAATTTAAGGAAACTATACCGGAACCACCTTCTGTAGCTATATACCGCGGCTTACTATGGTTTGTTCGAGCGTAACTTCATAAAAGGCAAAGAACATCCATCTAAGAAGAATCTAAAATCAGGAATATAGCTTCCTACATTTTTGTGAACTTTTCAATGAATTTTTATAAAAGTTTACCGTATAAGGAAAGAATGCTGATGCGAAGTGTTCTTAGTTTTGTTATTATTTTCTTAGTCATCTATACTTTTTCATGAATTTTCTTCGCCATAACCAATGTCCAACAGAATGTTTGGTGTAAGAGTATACACGTCAACTCTCCCCTGTTATTCATACGTTTAATAACGCCACAAAATATTGTGTAGAATTTTGTTATGACAGCGATAATCTACAGATAGAGAAGTACATATACATTAACAGAGTGAGCTAGCGTTTCAGTCCCATCTTTAGTTCTGTGAAATGATTTTGCCGCTCTTTTAACGTTTACAGTTTAAATATGTTGACTAATTTTTGATCATGCGGACAGCTGAATAGGAATGCGCTAGAAAAATATATGCTCACGCAGTTCACATTGAAGCCCATGTGAGAACTGTCAGAAAGCAACCTCCTGGAGCGGCCGCAGTCGAGCAGGCCACAGCCTCTTGTTGCATCAAGTAGAGAGCACAGTTGTTGGCCATTTCAAGTCCACACTAATCAGTACAAAAGTTCGTGTTCGCTGATCGAATAGTGATTTTACTAGTAATGCTATTTAACGGGTAAAATTTCAGTTATCGTGTCCACTGTTTGGTAGTTCTCGATCCGTGCTGGCTGGCATCACATATAATGATAAAGACGCCACAAACGTAATGGTATCACTGTCCATGTTAAATGAAACGTTTTCTTCAGCTGAAACTGAAGTACATAATTTAGAGTGTTACACAATGTACAACGTTGGTTTCTCAGCAGTGTTTACGCTACTGCGTGGGGAGTAGTTCTTTCGAGACACTTGTTCCCAGTCCTGCTATGTAGTGAAGTCTCTCTCACGCATATGACCGTAAGGCGATGCCGCCTAACGTTATATTGTCAAACTAGGGCGTTCAAGAGGCTACCCGTAAAGTCAAGCATTCGGTTCTGCGCCGCAGTCAATAGTAATATATATTTATACACACCAGTGATCGTTAACAATGATACAGGCTTCGTCAGCTATAATTAGTAATATATAGGCAGGAGAATAAATACAATAATAATCTTAGCAACAGATGCCAACAATGAGCATGTCGATGGAATTCGTTTACTTTTCAGACTTGGTTGCCCGACGGTCGTGCACTATATGAACCAAGGGGAGTATTTAAAAATTATGAAAAAGACCACAATATGTGACAATCCATCTCATAATAGGTAGTCTATATTTTAGAATAACAAAGCTTACCTCAAAGTTGGTACTGAATTTCTTCCCTAGCCGCAAATTTCATAATGGTCTTCTTGGTACAGAGTCACAGCCTAACAGTTGTTATATTTTGAAACTGATAAAGATGGGATGCCAGTGCTCCATGTGACTGATCTTACACATTACAGGTACAACTTTATCTCTGTTTTTACAACGTTACTGATGAGAGAAGTGTGTTCTGCTTGGGAAGGTAAGGCTAATATAAGAAGCTGAAAGTTATTGTGTTTGGTACCTCGCCATTTCTTCCAGAATTTCCGAATCTGACGTTTCGGTCCCATGCTGAGGTCTTTTTCTGAGAACTGGCTACATACTGTGTCGCACTGTCAAACTTTCGCAAATTTAAGGAGAGTATTTCCGCCTTTATCGCTTTAAGTGTTGGCGCTTGGTTATTCAGTACCTTTGCCGTGATTGGAGAAAGCGTTCGCTACTGGCTAGAGGGCGAGTCATGAATGACGCCTTATTTGTTTTTATGTTAGTTTGCATATGTCGGTGACGTCTTTCTAGCACTGCGGGAATGTGCCCAAGTCGTCGGCGCCGATAGCCGTCGCCTCGATTAAAACAGTAGTACACTGGTGAAAAAAATCCTCCAAGCACGACAACGTCTCTGAACAGTCAATTCTTGGAGAGATTAACAAAAGCGTTGCCAATATTATTAAAATTGAATGTGAAGCGGAAATAGGTTATTCGGAGATGTATAATGAAATACCTGTTTCTCTTTGTCACACATACTAATCATTGTCTAATATCAATAAAGTAATCTAATTATCTGCAGGAGGCCATGTCTATGATCTTATTTCATATGCAAAATTACGAAACTTCGCGTGTATATATTCCAGTTGAGTCAGTTTCGTAGTTTCAAAACTAGTGAGATAGAAAATTGTTTATGCAAGTCAATTTTTGTGTAAATTAAACAAAATTATATATAAAAAAGTCGATCATTCAAAATGTAACCATTTCAAACATTCATATTTTTAAAACGATTTTAAAAACATCTTTTTGTATAAATTAATAATAACACTTCGCACTGGAATGTTTGTGAACGAAGGCAAAATAAATATTTATAGTTTTCATATTTCAAACGTAATTCTTCAGACATAAAATTCTTCGAATTTTTGTACAGATGATTAATATGTAAAAAACGAATTACTTCAAATATTTAATCCTTCATTGTAAACGTGAAAATTTACTATTAGGAATAATGTATGTGGTATTCTTGAGAGTTATCCGTTTACATAGGGCCGATGCCAGGCCAGTTTGTGTATCAGTCATGTCGCAGTTTTGTAACAGATTTTCTAGCAGTTTGAACCAGTTTTTGAAGCAATTTTTGTGAAGCACTGGTCTACAAAGATTTCTTTTGAATAAGTATGTGACATCAATCGTTATTTCAACCCACAGTTTGTGTTATGAACAGAATCTCTCGCCAACCTAATACAACGTGTCATCTTCAACAGACAGGTATTTAATAAAATTCTACCTTCTCCTCTTGTCGTAACCTTACGTGTTAAAATAAATCTTTTCAATAAATAGCACTGTTGCAGCTGCATATTTAGATGTAGATGGAAATATATTGTCATAAACGACAAGTACGGCATCGTAGTGAAAAAATTAGAAGCTAGGTTCACCGACCACGTTAGTAATACTTAACAACATTGTCAGATGATATGAATGATGAAAACAGTCTATTCTCTAAAGAGCAAAGAAAACAGCTAAAAAAGTAGCAACAGTTTACAATCCACAAAACTGAATACTGTCAGATTCGAAGGAATCAATGATTCTCTGGGAGGTGCATCAATTTAAGCAAAGCATGCTCAACGAAAGCTTTTTCTCGGTAATAATACCATGTACTGTGAATTCATTAGGTATTATAAAAACTGAAGTGACTTTTTCTGTATTGGAATTAACTCTTCCCTTCAACAACTTCTCCTTTGTCAGGCGGCGCTGTTTCTCTGCACACCAGCCGTCTTATCTTAAACTATCCTCCACCGTACTAAATTTCTAATGCAATTACACTTCCAAAACCTTGCAAGAACAATGTCACTTCAGAGAATTACCAACCGGATTCAGTTGTAAAAACCAAATCCGAGGCTTATTAATAGCGCAAATAAAGTTAACACTCGGCGCGGTGGCTGATGGGAGCAACTGTAAAAGGGAAATACCTTTTCAGGTCGCTCCCATCAGCCACTGCGCCAGAGTGTCAACTTTGTTTGCGCGTTTGATACATCTCACTCTGCCTGCAGCATTATCAGTTTAATAGCTCTGTTGTCATTACAGAAAAGTTCAGTCTCGATTCAAGGAACTAGTGATGTGGCGTAGTATTTGGAAATTTGTGGTAAGGCCTTATGGGACCAAACTGCTAAGGTCATCTGTCCCTAAGCTCCACTCCTTAATTTAACTTAAACTAACTTACGCTAAGTCAACACTTTCACCCATGCCCGAGAGAGGACTCGAACCTCCGACGGGGGCAGACGCGCGGACCGCGACAAGACGCCCTAGACCGCGCGGCTGTGGCGTAGTAATTAAGGCACATCACTTAATTCGGAGGAGCAGGTTTTGAATCCCCATCTGGCTATAGTGGTTTAATTTATGGGCTACTTCCTCTCAGCGCCCTACATTAACTCTGCTGGTGTTCCGTCTCTTTCCATAGTTCACAACATTATTCAGTAATATCACCACAGGCTGCAAAATAATTATTACAAGTGCTACGATGTTTTAATTTTTTCTACAGTTGCAGAATCTTACAGTCCCTACATAGGATCGGACTTTGAAGTGAACTGACAGATTCCACACTTGGTTCCAAATATGGAGCACATGCCCACCGACGCGGAAAACACAATATTTAATACTGTTTGTTAATACTGTGACAGACCATCAAATCAAACGCAGGAGCGTAGAAACATAGTCGTTGGACAAACAATTTTTGAGAATGTTAATGAATTCGAAGCGAGAGACGATTAGTGCACAACGTTGTTAATAATATTCATTTTAGGGATGAGAGCACTGTTTTACTTTGTGAGGTTTGAGCTTGTATTGAGAGCGAAATTGGACATAAGTATTGCGATGTTTTAGTTACTGTGAGAGTATCAAGTGCCTGCAGTTGCGAACGACGTGTATGTCGATAGACACTTAGAATCAGGAAATCATTTCTCTACATCTACATCCATACTCCGCAAGCCACCTGACGGTGTGTGGCGGAGGGTACTTTGAGTACCCCTATCGGTTCACCCATCTATTCCAGTCTCGTATTGTTCGTGGAAAGAAAGATTGTCGGTATGTTTCTGTGTGGGTCTAATCTCTCTGACTTTATCCTCATCGTCTCTTCGCGAGATATACGTAGGAGGGAGCAATATACTGCTTGATTCCTCGGTGAAGGTATGTTCTCGAAACTTCAACAAAAAGCCCGTACCGAGCTACTGAGCGTCTCTTGCAGAGTCTTCCACTGGAGTTTATCTATCATCTCCGTACCGCTTTCGCGATTACTATATGATCCTGTAACGAAGCGCGGTGCTCTCCGTTGGATCTTCTCTATCTCTTCTATCAACCCTATCTGGTACGGATCCCACACCGGTGAGCAGTATTCAAGCAATGGGCGAAAAAGTGAACTGTAACCTACTTCCTTTGTTTTCGAATTGCATTTCCTTAGGATTCTTCCAATGAATCTGTCTGGCTTTTGCTTTACCGACGATTATTTTTATATGGTCATTCCATTTTAAATCACTCCTAATGACTACTCCCAGATAATTTATGGAATTAACTGCTTCCAGTTGTTGACCTGCTATATTGTAGCTAAATGATAGAGGATCTTACGTTCTATGTATTCGCAGCACATTACACTTGTCTATATTGAGATTCAATTGCCATTCCCTGCACCATGCGTCAATTCGTTGCAGATCCTCCTGCATTTCAGTACAATTTTCCAGACGCAAATTTCAAAATTGCTTTAACGGTTACAATATTCAGCGATACTTTTCAGTGTAGATAGATTTATGGAAGAATACCTGATTCATAGGCGCAAATCTTATTTAATCGACACACGTAAAATAAGTGTTAACCTCCTTCGTGTATAACTTGCTCGCTGCGTTGTGAGATTGTTCCAAGCGCACGGAAGTAATCTTAAACAACTGTAAAATTTCTGTTGTTTTACACTTACTTTAGATGAAGCAGTAACATTTTGGTAGGAAGAAAGTTGTTTATTAGAGTTATTGTCTTTCGGAGGACAATGAGGTCACTACAGAACGGAGCAAAAGCTTGGATTTAACTAGGAAGGAGAGCAATAGACCACTTTCTTTCAAAGAGAGCCATCCTGGCATTCATTTAAGCGATTTACGAATGAAGGAAAATCTAAATAAGGAACTCCTTTCAGTTAAACATTTTGGACTTGACACTACCTGTAAAATGGACCATAAATGGAGAGTGTCCAAGAATTATCTCAGTTTCTAGCTTATGCCACAGACATACTACAGTCTCAAGAGTGCACTGAGTAATGATGTCAAAATCAGCTCAGACAAATATAATAACGTTGTGCATAGTGTGGGAGAGATTAGGTCGATAAATGGGCATTCAGTGGGAGTAAGTTTTAAAGAAGAAAAGAGAAAGCTGTTAAATAAGAGGGGCGTTCAGTAAGTGATGCAACACATTTTTTTATGAAAGCAGTTTGGTTTTATTCAGGATTCCGATGTACCATATTACTCCCCACTATTTTGGCTACAAACCCTATTTTTCAACATAATCTCCGTTCAATGTGGCGGCCTTACGCCACCTCACAGGAAGGCCAGTATGCCTGTAGTGGTCGACGCCGGAGCCAATATCTTGCTGCATCAGTAACCTCCCCGGCATCCACATACTGCTTCCCTCAGAGAACATACTTCACTGAAACAAACAAATGGAATTCGGAAGTTCTAACAAGGGAACCTCCTCATCGCACCCCCCTCAGATTTAGTTATAAGTTGGCAGAGTGGATAGGCCTTGAAAAACTGAACACAGATCAATCGAGAAAACAGGAAGAAGTTGTGTGGAACTATGAAAAAAATTAGCAAAAAGTACGAACTGAGTAGTCCACGTGTAACATATGCAACTTCTAGGGCAGCTTGTAGCGAGGAGCGCCGTGGTCCTGTGGTTAGCGTGAGCAACTGTGGAGTGGGAGGTCGTTGGTTCAAGTCTCCCCTCGACTGAAAATTTTAATGTTTTGTTTTCAGACAATTATTATCTGTTCGTCTGTCCGTCCGATGCGATCACTTTTTTGGGAGTGATAATCACATCCACAAGAAAACCTAAATCGGGCAAGGTAGAAGAATCTTTTTACCCATTCGCCAAGTGTACAAGTTAGGTGGGTCGACAAAATATTACTGTCATGTGACGCACATGCCGTCAACAGTATCGTATAGAATATATCAGACGTGTTTTCCTGTGGAGGAATCGGTTGACCTATGACCTTGCGATGAAATGTTTTCAGTTCCCATTGGAGAGGCACGTCCTTTCGTCTACTAATCGCACGGTTTTGCGGTGCGGTCGCAAAACACAGACACTAAACTTATTACAGTGAACAGAGACGTTAATGAACGAACGGACAGATCATAACTTTGCGAAAATAAAGAAAGTAAATTTTTCACTCGGGGGAGGACTTGAAGCATAGACCTTTCATTCCGCAGCTGCTCACGCTAACCACAGGACCACGGCGCTCCAGACCTCGTATCACCCTTGAAGTTGCATATGTTGCACGTGGACTACTCAGTTCGTATATTTTGCTAATTTTTTTCATAGTTCCACACAACTTCTTCCTGTTTTCTCGATTGATCTGTATTCAGTTTTTCAAGGCCTATCCACTGTGCCAACTTATAGCTAAATCTGAGGGGGGTGCGATGGGGAGGTTCCCTTGTAAGATCCGGGCTGTAGGGTGGATGAGGAAGAACACTACAAAAAGCTTTTGTGAGCTGCTCCCGAGCGCGCAGATTTGTGTGAGACTTTGCGTTGTCATGAAGAAGGAGAAGTTAGTTTGAATTTTTGTGCGACGAGCACGCTGAAGCCGTTCCTTAAAATTCCTGATGGTAGCTACATCTGCGTGCTTACTCTGCTATTCACAATAAATTGCCTGGTAGAGGGTCCAATAAACCACCTTCGAGCTGTCTCTCTACCGTTCCACTCTCGAACGGCACGCTCAGTACAGTTTAGAGTTGATCGTTGCACCACGAAGGATCCCAAAAGATCGTCGCATGACTTTACTGGAGGGTTCGTTGGAGGAGAAGTGCTACGGCGCCACTCCACGGATTGCCGTTTTATTTCCGGTTCGAAGTGATGAACCAATGCTTCATCATCTGTGACGATGTTCGACAAAGAAATGGTCGCAACCAGTCTCGTAACGCGTAAGAAATTCCACACAGATGGTCCTTCGTTGCTCTTTATGGTCTTCTGTTTGGCGGCGAGGAAACCAGGAGGCACACACCACTGAGTACCCAACTGGTGGACGAGTGTATCAGCACTACCAACAGAGACGAACAGTTGAGCAGCGAGATGTTTGACTGTCATCTGTCGGTCACCTGGGTGGTATGAGAGTGTTCGCATGTGCCAACATTGCAGAAGTCACAGCTGTGTGCACGGGAAATCGGACAGGTTTGCGCGACCTTGTTGGTGAAGTGACAGATGCCTCACCCAGCGACTCACGGTGATTTTGTTCACTGTCAGGTCTCCACGCCTATAAATATCTGCGATGCACTGAGGTTCCGCCAAGAGAAACTCAAGGACAGATCTCTGCTTGGAACGCACCTCTGTTAGAGACGCCATTTTCTGGGTTACATATCGCACCGCAATGAATCGGAACTTCATGAAACTATAGGGGCTGAAACACGAATATTCGACGATGTTCCACCACAAAATCCGCACTTTTTCAACTGAAACTGACGAGAAAAAAATGTGTAGCATTACTTATTGAACGACCCTCTTAATACGTAAAAAGTGCAAGTAAAGCAGAAATTAATGTAGAAATAAAACAGTTTTTGACTCAGTCACTCGTTTATTTTGCCACTGTGCGTTTCAATGGTTTACACCATCATCTTCAGGTGGAGAACGGTTATTTACTTGGCTGATGTTGGTGAAGAGTACAGACATAGTGGCGAAACCTGTAGTGGCAAAACAGACCTGCGACTGATGCAGAAACTGTTTGATTTGTAATCAACCTATTTAGTACCTTGTTGCTTATAATGGCGCTAAGTGAGAGGGCTGGTGATGCGGTAATGAGGAAAAAAAACAGAGTTGTGGAACTGAACATTTCCACATTGTGGTAGGCTGTTCGATACTTCGAGCATCCACAAACCTGGTGGAGACAAAGACAAAATTGACAGTAGCACTCAGGACAGGCTCAGAATTACAAGTAGAGGGAAAGACATTATTTATGAATAAAGAGTCAAATGCGTGAAACAGGCACACTCAGAACATCCAGCCAGCGGCAGCACATTGAGGTTACCCTGAACGCACCATGTTTATCGCAGAGCTGGTACGTGACAAAAAGACACCGCTGGCAGTCTAAAGGCGCCTCTCAGCGCAGTCTTTTGCACTTTACTCTACGAAAGCATTACGAAGTTGTGGAAGAGAGAGAACACCTACGTAGCGTATACTTGAAAATTAATAGAAAGGCAGCAGATAGATCTTGAGATTTTGTCTTATGCTGACTTTCTCATCTTGGATTTTGACGAGATATCCTATCAGCATTCAAACAGGTAATGAATATCAGTACGTGATTAAGTGGCTAGCACAACAAGTACGCGTTCTCCACTAATATAATACTAAAGCATAGGCTTTTATACCTATTGGTGAAAACCTTAATGACATCCTCTTGAGTCACTTGGCTTTGAGTGTAAGTTAAGCGGTCCTGAGTGAGCGTCCAAAGGTGTCGTTAATGTGAAAACTGATGTTTTAAGCTGTACTGCAACTCGCTGTTTAACTATGGTGTATTGAAAATTTTCTTTTTGTGGATACAGCACGGATTACGGTATATGTAGGGTTTCATTTAGTTAGAAGTTCCTATTAAGTGAAAGTGATGGACTCATTAGTGCATTTACTTACTTATTGTACTCGTGTTTATGTTGTTGTGGGTCGTGCTTGTATATGGGAGGGACAGGTGGCTGTGTTTGACCATGTGCAGAGCACATGAGGCTACACAGTGCTCAGACTGTTGCTATGACAGCATCTGCCCGCGATATCATCATGACAGGAAGGGCTGCAACACTAACAGACATTAAAACAAAGGCTCGTCTCCGGCAACCTCCCCTATATATATCCCCATGTAGCCCTCTGTTTACATACTTAACTGCCCAGCACTGTTGACGCACTAGGGCACCTCGCATATGGGACATACTTTATCACACTGATATAAATGTCTTATATAATTCGACTCTGGATAAATGAGGAAACTGATGACAAGAAAGAATACATGACAGTTCTAGTGCAAAGTAACAGGAGTGTTGTGAGTCACATGCATGGCAGGGTAGCTGCGAAACAGGTCTCATAAGGGTTACAATACAGCGATGCGAAACTAAAAACTGAGACCTCGGTTCGTTCCACCTCAGAATGATGACAAAACAAACCTTCGAACATATCACACATAAAATTCATTATTGGCAAGCAAGCATTGTGAAGCAAAACATTTGACAATGTAATACTTATCCACTTCTAAGGATAAAAAGACAAAGGGTTGTCCTTAACCATTTAACAAACATTGAAGTGTTACAAGGCATAGAATCGTCCACAACACAGCCAGTGTGGGAGTTACGGAATCTATGTTCCTGAATTCAGATTCTCTGCCAACATGACGACAGGAAACATACAAGACATAGCATAGACTACAATAGAAAATTGAGAATTGAAGTACTCTTTCTCATGGGAAGCTCTATGGTTGTGTCACATCTTGAAAGATGCCGATCCCTGGTGAATTACTTCTAAAGAACTCTTGATTGAAACATTTAATCTCACGACCATAAAGGACAGGGCTGCCTAAAATGCAAATATGCATCACATCTGGAATGGAAGGTTCTTTTGCTTTTGTATGCTGTATGCAAAATTTGGTTTGGTTCACAGTGGTTCTGCAGATACAACAGGCAGGGATGGCACGGCATGTCCACAATACGTTTTCAATTTTTCACATTGGACAATTACAGGGCGGTCTGCAAGGTGTATTCCAGCAATGACTGGAAACATCAAACATATGATTTGGTTGGAGAATCTCATAGGGTGGAGAGAACATTTTGGCTTTTTTTTCCTTTTTGATCATCATATTCCACAACAAGAGCCAATCACCCAGTCGATATGGGAGTATCACTGCTCCTTTATTGCCTCTCTGAATCTGCTGTGAAGCTGCCTTAAAAATTACTGTGCTATACCTTTCTCCAGATCATTTTAAGTTGATAGACTAAACTTTTCACTTCACCTAATTCAGTACCCAGTGACAATTTATATAATTCAAAGGGGAGCTCATGTGGCATCGCTGTAGTATCTCTTAGGGTGTATACTGTGTCTTCTTCATAAAACTTGTACAATGATGTTATAAAGCCATTTGGTATGGACATTGACTTTGGGCTGGAAATGGGTACTTCTACACTTCTTAATCCTCAACAACTTTCACAATTGTACAAATAAAGCAGACATAAAATTTATTCCCTGGTCCATCAAAATAGTATGGGGGCCTCCAAATAGAAATACTGAGTGATTTGCGAAGGCCTTTGCTAGCTTTCGGCCATCTTAACAGCAATTCGTTCCAAAACAAGGTAATCTGAAAACTGTTCAATTTTTGACAGACAGTACTTACTTTCCTAATGCGTCTGCAGGAATGATCTCATGATATGGAGAATGGTCCCGTGATATCCAAGGCAACATTCTCGAATGGCCTAAAGACTTCTGGTAAAGTCTGCAATGGAATCCATGGCCATGTTTGCTGCGCTTCTTGTGTGCATGAAGGCAAGTACAGATGTACTTCTCAACATCATGCAGCTGATTTTTCCATCAGTTATGTGTGGCAGTCCAAGCATTAGTGACTACTTCTTTCTATAAGAGTCTTGAATGCTGTCATGAGGTTGGGCAATAATATGATGCTGAAGTGCCTTTTGTAACACTGATAGATTGCTGGTGGGAGTTTTTATGATACAGAATATCATTTCTGGATACAAAATCTTGTAGAGTGACACACTGGTAACACTCAGAATCCTGTGTCTGGGCTTCTTTCAGCTCTACAGTAAGCACCAAGGCCAATAAATCCTTCTGTGCGGTACTATAGTTAACTTCTGCGCTGTGTTGTTGGTGAAAACCATAACCAGTTGGTTCCTCTTTGCCATTTTCTTCTTGCCTTAAAATGCACCACATGAAAAATTAGATGCATCACGCAGTACAAATGGTCTCTCAAAATGAGGGTTTGCCAGCAATGGAGAACTAGTTAAAACATCTTTGATCTGTTGCATTGCAGTCTCGCATTCTGCAGTCTACTCAAAAGTTACTCCTTTCTCAACAGATTACTGTGGTATAATAAAAGACAAAATGGAAGTAATAATTTACAGTGCCCAAAAATTCTGTAATACCTTCGTGTTAGTGGGTGCAGGAAAATTGCCTACTACTTCTGTTAGTTGTGATCAGGCTTCACCCCAGGATATCTGATAACATGAACCCAGCACTAATACTGTGTTTCCACAAACAAACATTTCTTCAGGTTCAAACTCAAATGTGTCCTTGTAATCATGACAACATGCTCATTAGCCATTTGGCATGTTCGTAATTGAGAATTCCTGAGAATCCAATAATATTATCTAAATCAACTAGGCACATAGTTGGCTTCCAACCCCCTAAAACGAGTCTGCCAAAAGGCACCATAAAAAAACTCATATATCCCAGAGAAAACTACAAAATAATTTTTCTTGTGTGTGGTTTGTGGTTTATGTGTGCTCAGTGGCAGGATTATCAGCATCCTAAGCAGTTTTTGACCTATCTTGGGGCACAATACTATCCTGATTTTATATCCTGGACAGTAAAATACTTGCATTGCCCTAACCTATCCAAAGTTTTATCTATAAAAGACAGGGGAAATGTGTCAAGTGTTGTGACTTTATTTACTGCCCACACATCAACACACAGGCTACAGGATTTCTCACCATTAATTTATTTTTTGAGAATGGTTACTATAGTAGCCGATGACCAGGGGCTGGATGGGGTTGTATGATTCCCACAACTAGCTGTTGCCGAATACTCTCCTCCACAACTGACTGCAAGTGATGTGGGTTTCGATAAGATTTTTGTGCCACCCGTCTGGCATTCCCAATCGGAATCTCATAGTATGTTAAGTCAGTGGCCAGCAAATATTGCCTCTTCTCAAATAATCATGCTAATCCCTTTTAGATACATAAGATTTCGATATGATTCTGTAAAAAGTCACAACTCCTCCTGGAAGCGATTTCTGCAAGTGATGTGGGTTTCTATAAGGTTTTTGTACCATCCGTCTGGTATTCCCAGTCGGAATCTCATAGTGTGTTAAGTCAGTGGTCAGCAAATATTGCCTCTTCTCAAACAATCATCCAAATTCCTCCAACAATAGGTACATAAGGTTTCGATATGATTCTCTCAAAAGTCACAACTCCTCCTGGAAGCGATTTCTGAGGGGTGGTGTGATTGTTCTAAGGGGTGGTGTGATTGTATTAACTTCTCTTACGGGCAAAGATATCAGATTCCTTTTCCTCTGAAACTGCTTTCCTCCCACCGGAGGCAACTGTTCATTAGATAACTCCTGGTTACTGATCAGTATAGTTCCACATAAACATCTTTCACTCCAAAATATCCAAGCAAACTGGAACACATAGTTTTTATCCGCTGTTTGTGCCATACAAAGGCCTCACTTCAAGTGGACCTGAAATCTTTCAAGAACATCATTCTGAGTGAGCGAGTCAGCCGGAAAAATAATTCTTCTAGGTTCACGGATTTTGGCCGGTATCCAGAGAACCTTCCCAGTACTGCTTCATATAGCTACAGGGGCGTCGGCTTTTAACACCAAGATATACAGTTAATCGGAATTTTGAGGAATGGGCCCCTTTCCCGGAGTTCGTTGTATCTGCGTGGCGCTATCGCCGCCAAAAAGGCAAATTTCTTCATCAAATCGAAGAGTGTATGACTGGTAGTCAATCAAGCCCTCACAATGGCGCAGGAAGTCATTTCCCAGGATGATACCAAAATGCTGCCGTCTCTCCTGCAATGCCTTCATCTCAGACTCATACCTTCTTCCTTGAATTACTGGCTTCACATAAAATGTTCCCGCAGGCTTAATTACTTCGGTCTCCAAGTCAGTAATAAGGCAGCAGGACGGCTTAAATGCCCACTTACCGTCAGTGGGTAAGAACAGTAAACTTACTTGAGTGCCTGCTTCATTCAAAATTCTAATTTTTCTTCCTTGCATCTTTCCCAATACAGTCACACTTGCAACTTCTTGCAGCATAGGAAAATTGATGGCATTAATTGTTCTTACTGGAGGTGTGGCTGTGTCTGCCCCTATCCGTTTGCCTGATTTATTCTCCTATTGCTTCTGTAATGCTTGTCTCTGCCACTGCCACCGTTCAAGCTACCCTGCAACCAAGGGGAAGTTAATGCCCAAACATGCAGTCTCTTTACAATTAGGACAACAAGGAGCGCAACATCTGCAGGTGGTATGGCCTGTCCACCTACAATGTCTGCAGTTTGCCTCGTTTGTAAACATGTGATGTGAATCACTATTGCACGAAGGGGTGGAAACGAATTGCCCTGTTCCGTCTCGCTTTAGCGCCGAACAGACTGTTTCATGTAAAGAAAAACGATGATTCCACTTTGACTTCATTTCTAATTTGTGTATTGGATAAACAAAGCCACTCTGCACACTTCAGCTTCCTATAGAAAGACAGCATTAAGTGCTGCGTCCCTTCCCAGGGTATAAGTACGACGTGAAATCGTTCACATTCTGTCAGTAAATGCCTCAAAATCTTCCCCCGCCCTCGGACGCAACGACAACTGTTTCCCACTTCATCTGAGTATCACTCTACTAAATTCCTCACCAAGGATTCAAAGCAAAGACGAGAAACGGCAACTGCAAGGAAAAGCTTAACAACCAATGAAATTCAGTTTAAGAGAAGCCTAAAGGATTTATTGGTGGCCAACTCCTTCTACTCCATTGATGAACTTCTTAGTAAAACCAACTGATTTGTATATAAGTACAACATAACTTCTGCACAATTTCAGTGCAGTAATGTGTTCATTGAAAATTTGTGTGTGTGTGTGTGTGTGTGTGTGTGTGTGTGTGTGTGTGTGTGTGTAGGTATAATCTAACTTCTGCACCATTTCAGTGCAGTAATGTGTTCATTGTAAATAAGTATTACAGTAATTGTATTACATGTTTATTACCTTATACATAAATAAAAAACTTTTTTATTTTAAATTCAGTGCATTAGTATTTGTAAAATGACTCTTACTGTTCATTAAAAAATGACGATCATTCCACTTGGGACCTGTGGAATGGTACATTAGCTTATTTGTTTTAGTTGTAAATATTTGTCATGTATTGTTGTTTTTCTGACATGTTCCACATCCTGGAGGACCTCCTCACTACGGATCAATTGGAATGAAATCTAATCTAAGCAGATCTCTGATCTTCGGTGCTGCTACACTTGCGTAGTTGTCCACCAGCAGATCGGCGCCGGGAGGCAGTAATGTGAATCCCATGAAGACTTGCAGTATATGTGGTGCGTGAAAATGGCGCTACCGTTTGGCACGACAACGTGGGGAACCCATGAGCCTTAGAATACGGCGGAATGGTGACTGCAATGGCGAGATGACGACGACTCCAGCGTCGACGACTGGACCCTTACAGTGATGGCAGTTGCAGCAAACTACAGCAGCGCAACAAGCACAATGCATGGTGGCTCAGCCACAATTTGCCCAGCCACTGCTCAGCAAGATAAGTTGGCAGCGTCTCAGTGATGGCCACACGCTAATGATGGCATCTAGGCCTAGCTGCTCTAACCTTCTCGTCATGCTTGGCGCTCATGCTCGGCAAACATTGGGGTACCACGTAACTAGCTTCAGGCAGAATGTGCTGGTTGATACAGGCAGAGCCCGCAGCTCACAGTGTTTATTAGCAAAAGCCATACGTGGTCATGAGGCTGTGTGGGAGACTGTAACTCCTGATCAGCAGCAACACGCCAGTAGTGGCACCATCCACGATAATAAGGGTTTTTGAATCGAAAAGAGGGTTTTATCTCGTTGCAGTGACGCCAGTGAATAGGATAGGAGGGCAAGTGGACATCCAGTGTGAATGAGCTTTAAAGAAGAACAGAGAAATCTGTTCAATACATTGCCTGTTTTATTGCATATTTAGGAGTACATGAGGTGAACTCAGGGAAGATGCCAAATGTCTGAAGGGAGCTGTTATGTCTAAAAGAAGTAGTGGATCAAGGAGTTCAGGAAGATGCATGTTGCTAGATGGAAAGCTGGTTGCAGAGAGAGCGAGCTCTATTGACGCAGTACTCTGCTGCCATCCACCGGGGCCTCCAGTGATCATACTCCTACACGCCTATTAGTCAAGGGGTGTAGTTGAACGTTTACTAGGCATCCGTTCGTTAGCAATCGTCCGCCATGGGAACCCTTCCAGGACAGCGACATGGGCCTTTACCACGTAATGGGCTGTGAAAGCAGTCTCCCAACAAGCAGCAACTTCTGACGAGAGAAAAGAAAGTCTTCTCAACAAAAAATTTTGTAATTATCTATTCCAGATTCCCTTCAAACAGTGGCCACCTGCATAGTGGATATGGTAGTAGAATATGATAATACTCCAGAAATTGATAGGCCTGCCACGAGTTTATGAATAAACAGAATCTGCCACCTAGCAAAGTTTAAATTTGTGAAGCTAATGTGTCAGTGGTATGGGTCTGAATACTGAATTCATGATGTGCAGTACTGGGTATTAGAATTTCTACACTGTGCAACAAACCTCAGTTTGGCATGAATTGTGTTCCACGTTTGGACAGGCAAATGATAAGCATTTCAAAGCAACATCATCTACAGTCTCTATGTAAGGAGAGATTACAACGTTGGTTTCTTATTCAAAAATCACATTTGAATGTCGCTCGTTTGTGAAAAGATCGCATTACGCCTCATCTAAGGAGCAGAAACATGTACCAGCACGTGTTGGAACTGTACAGTGGCAGGACTGTGAGCTACCAAGACTGCATTTTATGACTGCCGTTCAAGTATAGAATAGATGCGTTCTGGAGGATCATACTCAGCGCCTTGCTGGAGCTCAGCAGCTCCACGTATCTAGTGTCTGAGAGGGCGTACACATTGTTCGATTGACTGAGTAGAATTGTATATCCATGTCACATACTGTGAGTCAGTTTGCAACAATACAAGTATTCACCCGGACAGAGCAACGTCATCTGGAACACCACTGGAGTCCACAAGAACTATTTGTGACACCACACTACTAGCCTTGTCCACCATACTTACCGAATGCTTGGCTCCATTCAGTTCCCATGGGAAATGTCAATGAAAAGGTACCCACTGAAGGTCTTAACATTGTTATGTGCTATAGAGTTTTTGCATGCGTTTAAACGCGTCAGAAAAAGCTACTCGCTCCCCGCTGGAGATAGCTGCTGGCACTCGTAAGGCCTGCAGTGACACGTGCTGTGACACACGTGGCGCAGCTTGTCTTTACGGGCCTCAGAGCATCACATTCTATCAGCAGAGCGACCATTCTTGTGACTTTCCTCAGTGTGGACGCAGAGAGGCGCGCTGACAACGGTGATTACATTGACAATATGGAACAGAGGAGGACGCCACGTCGTCTTTTCAAACAAGTCCCATTCTCCATATAGTACCATGATGGACGTGTTCGTTCATGGAGGCTCTGAGGAAAGCAAAAACTGCCAGACTGCATTTCTCAACGTCATGCACACTCAACAGCTAGCATGAAGGTATGGGTTGCTATTAGTTATACAACACAGGTACCTCTGGTTCGCATAGCTGGTAACTGGGACAACGACCATTACATTTCTGGCAAGTTAAGCCTGGTGGCTGTGCCCCTATGTTTGACGTCTTCATGAGTTTGTCTTTCAACAAAACAATGCCCGCCCTGTCTCGATACAAATGGTGTTCGACTGCTGCCTAGTCAGCACTGTACTTTCTCCAGACTCTCACATATTGAAAAGAACTGGTCATGAACTGCCAAGCGACAAGCACATAACCACTTGGCAGCTGCTATGATTCATGAACTCTTGCATATGTGGCTGAAGCAGTATGGAATGACGCATGCAGTTTTGAATGACATACCCGTATCTGTCATCTATATTCAGCTAGAATGATGTGAAAATGGGTAAGAGTCATTGTTATTGTCAGAAGTGATAGATATGGGTTCAAATGTTTGCTCCATGTACACTCCTAGATCACTCTTAAATTAATCAAGTACTGTTTTCAACACAATGTACATACGTAATGAGTAAAATTTCGTTGTTTGTCGTCCTTCCTAGTGTAGCTGTCTGTAAGGTTTCTAGCTTAATTTTGGAATTCAAAAAAGTGATATAATGTGCATTGTAATTTTATGTTTTTTTCTGTTTTGACCATTTGCAGGCAGGACGTTGAACTGGCGTAGTAAACGAAATAAGGTTTTTAGTAATTTTGACTTTTCCTCTGAAAACTTCTCGATCCTGAATGTCATCAAATGAAATTTCGGCTTCCTGTAAATCCTTTTTAACTTGGCTTGCCCATTATGAATACGATTTTGTTTTTTAAACTGACGATGAATATATACGATGAGTAAGTCTTTGCAGGTTCATTCGTTCCAGATGACCAAAAACATCATTCTCCGCTTCCTCCTACTGGTAACAATGTCTTCTGTATGTTCGTATAATTCACAGTTGTGTCTTCGGCGGAATTCTCTGTTTTCTTTGATAGGGCCAAGGATTTTCCTCTAAATTTTCCGATTTTTTATTTCAAGTTTTCGTAATAGTCCTTTCTTCGTCATGTTTAAACATTCTGATGCATACAAAGCTGACGGTCTAATTACGGTGTTATAATGACAAAGTTTTAGGTTTAAAGACAGGCTTTTGCTTTTGTATAGGTCTTTGCACAGATAAAAAGCACTTTCTACTTTAGAACATCTACTTTCTACAGCTGCATTTTCTGAACCGTTGGGTGTAATTATTTCTCCAAGATATTTAAATTTCTTCGACTGCCTGATTTACTCTTGTTGTATTTCAATATGAGGAGGAGCGTGTCCGGTGTTTGTGATGCATTTAGTTTTGTTAAATGCTATTTTTAGGCCATTCTTAGCAGCATTTGATTGTAGGCTGGACACTTGAACCTTAGCTTAGTCAATATTATTTGCAATGAGTGTCAGATCATCAGCAAAAGCCAAATAGTTTCCACTCAGGCCATTTCTTTTGAGTCCAGTTTGAATCCCATAATCTGGCGGTAAGGTTGTTTTCCACTCTCTGGCTATTTTTTGCAGGACACAGTTGAAAAGCAATGGAGAGAGCAGGTAACCTTGTCTCACCCTTGTACATATTTCAAATGGTTCTGATAGTTCGCCTCTGAACTTGACCTTTGACACAGTGTTATTTAATGTGGCGCTTATCAGATTGATTGTTTTCGTATCTAGACCAAATTCGGCAATTGTGTTCTTTATTGTTTCTCGATCAATTGAGCCATACGCTTTTTGAAAGTTGACAAAGGTCACAAAAAACGTTTTTGATCTTGATTTGGCGTATGATATAACAGATTTCAGGTTATGGATCTGCTCTGAACAGGATCTTGATGTCCTGAAACCAACTTGATATTCGCCAGTTGTTGATCTAAGACTGATTCAGCTCTGTTTAACAACAGTTTGGAAAAGATCTTATACGTCGTTGGTAGCAAAGGGATTCCTCGGTAGTTATTCACATCAGTAATATCGTATTTTTTACGAAGTGGGTGAATAATTGCTACGATCCAATCTGGAGGTAGAGTTTCAGTTTCAAATCTTCACTATGATATCATGGAGATGTTTTATTGTATCATGATCTGCGTATTTCCACATTTCAGCCAAGATGCGATCCTAACCTCCAGATTTGTTATTTTTCAAACCTTGTATAGTTTTCATGATTTCATCTAATGTGAGAGGGGGGCTATCTGCAGGAGGAACAGTAGGATAGAAGTCAAGCTTTTCATTTGGATTTTCAGCATTCAGTAGGGATGAAAAGTAATTTCCAAAAGCTACAGCGCATGATTTATCATTCAAATTTAGTTTTCCATTGAGTCCGCTTATATGTAACGTAGGAGGTTTAAACTTCAATAGGTGTGATTTAAAGGCTTTATAAAATTCCCGTGTGTGGTGTCTTCTAAAATTTGCTTCTGTTTCATCAATTTGGTTTTTGTTGAAGGGTCTCTTAGTTGTTCTAGATTAGATTAGATTAGTACTTGTTCCATAGATCATGGATACGACACTTCGTAATGATGTGGAACGTGTCAGGTTAATAAAAGGTGTCTATACAAGTTATTACATTAGACAAAATATTACATGACACTCAAAAAAAATTTTTTTTGTGGAGGTTGGGAAATTACCCACTTACTATATCCAAAAATTCATCTAATGAGTAGAAGGAGTTGCCATTAAGAAATTCTTTTAATTTACTTTTAAATGCTATATGGCTATCTGTCAGACTTTTGATGGTATTAGGTAAGTGAGCAAAGACTTTTGTGGCAGCATAATTTACCCCCTTCTGAGCTAAAGTTAGATTTAACCTTGAGTAGTGAAGATCATCCTTTCTCCTAGTGTTGTAGCCATGTACACTGCTATTACTTTTGAATTCGTTCAGATTGTTAATAACAAATTTCATAAGTGAATATATATATTGTGAGGCTGCAGTGAAGATTTCTAGCTCTTTAAATAAGTGTCTGCAGGATGATCTTGGATGAGCTCCAGCAATTATTCTGATTACACGCTTTTGTGCAATGAACACTCTTTTACTCAGTGATGAGTTACCCCAGAATATGACGCCATACGAAAGCAGAGAATGAAAATAGGCGTGGTAAGCTAATTTACTCAGATGTATATCGCCAAAATTTGCAATGACCCTAATAGCATAAGTAGCTGAACTCAAACGTTTCAGCAGATCCTCAGTGTTTTTTTTTTCCAGTTCAACCCCTCAACAATGCATACACCTAGAAATTTTGAATATTCTACATTAGCTACCGATTTCTGATCGAAGTCTATATTTATTAATGGGGTCATTCCATTTAGTGTGTGGAACTGTATATACTGTGTTTTGTCGAAGTTTAATGAGAGCCCATTTGCAGAGAACCACTTAATTATTTTCTGTAAAACATCGTTTACAATTTCACCAGTTAATTCTTGTCTGTTGGGTGTGATAGCTATACTAGTATCATCGGCAAAAAGTACCAGCTTTGCATCTTCGTGAGTATAGAATGGCAAGTCATTAATATATATTAAGAACAGCAGAGGACCCAAGACCGAACCTTGCGGCACCCCATTCTTGATTGTTCTCCAGTTTGAGAAATCACCAGTTTTTTGCATATTATGTGAACTGTTTATTTCAACTTTCTGCACTCTTCCAGTTATTTTAAACCATTTGAGCACTTTCCCATTCATACCACAGTACTTGAGCTTATCTAGAAGTATTCCATGATTTACACACTCAAAAGCCTTTGATAGATCACAAAAAATCCCAACGGGTGACTTCCGGTTACCCAGAGCATTTAATATTTCATTAGTGAAAGTATATATAGCATTTTCAGTTGAAAAACTCTTCTGGAAACCAAACTGATATTTTGTTAAAACTTTATTTTTACAAAGGTGTGAAGCTACTCTACAATACATTACTTTTTCAAGAATTTTGGATAAAGCAGTCAGAAGAGAGATTGGGCGGTAGTTGTTGACATCAGATGTATCCCCTTTCGTATGCAGTGGTATAACAATGGCATACTTCAGTCTATCTGGGAAAATACCCTGCTTCAGAGAGCTATTACATATGTGGCTAAAAATCCCACTTATTTCTTGGGAACAAGCTTTTATTATCCTGCTGGAAATGCCATCAATCCCATGTGAGCTTTTATTGTTGAGAAAGTTTATTATCTTCCTAAATTCAGATGGATAGGTGGGGGGAATTTCAGTTGTATCACATGGTGTGGGTAAGGCCTCTTCCATTAACTGCCTTGCTTCTTCTAATGAACATTTAGATCCTATTTTCTCTACATCATTTAAAAAATGATTATTCAAAATGTTTTCGACTTCCGGCTTGTTGTTTATCAAGTTTCCATTCGCTTTGATGGTGATGCCGTCATCCTGTACTCTTGGTTGTCCTGTCTCCCTTGTAATAATATTCCAAATTGTTTTGATGTATCTTTCCTAACCTTCAAGAATTTTTCGTGATTTTCGGAGGTTTTCTTGCTATTCCATTTTATCCAAGCCTGTCTTTGCTTTTCAATTGTTTCATTACGATCTTCGTTCCATCACGGGTGTTTATATTTTTTATTGGTCAGTATAGTTTCAGTGGCTGATTGCGCCATGGTTTCTTTAATTCTGTTCCAGTCTGTAAATTTGTTGTTGACATCTTTCAGTTTACATACATCAAATTTTGGAGGTCTGTTTTTCTTGAAATATTGGAAAGATTCTTTCGGCTGTCTGGGATGATATTCATTTTTACCAGAGACAATGATCAGAATTAATGTTGGCATTCCTTAAAACTTTAACATTGAAAATTTCCCTGGTGGCTTTTTTTTAGAAATAGCTACATGGTCCAGCTGGAATTCTCCAAACATTGCGTTAGGGTGTTTTGGCTTTTCGAGGTAGACGCTTGAAGGCTGTGGATTTTAAAAGAAGATCACAGTTCTTACAAATATCAGTTAGTCGCTCACCATTTTTATTTGTTCTTTTATGTACAGGGTAGTCAGCAACAATTTGTGTATACTTTTTTTCTCTACCAATTTGTGCATTAAAATCGTCCATCAAAATTATGGAATGGTGTTTTGGAACTTTGTCAGTTGTTTCTTCAAGTTATTCCCTAATTCTGTCGACTAATTCTGATTCTTTTTTGTTTCATTCATTTGTGGTAGCATGGAAATTTACTATCGTATAAGCTTTATTCATAGATTTGAAAGACACCGTTGACATTCTTCCACAACTTGAAGAAAAATCCAAGACTGAATCGATCATTTTCTTGTTGACAATAAAGCAAGTGCCTAGATTTGGTATATTTTTTGTGACTCTTTTGCCAGGTTTGTTATACTTCGTATCTGCTCTTTGGACATTTTTCATACAGTTATTTTCAGAGAGGTTTGAGCACAAGCAATGTGATCTGTGGTTGCTAGTAGCATTGCTATTGCTGTTGCTGTAGCATTCGAAGAGAAACTAATGAGGGAGTTGGGTGATCTCTTTGCTAATGGCCGGTCTGAAATAGCTTGCAGAGAAGAGTTAAAGATACAGAGGATGATGAATTTTGGAATGTGATTTGGTAAAGATTAATTTGACAAGTTAAGAACTGGGGTAATGTTGTCACTGCACTGCTAGCTTGTGTGTAGTTATGATGTGTTTGGATAATGGAAGCTTGTAATGGAATTTTTCTTTATTTGTTTGGGTTAGTTAATTTCATCGTCCAGACGTGATTAAGCAAAGTTATGCATTCACGTGACTTACACTCAGAGGTTGTATATTTACCTCTCCTTTTCCAATTCAATAATTAATTTCATGGCAGTGTTATATTTGTTTAAAAAAGGCAAATTTTGTAAAGACCGCTGTAATTGTCTGAGGATGAGTTTCAGTTTTTGGAATACAGCTTTTGAACAAGCAATGCAGCAACAACATTATCTTTACCAAATCATATTCTAAAATTCACCATCCTCTGCATCTCTATCTCTGTTTCCTGCAAGCTATTTCAGGCCGCTCAGTTGCATAGCCAACACCAAAATCACTCACTAGCTTCTCTTATAGAATGCTGTAGCAGCGACAATGCTACTAGCATCCAAAGATCAAATTTTTTGTACTCAGGACCTCTGTTGCGTAACATATCGACTATTGAAAATTATTGTTGAAAAATGTACAGAGAACAGATATGAAGTGTAACACATTGAATGGAAATATGGCTTACATCACTTTTCTTGAATTCATCTTACAAGTTTCAATGATCAACAGTGTATATGCCTGGACGGTTAATAGTCGGGCATCTCTGATGACGGACTAAGTGGTCCACGTTGTGAAAGAGAAGACTGAGGACCAAGGACGATTCATTACGGCAACTCTGCCTGGGATATTTTGCCATGCTTCGCGATGCACGCTGAATGAAACTGTGTTGGACGGACTGGACCTCCACAAAAATCGGTGCCTGGACGATCTTACTTTGGCAAAACAAGATCACATCGAGTAACACCTATGGAGTGTGTTACTGTTTTTGAGGCGATAGTACGACAAGTGTGTTCTCTGTCTTCGAATCTCATCGTGACTGCAAACGATAAACGACAGTTGTATGAGATTGCAGAAACAGGCCGTTTCATACTGTGGAGGAACACGTGTTCACTATCAAAGACCACAGTCATACCAGTTCTGCCCATATGGAAGCTACTGAGTGTGGTATTTTGAGGTAAAGAAAATGTATTCCTGGTCGATTTTCTGTAGCATAGACCAACCGCCAGTGCCAACATCTATCATGACAGCCTTTGCAAACAGCATCACAAAATCGAATCCGGGGATATGTCATGTTGAAATGTGATGTTGAAACATCCACCACAATGCTCGGCCGCATACGGCGATTGCAAGACGATGCCTCATTACATAGTGTTTTCTCGCCCAGTCTGCAGCCCCGACATTACAAAATCAACGCAAGGATTCACTCGTAACTTCCAAGTGCCACCAGCAGTCCAAGTAGCAGAATGACTGTGCATGGCGAGTTAAAAAGGTTGGAGTACCTTGGTCGATCAGCTCCTTATAAGCCAAACATTTCTGTAGTCAGTGCTAACTGACGATGTAGACGGGTAACGAGTGATGCCACTGGACAGTGGATGACTGGAAACGGATGACTTCGAACGATGAATCATGCTATACCCTGCAGCAGTCAGATAGGAGGGTTTGGGTTCCACAAATGACTGGAGGCCCTTACCTGCCGTCATGTGTAGTGTCAACATTCAAGTACGGAGCAGGTGGTGTTAAGATATGGGAGTGTTTCTCATCGATCGATAAAAATCGATAAAAAACAACTTTATCTTGGAAGAAGAACGCTCTGTTATTGCAAAAGCCATAGCTTTTCCTTTCTTTTCTTTTCTTTTCTTTTTTTTTTTTTAATGTGCTACGACTGCTGTGCGAATGTCGAATAGCCAGATATCGATTCTGTCTCTGTTGAGTCTTGTACACCGTCATTTTTATATGCATATTTTAAATAACGTAAATTAAAAAACATTAGATGTGTTGAACAGACAGGAGAAACATGATGAACATATGTCATTGAAAAACTGATGTGCTTCATTTTTAAGTCTTTGTCGCAGGTGGTAGACACGAGAAAAGCTTCTGTGCCTATAACACACATCATTCCTTAAAACCAGGCATTTAGTTGGAAATAAATGTTGTCAATCAACGTGTAAAAAGTGTTACTTTGTCTAGTCACAGACCAGCCTTTCATCCTTGTGAAGTTCGTCGAAGTGTTTCTGTAACGTTCTGATTCGTGTGTTAGGAATTTACACTTAATGGCCCGTCTTTCTCAGAAGTCGAAAGTCTGTAGCAAGATCCTCTCATGCTAGCTATATGTGACGGCAGCCGAGCTATACGTCGCAACATTAAGATGGACACTGGATTCACATTCTAGAGAACGGCAATTCAACTGCCCGTCCGCTGATGCAGACTGAGGTTTTCAGCAAGTCCCCCTCCCCCCCCCCCCATAGCTTGACACAAATGCCGTTGTGGTTCCCTTGAAAAGGATGCAGTTCAGTTGATTTCCTTACTCATCCTGTCCTTAACAAAGTTCGCTCACCGCCTCTAATGACTTCGTCGTCGACGGGACGTTTAATGTCCTCTTTTTATGCTGATAGCGACGTTGTTATGTCATATTCAGGCGCAACGCCCGTAGCATCAAAACATAAAGCCTTACAGACTGTATTAATTATTTCTAGCGGTTTATATCCTATTTGAAAAGGGCAAGATTATTCTACAGTTCCATTCGTTATATTTCTTACTCTTACGAATTATGTCTGTCAGAGCCTTACGGACGTCAATGGATGTCTCTTCAAGCCTATAGATGGTTTCTTTCAGCCCAACGCATTAGATTTGGAGTCTTTAGCATACCTTGGAAGTATTCACGGAATAAATTTTTAATCCTACTATCTTTGGCCAAAAAAACTGCTGATGTTCTCAAATGTTTCGAAATACAGGACTGTCTCTTGACTAACCTCTTCTCCTCTACAGCCTTTAAGAACTAAATCTAAGTTGTGACTTGAGTCTTTCGTAACAGAACATTGTGAAAGAGAATCCACAGATTCTCAAGATCTGACATGATGATAAAAAACTGTAAACTTATCGATCTGTTTGTGTTTTAAAACATTTGCTGGGGCTAGCTAAGTTTTCTTGTCCTCTTATATTTGGCGCCTCTTCCGTCTGCACAGAAAGCAGAAAGTGATGTTGTACAACTTTGATTATTCCGTGCGATTCAGAACTGCATTACTTCTGCTTATTATTACTAATAATCATTGTCCTAACATTGTTTTTAATTTTTTTAAACTTTCACGGAGAGCGCCAAATTGAGTGTTCCTAATACGATGATGGTACTGATCGGCCGCCATTGCTACAGCCTTAAATGCATATTGCATGATAAATAAAAGAACCTGCATTTATTCAAAACTTGTTTCAAGAAATCCGTTCCT
Organism: Schistocerca nitens; assembly: GCF_023898315.1. Lineage (NCBI taxonomy): Eukaryota > Metazoa > Arthropoda > Insecta > Orthoptera > Acrididae > Schistocerca > Schistocerca nitens. The sequence goes on from NC_064619.1 coordinate 176,043,967, forward strand.
TTTAAGATACGACACAAGTACTGGTGTTGAAACACTTACATTTCTTTCTACGGTCACGCATCACTCTGTTAGTATCGGACCAACAATCACAGATTGTACCGATTTTTAACGCTGCTCCCATCTTTTAAGATAATTCCGCTATCTCTTCTTGCTAATCATATAAAATAAATAACATTCCAATATTCACTAAAGAGAAGGAGGAATTACACTTTCTTGCACAACATGCCACTAATGACGGATGCTCCATCACAGCCTTAGCCGAAGCACTTGCTCACATTTTGTCCGTTTCCTTATATTATATGATCAATTAAAAGTACGCCTGCTTATCTGGGTGGTAACGTGCTCGCCTCCCATGCAAGCGGGCCCTGGTCGGATTCCCGGCCGGGTTGGAGATTTTCTCCGCTCGGGGACTGGGTGTTGTGTTGTCCTCATCATCATTTCATCCTCATCTCCGGCGCGCAAGTCGCCCAATGTGGCGTCGAATGAAATAAGACTTGCACTTGGCGGCCGAACTTACAAGGGAACCTCCCCATCGCACCCCCCTCAGATTTGGTTATAAGTTGGCACAGTGGATAGGCCTTGAAAAACTGAACACAGATCAATCGAGAAAACAGGAAGAAGTTGTGTGGAACTATGAAACAAATAAGCAAAATATACATACTGAGTAGTCCATGCGCAAGATAGGCAACTTCAACGACAGTATGAGCTCAGGAGCCCCGTGGTCCCGTGGTTAGCGTGAGCAGCTGCGGAGCGAGAGGTCCTTGGTTCAAGTCTTCCCTCGAGAGAAAAGTTTAATTTTTTATTATCTGACAAACTCTTATGTTTTCATCACTTTTTGGGAGTGATTATCACATACACATGAAAACCTAAATCAGGCAAAGTAGAAGAATCTTTTTACCCAGTCGCCAAGTGTGCAAGCTAGGTGGGTCGACAACATATTCCTGTCATGTGATGCACACGCCGCCACCAGTGTCGTATAGAATATATCAGACGTGTTTTCCTGTGGAGGAATCGGTTGACCTATGACCTTGCGATCAAATGTTTTCGGTTCCCATTGGAGAGGCACGTCCTTTCGTCTACTAATCGCACGGTTTTGCGGTGCGGTCGCAAAACACAGACACTGAACTTATTACAGTGAACAGAAACGTCAATAAACGAACGGACAGATGATAACTTTGCGAAAATAAAAAAATTAGAATTTTCACTCGAGGGAAGACTTGAACCAAAGACCTGTCGTTCCGCAGCTGCTCACGGTAACCACGGGACCACGGCGCTCCTGTGCTCACATATCTTGTCTCTGGACTACTCAGTTTGTATATTTTGCGTATTTTTTTCATAGTTCCACACAACTTCTTCCTCTTTTCTCGATTGATCTGTGTTCAGTGTTTCAAGGCCTATCCACTGTGCCAACTTATAACTAAATCTGAGGGGGGTGCGATGGGGAGGTTCCCTTGTTAGTTGCATAGGGGCCTCCAGGCCAACGGTGCCACACGCTATTTCCATCAATTAAAAAGTTCACAAGAGGTGGGACTGCCGCCGCCCCCCCTCCCCCCTCCTCGGCATTGGAATAGAGAGTTTTTATTCATTGTGGAATTTCCATTCACTTCTAGAAGCGTCTTCCCTTGATTCTACTAAACCCCACCTATAAAATTTATTTCTTCTGGTATGACACACCTCGAAACTGACCATCTCATTTGTGTATTTTTGGAGCAATGAGCACTAAGTGGAACATACTTTGTAAGCCAGTAGAAACTTCAGCAGAATTTGCTGACGATATTGTGAAAAAGTACGTGTTCTCAACACTGGCATTTCCTAGAAGGATCCCTGAGTGGCAACGAGCAACACACAGTAAAAATCGGGCGTTCTATGTAGTGCACTTATCAGAAAGGACAAAACTTTTAACAGAGCTTCAAAAACAGCTATCCGAATGAAACAGTTTCGAAAACTTTTTCCCATACGATAAAACATAATTTTCTTCTGTTTGTCAGCTATACTACTTTAACCTTATTACCTCCTCTCGTTTTAAGGCAACGAAAAAAAAGAGCCAAAGGAAACGTATTCCTTATTTTTCGAAAAGACGTGTCCGCCATTTGACTGCATATAATGTTTTTATTTCACTATCTAGATTTTCGCCTTAGATAACTTTCAAGTGTTACAACGTCAAAGATCGTCAGAGTTGTGTCATCGAAAATACATATCAGGTTACATGTATAAACCAGTTGTCTCATAAGTACAAGAACATACCTGTGAAACATATAGGGACTGGAAACTTGCATGTTGGGCAAATATAGTGAAGCATATTAGACATCCAAAACACGGGTGTAAGATTCTTTCATGTGTTCTGGTGTTCAGATATAGTGAAATGAAAGTTACACCCATATTTTAAATTTGTAATTTACATCACAGTTGCACTATATTTGCCAGATATGCAAGTTGCCAGCGTTTTTATGTATTTCAGGTATGTTCACACACTTACGAAATAACTGATTTTTATAACATGATATGTATTTTTCGACTATAACTTACGTTTCACATTAAGCCGGACGATTTTTGACGTTGTAATTTCTGAAAACGGCATAATACCATAATCTAGATAGTGAAACAAATGCAGTATACGTATACAGTCAAATGGCGGAAATACTTTTTCGAAAATTTTACTTGACTGTGGCTCCAAATAAGGAAATAAATTACCTGTTCTGTACTTGTTTATAATTTCGCTGTCACCTCAACAGATAACTGTCCAAAATTAATCAACTGTCTTGACAGTTGTTTCGTTGGTCCTATACAGGGCACTGTGTAAAAACAGCAGCTATTGAGGCTTCCGCTTCAGCTGATGCCATTTACCCAACAGTACAACAAATGATACACAAGCACCAGCCAAGAGTACTGGTGCTGCAACAGCCGAATGCTGCTTTAACGGTCGTAAGCGCTAGTTACCTTTGAGATTGGGCGTCGCGAGTTGACGCTGGTCAAGAATGCCTTTAAGGCGACAAAGACGTTACTGTCAACACCTCACTGAGTTTGAACGAGAACGTGTAATAGGGCTACGAGGAGGAATATTGCAGGTACACTTGGGAGGAACGTAGCCAGAGTACACGATTGCTGACAGCGGTGGTCACGAGAGAGCACGGTTGGAAGAAGACCTGGCTACAGATGGCCACGTGGCACTAGCGAGACGGAAGACCACCGTATTCAGGATACGGCTCTGGCGCATCGTACTGAATGTGCAGCAGCACTTTGAGCAGCAGTTGGCACTTCAGTGACACAACGAGCAGTTACAAATCAGTTACTTCAAGAACAGCTCCGAGCCAGATGCCCCGTATCGCGCCCAAAACATCACCATTTGCGGCTTCAGAGATGGTAAGTGAGAGCACGTTGGAGGACAGAGTGGAGGTCTCTTGTGTTTTCTGATAAGAGCTGGTTCTGCTTTGGTGCCAGTGATGGCCATGTATGTATTGGTTTAGAATATGAACATTTGAGGACCTGCATCCAACCTGTCTGCATACCAGACACACTGGACCTACACCTGGAGTTTCATATGACAGCAGAAGCACTCTTGCGGTTATCCCACATATCCTGACAGCTGTCGTAACTCAACATGCTGTACAGTGTGTCGACATGTTGCCTTGGCCTGCACGGTCAAAAAATCTGTCTCCAATCGAGCACAAGTGAGAGATCATCGGACGGCAACTCCAGCATCGTCCACATACAGCATTAACCGTCCCTGTATAGACAGACCAAGTGCAACAGGCATGGACTTCCATCCCACAAACTGACATCCGGCACCTCTGCAACACAATGCATCCACGTTTGCTTGATTGCATTCAACATTCTGGTGGTTACATTGGTTATTAATGTACCAGCATTTCACATTTGCAAAGGCTTATCTCGCGCTTACCTTAAACCAGGGCTTAACAACTGGCCGGTTTTGAGTGCGAGTACTCGCGTCTGCTCAGGCACGTGCTCGCGAGCAGGTGCAAGGTCGCGGAGTAGGGAGGGAGGGGAAATGCGCGCGCACGTTTGATTGTGATCTCGCGTTCTTAGCAGATTTAACTAGCCATCTGAATGCTTTGAACATTTTACTACAAGGTAAAGATCTGCTAATTACTCATTTCATAGATCGAATATGAGCTTTTAAAATGAAATTGACACTTTGGGTGAGTCAACTGGAAACAGGAAACCTAGCTCATTTTCCTAAATTATCATCCATGCAAGATGTTCACAAAGACTGTGAACGTTATTCACATAGTTTAGTTGATCGGCGCTTTCATGATCTGACAGCACTAGACAGTGATTTTGGTCTGTTCTCTCCATATTCAACGAATATTTAAGAGATTCGTCCTGAGCTGCAGCAAGAAATTATTGACCTGCAGTGTGACAGAGAATACAGAGACAAATTTCAGAACAAGAAAAACATTTTTGAATTCTACAGACACTTCCCTCAGGATAGATTTCCTCGTTTGCGCAAACTGGTGGCTACAATAATATCAATGTTCGGTTCCACGTATGTTTGTGAACAAGTGTTCTCTGCAATGAAACGTAACAAGACGCGCCTGAGAAACGCATTGTCTGATCGAAATTTAAACTGCACGCTGCGCCTAAAATGCACAAGAACAATTACTCCGAACATAGACGCAATTGTAAAGGGCAAAGAGTACAAGATAACCGAGAATCCCACACTTCAGTGACACCTTTTATTGTGTAACAGTTCACAAATTAATGCGAATGTAGAGGCATACACTAAGCTAATAAAATTATGTGGCACGTGTATAATTCTACTTTATTTGTTTCATTTGTCGCAGTAATAATTCGTGAGTGATATCCCTGCAGGTGGCCGCGGATTTACATCGACTGGCGGCAGCTGTTGTGTACCCCACGTGACTCTCCCCACTCTCCGCTCTGGTCCGGTAGTGGTGGTAGCGTGCTCGCGCTGCTCCGTGCTCGCGCCTTGCTGCTCACCGCTTGCTCCGCGAGCACGTATGTTGTGAAGCCCTGCCTTAAACCGTGATCTTGCAGTGTTAATCACTTAAATATGTTACCTAGACAAACGTACTCCCGAAATTACATTGGTCTACATTATTTATTTTTTAGTGCTGTGATTAGTTTTCCATCAGTGTATGTTGATTCTTCTCGCTGTCAACTTTGGATATCCAATGATACTGTGTGCAATAGGCCTGGCACTGTAGTAGTTATTGTTTAATGCTGTGTTCCATTTTGGTGACAAGTGATCTGCAGCAATATCATTTGTACACGACCTCTTACGCAATTGTGCAACCTCTCATCAGAGAGGTATTAATTGTTAGCTCTTAACAAGTGTAGCAATGATTGATGGGAGTAACTGTTTCAGTAAAGTCGAAAGACTGTATGATTTTGGACTGATACTGAGCCTACGAGTTATCTTTGACGATAGATTAAGGAAAGGAAAACCTACGTTTCTAGCATTTGTAGACTTTGGAGAAACCTTTCGACAATGTTGACTGGAATACTCTTTTTAAAATGCTAAATGTAGCAGGGGTAAAATACAGGGAGCGACGTGCTATTTCCAATTTGTACAGAAACCAGATGGCAGTTATAAAAGTAGAGGGGCATGAAAGGGGTAGCAGTAGTTGAGAAGGGAGTGAGGCAGGGTTGTAGCTATCCCCGATGTTATTCAATCTGTATATTGAGCAAGCAGTAAAGGAAACAAAAGAAAAATTTGGAGTAGGAATTAAAATCCATGGAGAAGAAATAAAAACGTTCAGGTTTGCCGATGACATTGTAATTCTGTCAGAGACAGCATAGCACCTGGAAGAGCAGCTGAACAGAATGGACAATGTCTTGAAAGGAGGATATAAGATGAACATCAATAAAAGCAAAACGAGGATAATGGAATGTAGTCGAATTAAGTCAGGTGATGCTAAGGGAATTAGATTAGGAAATGAGACACTTAAAGTAGTATAGGACTTTTGCTATTTATGGAGCAAAATAACTGATAATGGTCGAAGTAGAGAGGATTTAAAATGTAGACTGGCTATGGCAAGGAAAGCGTTTCTGAAGAAGAGAAATTTGTTAACATCGAGTATAGATTTAAGTGTCAGGAAGTCTTTTCTGAAGGTATTGTATGGAGTGTAGTCATGTATGGAAGTGAAACATGGACGATATATTGTTTAGACAAGAAGTAATGTGGTGCTAGAGAAGAATGCTGAAGATTAGATCGGTAGATCACGTAACTAATGAGGCGGTAGTAAAAAAAAATGTTCAAATGTGTGTGAAATCTTATGGGACTTAACTGCTAAGGTCATCAGTCCCTAAGCTTACGCACTACTTAACCTAAATTATCCGAAGGACAAACACACACACCCATGCCTGAGGGAGGACTCGAACCTACGCCGGGACCAGCCGCACAGTCCACGACTGCAGCGCCTTAGACCGCTTTTTTTTTTTTTTTTTCAATTTGTTCGTTGTTGATCGATGTGTTTGGTCGTTGCGGATGTCACATGACATCCGTTCAAGTTCGTTTTGTTTATCCTTCCACTCAGTTTTTTTTTTATTACAGAGGCCTACCAGCTCTCTGACCGAACACACTGAGCTACCGTGCCGGTTGACCGCTCGGCTAATCCCGCGCGGCTGAGACGGTACTGAATAGAATTGGGGAGAAGAGAAAATTGTGGCACAACCTGACTAAAAGGTGGGACTGGGTAGTAAGACACGTTCTGAGGCACCAAGGGATCACCACTTTAGTATTGAGGGGATAGTGGAAGGTAAAAATCGTAAAGGTAGACCAAGAGATGAATACACTAACCAGATTCAGAAGGATGTAGGTTGTAGTAGCTGTGTGTGTCAAATTTTTAATTTAAGTGTTCAAAATGTAGGTTGGCAAAATTGTTATATTCTCTGCTCCATGATGTCAATGGTTTCCGGCTAGGATTCTATCTGCGTTTGACCTTGTGAACGTCGCTTCCCTTAGGCTGATAGAATCCGTAATGATCCGGAGTTTCTGCGGTGTGGCAGGCACCAGCATTCCACTGCAAGTTTCCTCGTGGTTGGCTGTCATAAAGTCAGAATATACTCTAATCTTCACGTAAGAAGCCCACTTGATGGTTATAAGGCAGACAGAACACTGTGGAAGAGAATAATGAAGTAAGAATACGTACGGAGAGAGCATGCAGATGCATAGAACAGAATCTTTGCCTTTTTTTTATGATTTGCTGTTAATGCTCTTTAATTTACAGGCAATGACAAAGAATTAGGAGTAAAAATGCTGATGGACTCCACGGCGTGCAAATGAGGAAAGGAAGAGCACAATACAGAGCGGAGTGGTTCAAAAATGGTTCCAATGGCTCTAAGCACTATGGAACTTAACATCTGAGGTCATCAGTCCCCTAGACTTAGAACTACTTAAATCTAACTAACCTAAGGACATCACACACATCCATGCCCGAGGCAGATTTCGAACACGCGACCGTAGCAGCAGCGCGGTTCAGCGGAATGGTAGTCAAGTATCTACCACAAATGAGAAGTGCACACAAGAAATTTTCCATCGGGACTTAGATAAAAAGTGTATTGTTAGACAGTAGTTTCTGCAGTATTACGAATTATGCAAGTAAATACCGACTTTGCGAAAACTTAACAGCACTGGACTTCAAGAGAACCCACGAAACTCTCTGGGAAAAATTGTTCTCTATATCGGACTTGGTTTTAAGAGAATCTATAATTTGTTAATTAGAAGAATAAACCTGATGTAAACAAACACAAGCGCGATGATCGGTCAGCAGCCGTAGTACTCATACACTGGCGTTGTTCCGCTCTTAGAAGAAGGTCCAACTTACGTACTAGATATCTTGTTACTATTTCACTGCAAATGAAACTTTAAGAGATTCTCATGTATTAACAGCCACCAACGTCTCAAAAATCGTGTACAGACACAGTCTCTATGAGCGCTACTTGTGCTGTGATTGTCACGCTTTTCATACTTACCGTGAAAATGGATGACTCTGCTGCCTGCTTGATAGTGAGAGGCGCACGAAACACCGTTGATGGCTAGCAACAAGTTGTTCTTAATGTTTTTCCACAAGGTTACGGAGAAAAATCAGCTACGGCGTTTTTCGAGGAACACTATGTAATAAATATAAGAAACCATTATTGAATTGTATGCGTCGCGTAATCGTTAGCGGCATAGATTGATAAATGTCTGCTGTGGAACGGCGGTTCGAAACTCCTTGTGGTCTCCATTTTTTTTTCTTCTGTTTGAATACCTACATCATTTAGATATGAGATTCATCAAATACATGGTAGTTAACTCATACTTAACCATCATTTTTTCAAGAAAATGTCACGTCTTCTAGTTTCTAGTTAGTATTGCACGCAAAAGACTGGTTTTCATTGGAAATAAACGTTTTGAATTACTGATATTTTATAAAAGATTGTTAAAATTAATAAAACATACACAATTAATTTTTTTTGAGAAAAATAAAAAATCAAATACTCCTTGTTTGAATGTGCTAATTGTTTTATAGGACAGATATGGTCTCCCACGAGCCAGAGTGATAAGCGTCGTAGAAACATGCAAAACAATAATTTTCGCTGCGTCGAACGCACTGTACAAATGCTGCACTTTTACAGTTGTCACCTTAAAGGCGGGTTTACATTGAGCTCAGAACATGTTTTTGTTCGGAACATTGTGTGCAACTTGTTCCCTCAACATGTTGGCAACATTGTTCGTTGCTCGCATTCCCGTTTACACTAGCGAGCAACATTTCTACGTATTCGCATAGTGTGCTGCGGTGAACTGATAGGTTACTTTTTGTATTCACGTCAAGAGATACGCTAGTTCAAGGGAAGAGGAAGAGTTAATGACATTTGGAGCTGCATTAATAATACTCAACGAAATAAACAGACGAAGAAAACGATGTAGTCGTCGTCGGTGAAAACATACCATAGAAGACGTGGCGGCAATGACATGCTTTGTGAGCTGAATTTGGAAGACGGTTCTGGCTTTCGCAACTTCAGTAGGATGTCGCCATCAGATTTTGAAATGTTATTGAATATTATAGGACCATTTGTTTCAAAGAAAGTCACAAATTTCAGAAAAGCAATCCCTGTGAACCAAAGACTTGCTGTTACTCTTCGTGTTCTGGCATCAGGAGACTCCTATCAAAGCCAGCCATATAGTTCCATATCATCCAGGGAACGTAGACATTTAAATACAAACCACTTCGTTTCGTAAAGTGTGTCAGTACCACATCCACATTTTTTACTTTCCTCTATTTTTCGTTTCTCGCGTCGGTACTGAGACAAGAGAGATTTAATTTTTTTGTCCGCGCCACTGCTGCTGGTGCCAAGCGCCGCAGCAACCTTTTGTAGCCTGCGCAACGTACATTCCACAGGCACTCCTCTGCCTCATAGAGCGACATCAGCTGGAAAATTTTGTCTCGTGACCACTCCATTTCAAATAAAAATGAAGGGACATAAAATAAACGCACCACTACTCTCCAGCAAAACAAACACCAAAACACTCACTCAGAGCAAACGAACACTAACGCTGCGTAGCGGAATTTAGTGGTAGCAGGCCACGAACAATGTTTCTTTGATCTCTACCGACAAAGCCGTGGAACACTGATTATGTGTTGCGAACATGTTGCCAACATGTTGCGAAAATCGGTAGTCCATTACTAGCCGCGAACAATCTTGCGAACAATGCTGTGAACAATGTTGCGAATTCGTGTACACGCGCCTTAACACTGCGTTGTGATATGGAGCCAAGTTAAGAGATTTGTCACGATGGACTTTTTGGTGGCTTGAGATTCTGTTGCTGATTGCCTCGTTATCAACGTAGCCGTACTAAAATGTACTCCTCGGAGTCCGATATGGAAGGAGTTGAGAGATTACCAGACAACTGTCTGTAATACCTTCAGTGGCTTCAATATTCAACTACATGGTGAAACCTCAGCAGTGCGCTTTTACATGCAGAAAAATTACCCTTGTTAAAGTCAGGATGGGCCCTGGATAAACTGAAAGAACCAGAGGTTGTAGAGAGTTTCAGGGAGAGCATAAGGGAACAATTGACAGGAATGGGGGAAAGAAAAACAGTAGAAGAAGAATGGGTAACTCTGAGGGATGAAGTAGTGAAGGCAACAGAGGATCAAGTAGGTAAAAAGACGAGGGCTAATAGAAATCCTTGGGTAACAGAAGAAATATTGAATTTAATTGACGAAAGGAGAAAATATAAAAATGCAGTAAATGAAGCAGGCAAAAAGGAATACAAACGTCTCAAAAATGAGATCGACAGGAAGTGCGAAATGGCTAAGCAGGGATGGCTAGAGGACAAATGTAAGGATGTAGAGGCTTGTCTCACTAGGGGTAAGACAGATACTACCTACAGGAAAATTAAAGAGACCTTTGGAGAGAAGAGAACCACTTGTATGAATATCAAGAGCTCAGATGGCAGCCCAGTTCTAAGGAAAGAAGGGAAGGCAGAAAGGTGGAAGGAGTATATAGAGGGTTTATACAAGGGCGATGTACTTGAGGACAATATTATGGAAATGGAAGAGGATGTCATGAAGATGAAATGGGAGATAAGATACTGCGTGAAGAGTTTGACAGAGCACTGAAATACCTGAGTCGAAACAAGGCCCCGGGAGTAGACAACATTCCATTAGAACTACTGACGGCCTTGGGAGAGCCAGTACTGACAAAACTCTACCATCTGGTGAGCAAGATGAATGAGACAGGCGAAATACCATCAGACTTCAAGAAGAATATAATAATTCCAATCCCAAAGAAAGCAGGTGTTGACAGATGTGAAAATTACCGAACTATCAGTTTAATAAGTCACAGCTGCAAAATACTAACGCGAATTCTTTACAGACGAATGGAAAAACTGGTAGAAGCGGACCTCGGGGAACATCAGTTTGGATTCCGTAGAAATGTTGGAACACGTGAGGCAATACTAACCTTACGACTTATCTTAGAAGAAAGATTAAGAAAAGGCAAACCTACATTTCCAGCATTTGTAGACTTTGAGAAAGCTTTTGACAACGTTAACTGGAATACTCTCTTTCAAATTCTGAAGGTGGCAGGGGTAAAATACAGGGAGCGAAAGGCTATTTACAATTTGTACAGAAACCAGATGGCAGTTATAAGAGTCGAGGGGCATGAAAGGGAAGCAGTGGTTGGGAAAGGAGTGAGACAGGGTTGTAGCCTCTCCCCGATGTTATTCAATCTGTATATTGAGCAAGCAGTAAAGGAAACAAACGAAAAATTCGGAGTAGGTATTAAAATTCATGGAGAATAAGTAAAAACTTTGAGGTTCGCCGATGACATTGTAATTCTGTCAGAGACAGCTGAGGACTTGGAAGAGCAGTTGAACGGAATGGACAGTGTCTTGAAAGGAGGATATAAGATGAAAATCAACAAAAGCAAAACGAGGATAATGGAATGTAGTCACATTAAATCGGGTGATGCTGAGGGGATTAGATTAGGAAATGACACTTAAAGTAGTAAAGGAGTTTTGCTATTTAGGGAGTAAAATAACTGATGATGGTCGAAGTAGAGAGGATATAAAATGTAGACTGGCAATGGCAAGGAAATCGTTTCTGAAGAAGAGAAATTTGTTAACATCGAGTATAGATTTAAGTGTCAGGAAGTCGTTTCTGAAAGTATTTGTATGGAGTGTAGCCATGTATGGAAGTGAAACATGGACGATAACCAGTTTGGACAAGAAGAGAATAGAAGCTTTCGAAATGTGGTGCTACAGAAGAATACTGAAGATAAGGTGGGTAGATCACGTAACTAATGAGGAGGTATTGAATAGGATTGGGGAGAAGAGAAGTTTGTGGCACAACTTGACTAGAAGAAGGGATCGGTTGGTAGGACATGTTTTGAGGCATCAAGGGATCACAAATTTAGCATTGGGGGGCAGCATGGAGGGTAAAAATCGTAGAGGGAGACCAAGAGATGAATACACTAAGCAGATTCAGAAGGATGTAGGTTGCAGTAGGTACTGGGAGATGAAGAAGCTTGCACAGGATAGAGTAGCATGGATAGCTGCATCAAACCAGTCTCAGGACTGAAGACCACAACAACAACAAAGTCAGGAATCTTCATCACTCTTGGTTTTAATTACAATATGTTAGCTAAGATCGATAGCATGTTATGTTTTCCATCTAAGAAACGTACCACTTGAGCTTTACCATTATTTCCTTCTGTTTGCAAATTAAATGGGATTCAAAGCTGTGTTCTTCGCTGCTCGTCTCTTTTTACGTCTTTACTGCAGCTATTCACATTGCTGCAGGTTAGTTGCACCAGGAGGCTGTCCAGTACTGTCGACGTAAAACGCGCCGTAAAACTGTTGTCCCGTATTATCGCTGAGTCGATGTGCACATAACGCACAGAGTAAAACGTATCCTCATTATCGTACTTGACTGTACCCGAGACAGCTTGGCTTCCGCTCCATATGAAACGAAATCCAATAAGATTCCGGCAAACGCTGAAGAATACTTAGTGTAATGTTTAAATGGTGTTTATTCTTATGATGAAAGGAATTTTTTTATAGAATAAATACCAAGAGAGTTTCATAAAAGCCGCTAAACAGCCGACAGATCTACAATGAGTCCGGAGTTGACCTTAAGCTGCAGGCATTAGTTAGAGCTACCCTAACAGATATAAAATCCAAAGTAAAATTCCTCGGGTGTCTCTTGGATTCCTTCGATGTCAAAACAGAGGTCAGGCAAGGTGATGGCCTGTCTCCAATGCTTTTCAACTGCGTCCTTGAAAAGATCATCAGAACCTGGCGCGAAAGATTAATGGAAACCAACTATAGCCCTTGCGAATTGGAACCAAAACGAAGGGGATCGAGGTAGACGGCTTGGCTTTTGCCGATGACATTACCATTCTGTCAAACGACGTAGACGCTATTAGAGTTCAAATCGAACTATTAAAAGAAATCGCTGAACCAACTGGCCTCCTAATATCATTTGAGAAAACAGAAGTCATGACTACAATTAAAGACGCCCCACCAAATCTCCGTAAGAAATATGGGGTTATTGTCCGGGTGGACAAATTCAAGTACCTGGGTGAATCATCATCAAAAATGGACTAGACAAGGAAGCGCTCAGGGAACGGGTTAGCTAACTTTACCAAACATCCCGCACGATCTACAACAAGAAATGCCTTTCCCAGAACACTAAGATACGTCACTACGAAACAAGTTTTAAAGCCAGTAGTTTTGTACGCAGCCGAAATCTTATACCTAAACGCTGATAAAAGACTTCTCGAAGAACTGGAGAAAAAAGAGCGCACAATCATTAGAAGAATCCTAGGATCCAAGTACAAGAATGGCATCCAACAAAACAGATCCAACAAGGAAGTCTACAGTAAAATAGAAAAATTGCAGACACAATCCGTAAAAGACGGGGATCACCTCAAACGAATGGACGATAACAGGTTAACCAAAACTATATTTCTCTTTTTTGATTCACAACTAAAAACCTACGATGCCGTGGTTTAAAAACACCAAAGAAGACCTCCAGACGCCACATATCACACCTAAAGATGCTTTTGACAGAGTTCTTTTCCGAAAGAAGATAGTTACAAACGGAAAAATCCGAGATGAGCAACCGAAAAGAGGACACGGTGTCCTTTGGACAGAAGAGCGCAAGGAAGCCCACTCACAACAAATAAGGGAAATCTGGGCTCAGTAAAAAGCCAGGCTCCGTGCTAAGTGCAACAAGACTTAACGTGATCTTAGGTGGCCCCAACGAATAAATAAATAATAAATAACAATAAATGACTCATCACGTATGAACAAGATGATATGCAGGATGATCAATTCTTATCGAAACTGTCTGGAGTGGCATTGAAATCTTGTGCAGGTAGCAGGTGTTTGTTAGGCTACACAGCACAGTGTATTGAGTGAAAGTATTTTAAGTGAAATGGCGGAATACAACTATTGTATTCACCAAAGAGTGTTCATGTATGATTTACAAGTGCGTACAGAATCAGTGCGTGCAATAAGGACATTATTTCGAGAGGAATTTCCTGGCATTTAAGTTCCTAATCTAAGTATAATTCATCGATTGATAAATTTAGTGAAAGGGGAAGTGTACAGTACTCACAAAGAAACTCTGAATAACACTGGCACGCTCAGGAAAGGTTTTCTAGAAAATCAGTTCAATGTCTTTCTCAGCAAATGGGAATTGCTTATAGTTCCGCTCGAACGACTAGAAATTTACTGGAGTTACAGCCCTATGAAATAAATGCTTGCAAGAACTTGAACCAGGTGACTCTGCTAAAGGTTGTGGTTTTGTGTATAAATTTGATAGGATGCATGACGGAGAAACTGACCATCGCCTAAGTTTCTTTTTAGACGAATCATGGCTCCACCTAAGTGGATACATTAATTCACAAAATACTGGAGTTCAGAAAAGCCTAATGTAATACATGAGGTATCCCTGCACGATCAAAAAATAGGTGTGTGTTGCGCTATTGGTGATGAGAGAATAAGAACCCCTTTTTTTCATAAACAATTTTAATAGCGAGAGACATGCGGAAAACATTTTGCAGCCTGAGAGAGAATGTACTTTCGTGACCTTTCAGCAGGCCTCTGATGGCACATACAGCTAACTTCCCATTACAGGAAATTCATGAAGTATTTCAAGACAGAGTTGTCATTAACAACTTATGGCCTCTTATTCACCTGATTTAATCCTCTGCTATTTTTTTTATCTCGGGGGGGGGGGGGGGGGGGGACATTAAAAGAGAAAGTGTGCAAATCGTATCCACATACTTTAGACGAACTTAAAACTGACATGCGTAAGAAATTGCTGCCGTTTCTCAGCGGGAACTGCAGATTGTAATGAGCAAGTGTCAGAAATGCTTGGACAACGGATGGAGGCAGTTCCAGCATCTCTTGCCTAATAAACGCGAGTAATTTAATTTTCTTTTCAAGTATTTACGTTATAGAGCGTAAAAATGACTTACGGTATACCACAAACCATACCGGTACTATATTTACTGCGAACGTCCTGTCATCCTCGCTGGCCGACAGCATCCTGCGAAAGTGGTTGTGTAAACGATTAACCGCCCTGTGGTTGCAAAAAAGGCACACTACATTATATTTTTTACGAAAAATGAAGAAGATGAGAGCATTCATAAATGGTAATGGATAGCAAAAAATAAAAAAATAAAAAAACAGTGTGGCTAGACCTAGTTTATTCCAGAATTAAATCTAGAAATATAGTCGTTTTTAATAATCTCAATGACCAGGAGAAAAACCACTTTTCTCTTAAACACATCTGACTGGCTAATACCAGCGTACATTATGGCCAGAAACCAAACTTTTTGCATTAGTTAAGGGCCTCCAACCTTCCGCTGTTCATTCCATCATCAAAATGTTGCAAGGAAATGTCTATGTCTCACTCCAACTGTTGCCATATCATCCACAGTTAAATCCCATAGAATTAATGCGCAATTTTTCAAAGTTCAAGATCCTTTGTTGTTTTTGTTGTGGTCTTCAGTCCTGAGACTGGTTTGATGCATGTGTCCATGCTACTCTATCCCGTGCAAGCTTCTTCATCTCCCAGTACCTACTGCAACCTACATCCTTCTGAACCTGCTTAGTATATTCATCTCTTGGTCTCCCTCTACGATTTTTACCCTCCAGGCTGCCCTCCAATACTAAATTTGTGATCCCTTGATGCCTTAGAACATGTCCTACCAACCGATTCCTTCTTCTAGTCAAGTTGTGCCACAAACTCCTCTTCTCCCCAATTCTGTTCAATACCTCCACATTAGTTATGTGATCTACCCATCTAATGTTCAGCATTCTTCTGTAGCACCACATTTCGAAAGCTTCTATTCTCTTCTTGTCCAAACTATTTATCGTCCACGTTTCACTTCCATACATGGCTACACTCCATACAAATACTTTCAGAAACGACTTCCTGACACTTAAATCTATACTCGATGTTAACAAATTTCTCTTCTTCAGCAACGCCTTCCATGCCATAGCCAGTCTACATTTTATATCCTCTCTATTTCGACCTTTATCACTTATTTTGCTCCCCAAATAGCGAAAGTCCTATACTACTTTAAGTGTCTCATTTCCTAATCTAATTCCCTCAGCATCACCCGAATTAATTCGACTACATTGCATTATCCTCGTCATGCTTTTGTTGATGTTCATCTTATATCCTCCTTTCAAGACACTGTCCATTCCGTTCAACTGCTCTTCCAAGTCCTCAGCTGTCTCTGACAGAATTACAATGTCATCGGCGAACCTCAACGTTTTTATTTCTTCTCCATGGACTTTAATACCTACTCCGAATTTATCTTTTGTTTCATTTACTGCTTGCTCAATATACAGATTGAATAACTTCGTGGAGCGGCTACAACCCTCTCTCACTCCCTTCCCAGCCACTGCTTCCCTTTCATATCCCTCGACTCTTATAACTATTGTAAATAGCCTTTCGCTCCCTGTATTTTATCCCTGCCACCTTCAGAATTTGAAAGAGAGTATTCCAGTCAACATTGCCAAATCTTTCTCTAAGTCTACAAATGCTAGAAACGTAGGTTTGCCTTTCCTTAATCTATCTTCTAACATAAGTCGTAGGGTCAGTATTGCCTCACGTGTTCCAATATTTCTACGGAATTCAAACTGATATTCCCCGAGGTCGGCTTCTACCAGTTTTTCCATTCGTCTGTAAAGAATTCGTGTTAGTATTTTGCAGCCGTGACTTATTAAACTGATAGTTCGGTAATTTTCACATCTGTCGACACCCGCCTTCTTTGGGATTGGAATTATTATATTCTTCTTGAAGTCTGAGGGTATTTCGCTTGTCTCATGCCTCTTGCTCACCAGATGGTAGAGTTTTGTCAGGACTGGCTCTCCCAAAGCTGTCAGTAGTTCTAATGGAATGTTGTCTACTCCCGGGGCCTTGTTTCGACTAAGGTATTTCAGTGCTCTGTCAAACTCTCCACGCAATATCATATCTCCCATTTCATCTTCATCTACATCCTCTTCCATTTCCATAATATTGTCCTCCACTACATCGCCCTTGTATAGACCCTCTATAGTCTATATGCTCCCTCTATATACAAAAACTGTATTAATGGCTAGCTGCTCATCCATTCTAACACATAAATGATTATTTCAGATGTAATATAATTTTGTAGTATTAATTACATGCCTCTTGTTTTCTTTGACTTAACAGTTATATTGCATTATATGTCTGACGTCTATTGCTGTAATGGCCCAATGTCAATAAAATTATTATTATTATTATTATTAGTAGTAGTAGTAGTAGTAACCGATGCCAGGAATTCCACACATAACTTCTAAATCTCTGTCTTACCATTATACAATCTATCTGACACCTTCCCGTATCTCCAGGCTTCTTCCATTTGTACAACCTCCTTTCATGATTCTTGAACCAAGTGTTGGCTATGATTAAGTTATGCTCTGTGCAAAATTCTACCAGGTGGCTTCCTCTTTCATTCCTTAGCCCCATTCCATATTCACCTACTACGTTTCCTTCTCTTCCTTTTCCTACTATCGAATTTCAGTCACCCATGACTATTAAATTTTCGTCTCCCTTCACTACCTGAATAATTTGTTATATCTCATCATGCATTTCTTCAATTTCTTCGTCATCTGCGGAGCTAGTTGTACTAATGTGGTAGACGTGGGCTTCGTATCTATCTTGGCCACAATAATGCGTTCACTATGCTGTTTGTAGTAGCTTGCCCGCTTTCCTATTTTTTTTATTCATTCTTAAACCTACTCCTGCATTACCCTTATTTGATTTTGTATTTATAACCCTGTATTCACCTGACCAGAAGTCTTGTTCCTCCTGCCACCGAAGTACACTAATTCCCACTATATCTAACTTTAACCTATCCATTTCCCCGTTTAAATTTTTTAACCTACCTGCTCGATTAAGGGATCTGACATTCCACATTCCGATCCAATAGAACGCCAGTTTTCTTTCTCCTGATAATGATGTCCTCCTGAGTAGTCCCCGCCCGGAGATCCGAATGGGGACTATTTTACCTCCGGAATATTGTACCCAAGAGGACGCCATCATCATTTAACCATGCAGTAAAGCTGCATGCCCTCGGGAAAAATTACGGCTGTAGTTTCCCCTTGCTTTCAACCGTTCGCAGTACCAGCACAGCGAGGCTGTTTTGGTTAGTGTCACAACTCGAGATCAGTCAATCATCCAGACTGTTGCGCCTGCAACTACTGAAAAGGCTGCTGCCCCTCTTCAGGAACCACACGTTTGTCTGGCCTCTCAACAGATACCCCTCCGTTGTGGTTGCACCTACGGTACGGCTATCTGTATACATGAGGCACGCATGCCTCTCCACCAAGGGCAAGGTCCATGGTTCATGGGGGGATAGTCATAGTATATCAAGCATCTTAATTCTCGAGCTAAAAAAAAAAATACGATTGAGCTTTTGCTATTGCAATATTTTAAGACTGTAAGACTGGAGAAAGGCAGACGTTCCATTAAAAAAGTATAAGGTAGCTACTACACCAGAGATGCCGTGAATTACTTGATTTTTAATGACTACTACATTAGCAACAATTAAAAATAAAAGTAAGAAGTTTTCTGATAAGTTTATTTTAATCGTGTGTAATTATAAATTGGATTAAAATTTTAGATCCTTTGTTAAGCATAGTTCTAATGTAGGTCTGTGACATTCACGAAAGTTGCCTCAGTCGCATCCTGGTGGCTGCAGTCCGTGCCACCAATTATTTCATGTGTCTCAAACGTATGTGTAATACGCAGTGCTGTAAACGAAGCACTGTTCCTAGTGCAAAATCTGCTGGATCCATGGTGACTGCTAATGTTCAATGTAGATGTTGTAAAATAAATATCTGTATGCTGTTGGGTAGCTGCATCATGTCTTCTGTAATTCCAATCTAATGATGCATATACACAGTCAACTTCGCCTTTTCTATTTCTGTTACCTAAATGCCAACTGGATCTACAGGTCATGGGTCTTTCCCTGTGGCCTAACAGTTCAGCCGCTGTCGAAGAAAATGTCTCCAGAGCGATCAGACGACAGTGAGTAACATCGCCTGAAGCGTATATGGGAAGATTGTTCAACTTTTCTTTGAACTTTTCCATTTTTCCTTAATACTGCAGAGTGCTGGAATAAGCGGAAAAATATCTTTGTAGAAACACTGCACAAAAACCAAATCTATTAAGTAGACAAAGTATTTACATAGTGAGAGGGTACGAGATTTTCGGCTGTTTTATCGGCAATAATTGTGGTTAAAGTTAGGTGGTTGACCAGAAACTCCCGTACTGAAGCTGTTTAAATATGAAAAAGCGTGACGAATTTCGCGCTAGTAGGAAGTTGACTGGAAGTTAGATAACATTCTCTTCTCCAGAATTAAAGTTACCCTCATTTGGTACGAGTGTTGCTTTAGATCAAGTTCTGTTGTTCTGTTTATCTGAGGTATTCGGTTTGGGCTTCGTGCGACGAAGACAGTAGTCCAGCTGTGCCTGACGTCATCACAATACAGCAGAGACCTCCGCGCCATACGCTGTTCCAAGAAATACCAACGACTCGAAAGTCAGGCGGACAGTAATGTCAATGAAACTGATGTTATTTATAACCTCAGTTAAATGTTAGACGCAGCCGAGCCATGGTCACTCTATGTTAAAAGAAGAATAAAATGTGAGCTTATGATCAAGTTGTTGGAGCACCGCTACTCATTTCGTAGGTTCGCAAATTAATGAATAAGGAGTATCTGTCGCGAGTTTGACGACTTTTACTCGACACAGAAGTGTTTGACAGTAGCGGAATCTCGCAACAGATAAACATTAGAAAGCAATAACGTTATTTTAATTTCAAATTCTTGGCAACAGGGAACTCATATGCAACCCTAGCAGGAAAATTTAGAGTAGGAATAACTACTGATTCTGTAACACATAAGCTAGAACAAGTTTTGGTGGTGAAAATGCAAAGGATCTGAAATCATTCAAACTTGCACTTTCCCAAATTTCTTCGTTTAAGCATGTGTCCGTCGCGTTTTGCACTGTATACAGATTACTTTCTGCATTAAAGAATATCCCGGCAGATAAAAGCATAAGCCTAAATGAGGAAAATTTGCATTATTATTTATTTAACGTACGGTTTTTAGTGCTGGGAGACATTGAAGAGGTTTTCGATTCGCCCGCCTTCGATACAGCTCTTTTTATTCAAGCTGCATCTTTTAGGGAATTGGAATCTGTCAGGAAAGAAAGAAGATTGTGTAACAGGACATAACGGTAACAAGTTGTCACAGGCACTTTTTTGGTCGATAGATGTGTATGAGCAGTTTACTTGCAGCACTGAGATTTTTTTTCGTGGCTTTTGACTGTCTGAATTTAACACCTCGTATCTATTCATTAGTAGAACACGATAAATGTTCGTATTTAACACAGGCAGGGAGCATTTCTTAGGCCTAATAAACACACACTCCTGTTCACAGCTTTGCGTCTGTCAGCAAGTCCACAAATTGAATCAAACTTGTCAGCATTTCAGCATATTGTCTGGCTTTAGTTAAGTCGTTTTGTAGTTCTTCCCTCACACTTATTTTGAGTCTTGCATTACACATTTCTAGGGCAGCTTCAGGATTGTTGCACTCAGTTTTGCAATCACAGAAATTTTTACTAAGATTTGCTTCCATGAAGCAACATGAATGATACCATTTATGTGTCGCTACAAATGTTCTGACACTTTTTATCACTTTTTTTCACATAGTACACAATTTACTGATGGTAATTTACTGATATTTACTGAGCGATTTATCAGTACATCCATATGAGCCACCATTTTGCAAATCACAGGAGTGTCACCATCTTACAAATCACAGGAGTGTAAATAGATTTTGGAATGAAAGAGGAAAGGGCAGGATGGGGGCTGGCGATGCAGAGCAGTCTCAGTTCCAACGAATTAGAGCAGCCTGCTGACAAAATCTTTTAGGAACGATTGAAATATAGAGCGTATTGTCATCACCTCATCACATAGCCTTTTTGCTCTCCACAAACCCCTCCCCATTGCTCCTCACCGGAACTGGTTTTCATAATGGAGTGCCCCCCAGGTGATAATATTGGGTAATATTTTCCCATTTGGGCTACTAATGATAGAATTTTTAGCAAATTTTATGCAACCATTGCCTTTTGAGTGATATTTTTCTCGATTAACGCGATTTCTGGGCAACACAGGCAAATCAAATTTTTTTACATGGATTTTTAATTTAATGTTATTTCTAATGATGTTTACCAATCTGCTGCCTTGTGAAACACTAAAATATTGGAACTCCAAAGCAGTTTCCACGTAACGACGCCAATGCTAACATGTAATTGCCATAGACAGGTAACTAGGCTGTTATATTAGTGCGTGCATATTTTTAACTTACCATAACACTGATGAATTCTTCTCGGGTTATCAGCTGAGTGGTGGCAAAATGACTGCAAAGGAGACTTTATGAAATACTTGTGTGCCCCACGTTAGAATATTGCTCAAGTCAGTAGGATGCATGCCAGACAGGACTAATGGGGAGTATTGAAGATACATAAAGAAGGCCAGTATGAATTGTCACTGGTTTTGTTTGACTCATGAAAGAGTATCACAGGAATGTTGAAATACCTCAGCCATGTACATGATAGTGGTTTGCAGAATATATATGTGCCTGTAGATGTTGACAGAGCCTATGTCATCTTTCCATTTCATCCCCCCACAAATTATGTCAAGGTGTTACACTGAATTTAGTGATTCCTTTTGTGACTCATTGATGTTGTAGTTGGGGAATATTACTTTCTGCTTGTTGTGAAGTTCAAAATTGTATATATCTGAATATCTGTAACAAGTTCATCAGTCTGTGATCCATTTTGAAATCTTGTAAAGATCTGACTGGATATTTGTGCTGCTTTTCTTCAGACAGTGCTTCAGTACAGGTAACAGTGTCATCTGCAAAAAGTCTGAAGTTGCTAGTAAGCGTCTATCAGATCACTAATATATAACATGACATGCCTTGCTGGGAATAAGTGTCATCAACAAAAAATAATTCAGAGTAAACGTCTTTATGAAATATTGACTTTAAAAATTGTAGCTGGAATAAATGTTCTTGAAATTTAGTGGGTATAACTCAGTTTGTTCAAAATAATAAGCATTGACCTGAACTTATCTTCCTTTCATTGCTTTGCTGCAGTTGAAGTTTTGTGTAAGTTTCTTAAGTGAAAACAGGCCTGAGAACACCAAAGTACTCAAAAGACATGAAAAGTCAGTTACTTTTGAGATATACAATTTATTAGATCACAGAGTGCTGCTCAAGGTATTACATCATACTGGTTTTCCACACGATCTCGTGTGGGTCTTACTTATTCTTGTTAACAAATGATGTATTGAATAGTTCTTGAGTGTTCAGATGGTAGAATACTTGAGTACTATTCAAGATTTTCCTACGCCAGGAAAACACAAAAATACATAATTGATGTATTTTTGCTTATAGTAAATTTGTTAATTATAATTACAGAAGTTGTTCATGACTAGAAAAGCAGTATCATCCAGTGGTTACAATTGAAATGCATGGTATGTAGTACAATAATGACAACATATCTCTTGTTTTCATGGAAAAATAAGTGAAATGGTGTGCATAAACAATGTTGATTACATTTTTGTTAATTACACTGAAACTATGTCATCCCAAGTATTCCTACCATGTTTCCTGTTTGAAATATGAGTACATTATTTTTTAGTGTGAACAGTATTTCAACATATAATGCAGCAGCTGTAATAAAAACTACTTTTATATTGTTAATCTGGTTTCATTTTGTGAATTACAGTAACTAGGAGGTAACTGGATGTTGCTATGTTAGCCAACAGCACACCAAGCTGACAGTATGATAAACAGAGTTGTTACAAGTTTCAGATATTGTAATTACAGTATATTGGGCATCCTCTTGTTATTCTACTGTTTGTAAATGAAAAGCCCTAATTGCAACCAAATGAACTGATAGTACATGTTTCTACCAATGGATGGACGTAATATTAGTAAGTACTTTGACATGAAGTTGTTGACGATTATGTTACAGAATTCAAAATGTGAAATTATTTATATGGGACCTACCTAATGACACAACAGTTAATCATGCAATCCAAATTAGTTTTGAAATCATATGAAATATGAGCTGTTATATTTCAGGTCTTAACAAACTTCCCTGGGCTACATCTGAAGGTACTTCTAAATCTGTTGTCTCTCAATCCAAGATAACATGCTGTGTCCTGTCTAACAATAAACTTCAGTCTAG
This sequence comes from Schistocerca nitens, assembly GCF_023898315.1. Classification (NCBI taxonomy): domain Eukaryota; kingdom Metazoa; phylum Arthropoda; class Insecta; order Orthoptera; family Acrididae; genus Schistocerca; species Schistocerca nitens. The sequence goes on from NC_064619.1 coordinate 176,067,252, forward strand.
TCATAAATATATTGACAAAATTATTTAATTGGATGGATAAAAAATCTATTCACCAAGTGGTGGCAGATGCACATGAAAGACAGTTGTAATTGGCAAGCTTTCAGAGACTCTTTCCTTCTCATCCCGTATGGTAAGTCTCCCATGACCTGCGGTTTTGGACGACTTTCCCGCAATCTACCCCTTTTCCTTCACCCTTCTTCCTTCCCCTTCAACCCTTCTGCCTGAAGAAGGAGCCACTGGCTCTGAAAGCTTGCCAATTAAAACCGTCTTTTATGTGTGTTCTGCTGCCGCTTTGTGAGTAAATTTTTTATCAATCCAGTTAAATTATTTTGTCAGTAATCAGTTGCTTTCACAGTCATAAATGTAGTTTGATATCCCATATGATATTACTTTTGTTCATAAGAATTGTAGTAATGAGAAATATATGAGGGTTTGAACTTAAATAGTGGCAACTATTTATTAACAACCGACACAAAAGAGTTAAATGTTTGCACCTGTTACTGGCATTCACAGTAGTCACCAGTGTTGAGTAGAACCCATTGCCAGTGATGTGGAAGGCATAGTATATCATTAGCAGAGCCTATCCTGTTGATGGTGTGAATGGAGTGATATACTGCCTGTTGAATCTATGGAACAGTTCTGAAGCGAATGCCACGATGTGGCTCCTTTATCTTCAGAAACAAATCAAAGTCAGAAGGATTTAAGTCTGGGGAGTATCGACCAAACAGAGCAGCCACAGCTTGCATGCTATGCGCCCGTGCATTGTCGAGCAAAATGATGGGTGGGTTGCACCAAAAGTGATGCTGCTTCTTTCGCAAAGCTAGTTGCAGGTGATGTTCGAAAAAACAACAGTAATACTGTGCATTGACAGTCTTCCATGGAGGAACGTAATGCATTAGCATAACACCATCACAGTCATATATGAGAATCACCATAACTTTCACCATACTGGTGCTCTGAAGCACTTTTGACTTTCACGACGACCCATAATGATGCCATTCATTGGATTTTCGTTTCAGTTTTGATTCATACAATTTGATCCATGTCTCATCCAGTGATACAATACAGCATAAGAAACCCTCTCCTTCATGCTCATGCTCATAGCGCTCCAAGTGCATCTGGGCAGCATCATAACGCATCCATTTCTGCATTTCTGTCAAGTCATGCGGAACCCATCGTGATGCAATTTTTCACATGCCCAGCCGTTCCTTCAGGATGTGAAGCACAGTTGTATGCACTAATCTGGTTTTGCGGGCGAGCTCACGAATTGTATGGTGTTGATCACTGTCCACTAACGTGGCAACAGCATGCACTTCTACTTCAGAGACACTAGGACGACCTGCCCGATGCATGTCTGCCACAGTTTGCCGACCTTCATTGAAGGCTTTTACCCAACGTGCCACTGTTCTGTACGGCAATGCCGATTCCCCACACGCATCCTGAAGACCTTGTTGACACTGTCGTGCTGTATGACCTCTGGCACATTCAATCTTGATCCAACTCCATTGTTTCTGTTTCGAAAATATAGTGACACCGTTACATTAGACCGCTCGCTCACAAGTGACTGTATTTCCCTCGATTGTGCGCACGTCGGTGAAGTGGGATGGGCGAGTCCATTTGCTCAGAGGTAAGGTAGGTATGTCAATGAAGTGTACTATCAGCGACAATAATGGATTCCATTGCATAGTGTCTCCACAGCAGTGTTGCCACTATTGAAGTTCTAACCTACATATTATTCGGAAGTCAAGAATACTGCATCGACCTGACTGCCATAATCTATGGCTTGCAACAAGTCACTTGAGAATAGTGTAAAATTTGTTTTCCATGACCGTTGTTTTAGGAATTTGTTCTTATTGACAAGGGGTAGATCATTCTGTTCGAGATATCTCAGCACTTTCTAGTTCAAATTGTGTTCTAACATGCTACAGCAGATGGATGTGACAAATATTATGTGGTAGATTTGTAGATTACCCCTGATACCCTTCTTGTGGATGAGTGTGACTTATGCTTTTATCCAACTACTGTGTGCAGTGTTTTGTTTGTACTTTATGCTTAAGAGTGGGTAATCCGGCCACAGAATCTGAATCCTATCAGGACCCAGGAGCCTGTTCAGTCTTAACTCATTCCAGCTGTTCCCAACTCCACTGACACTAATACCATTATCACTCATACCTGCAGGTATACACCAAATAAACAACAGCAGGGACATTTGAAATTGTATTAAGTTACAACTGAACTGTGTCATCCATAAGTAGGATACTAGCTTTGGTGCCACTGACCGCCTTTACGTACAATCAAAATTTCTGCGTGTTTTGCGAGAGGTCTTCATAGAAACAGTATGCTACAGTAGTCAGTGAGGACTTCATGCATTGCAGTTTTGACAGGCAAATGTGTTTCATTTGGAAAATCTCTCTCTGTCCTTGTATTCTTTGTTTTACGTGTATTGTGAAGTAGTCATTGTTTCATTATAAGTTCCTTTACAGAGACTTTCCACATTGGAGGTTCTTTTCCATCATGAACAATTCTGCTTGGTAAATGTCTGCTAGGGATCAGAAATGAGTTCTGTTTACTCACCTTAGACTCACCAGCAGGTCCTATTACATCATCTCTGAACTCACTAGCCTTGTACACTCAAAGACTCAACTCCAGAGTCTCCGATACTGTCCTTTTAATTGAAATTTCATCACTTGAGTCTGTTGTCAGGTACAAGTGGACTATAGCAGCACAGAAGGGAGATTAAGTGGGGGATTGCACAAGTACAGACATGATCTTCTGGCATTGCTGCTATATACGCAACTGCTGGGAATGACAATTATTATATGTCAATACAGTGACTGATTGGTTAGCTTCAAAGACTGCTGTAAAATTATTTTAACATTTCAGTTCTTTGCAGAGAATATCTAAAAATCACACTGACACACACAAACTTTCAACATGTCACCGAGTCTATGACGACAGTACAGGAAAACGGGATACAAGGATGAAGTGTATTCTCTAATTGGTGATCGATTATCAAAATAAATTTAGAGCAATATTCAACAAAGTTGCAGAAATGGGTGATAAGCTGTATAATCGCACTAGCGTACACCTTCGCCGGCGCACCAGTTGGTACTGGGAAACATTGTATAGCAGGCACTGAACTAGGTGCGCCTATGACAAGAGAAGACCAAGACACACCTTCAGGCGACAAGCTGATAATGCCCCCTGGGCAGCATGCATATGGGCTACTGCCGCCGACCAAGCTGTCTCAATCTCTCAATCTCAGTCCCTCAGTATGTCACATCGGGACTCAGTTCACATTGCAGCTCAATACGTGAAACCGTGCTCTGGTCTTCTACAGTGATAGTCGTCGCCTCGCACCTTAGCTAGCTGTGAGGGAATGTTAGTCATTCTATATAGTTGTGATATGGACGTGGACAAGATTCAAGAATTAGTACATGTTATTTGTTTGATGTTAACCACAGAACTTCAGATTGGACATCATTGAAGTTAAGTACTCAGTTGATTCCTGTAATAAAGCATATTTTAACCGTATGTGCATTTTGTGTTGTAGTGATAGGAAACCAGCCACCCACCTATCATACCGCCCTCTCCTCATCCGGCCAGGAATCACGAAACACTACTAGAAGGGGCAGCCACAACAAATGGCGATGAGCCTGTTCAACAAGTTTTGTTTGCTTTTCATGTGTTCTAGGTTGCTGCCAGGGAGCTGTCATTATAGTGATTCTATTTGCTAATTTGTTCTTGTTGTTGCCTGTATTACAGGAGGGGAGCTGCAGAACTCTTTTCAGAAGCTTTGCAAATTGATTTTCTATTCGTCTTTTCATATTTTGCTGTAATTTGTTAGCGTTAGAATGGCTACACCGACTCCTCCACCCCTTTCCCCTGTGCATCAGCCACAGGTTACTCCTGCTCTGGAACTGAATCAGATTTTTCTGTTTTAGATCCAGCAACTCACCAAATTTCTGTCTACTGTACAGCTGCATCGGCTACTCAACCAACCAACCAACTGATCCAAAAAGTGCCATCAAACAACAATCCACCATTTTGGCACTTCGATGAAAAAGAAGAGGAATGGCTCGAATATCTCACTCAGTTCCAGGCCCACTGTCAAGTCCATTGAATTCAAGGTACTGTAGAATCTCATTATTTCCTGTCCATTGCTGGGACCCCTGTGTTTTGCTCAATTCAAGAAACTCTTCCCTATGTTGTGTCTCGATGCACTTTCCTATGAAGAAGTAGTAGGTGCATTAAGTCAGTATTACGAACAGTGGATTCATGTCATGGCAGCCAGATTTCAGTTCATTCACTTTAAGAAAAAGCTGGAACAGACGTACTGTCAGTGGTATACCGGCTTACAGGGTCACACTAGGTAGTGTAAATTCAAGTGTAGTTGTGGCAGCTTTTATAGTGACATGATGATCTGTGATACGATCACATACAATGACACTGATAGCAGAAGTAGATAACAGATCCTCAAGTACTCAGATCCTCCATTCCATCAAGTGTTGCAAATATTAGAACAACTCAATTCAATAAATTTGATCAGCTTCAAATTTGTCGGGTCGAGTGCCTCTTGCCCACGACTGCCCCACTCAGCCACCACAACAAGTGTGCACACAGACATGCAGATAGCCTAATAAACAAGTAGCCAGGCTCATAAATCTAGTGAAGTCTTGCCTTCACTGTTTTGCTTGCCATAAGTGGCAAGATAGCTTGTCCCGCAATGTGACATATTACTCTTGTGGAAAGAAAGGCCATTTCTGGGCAGTTTGCTTGCAATGGCAAAAGAATGCCAATTCCATCCACTCTCACAACAACAGGTCTCGTGCACATTCTGTGAATGCAGTGTTTTCAAACCCAATTACAGGTTCTAGCAGGTTCTCAAGTAAGGTTGTGCCCTCAGCTCACCCCAGTGCAGTGCAACGTCATTCCAACCAACTTTTTAGAACACTACAAATTGCTGGCCATCGTGTTGACTTTCAATTGGACTCCGGTGCTTCTGTAATTTTGCTCAATCATCCCATATATGAACAGTGAGGCTCGCCACGCCAGTCAAAATCTAGCACACACCTCACTGCATACAATGGACATCAAATCCCAGTACTTGGACAATGTGGTTTGCCTGCCACTTACAAATTTCACACTAGGACAGTGAAATTTACTGTGCTGCAATCCAGAGATAGCGAAAATATTTTTGGCTTAGATTTGTTTGACTTTTTTGGCCTTAGCATCCAAGACAATGTACTTTCAGTGACTGCTTTTATTCCAAAAGACAATGTCGCTAGCTTGCTTAAGGAATTTCCTTAACTCTTTTCTGATGGACTTGGAAAAACTAATAATTTTTTAGCGCACATTACCCTGAAAGACAATGCACAGCCTAAGTTTTTCTGGGCTCGGCCCATTCCCATTGCTTTACGAGACAAAGCAGCTAGAGAATTAAAAGAATTGCAAGCCAATGGTGTAATTGCCTCAGTACAAACAAGTCAAGGGACAAGTCTGATGGTTTTGATGCCCAAGCCTTCTGGTCGCATTCGCGTTTGTGTTGGCTTCAAAACTACAGTCAGTCCACAGACAATAATTGACTCTTATCCACTGCCTCGCCCTGAGGAATTTACGGCCAGGTTGGAGTAGGCCATTACTTTTCTAAGATAGATTTGCGTGATGCTTATTTGCAAATACCACTAGATGAAGTATCACAGAGTGTGTTTGTTGTTAATAGACACTTAGACCTGTTCAAGTATTTGTATTTGCCCTTCAGCTGTGCCTCCGCACCCACCATATTTCAACGTCACTTGGAACAGCTGACTGCTCATGTGCCGTTCTGTTCAAACTCCCTTGACAATATTGTCATCTCAGGTCATACACCAAAGGAACACATTGACAATTTGTGTACTATTTTTGAGTGTTGAAAGATGGAGGACTCAAGTGTAATCTCGAAAAGTGTCATGTGATAAAGGTCATGTTATAAACAGTCAGGGTATGTACTCCCTCCAGTCTCATTTGCTTGCAATCCATGACTACCGGTTCCCTGCAATGTATATAAACTGCAGTTGACATACTACATTCATTTAGTTCTGAACGCTTCACAGATTGCAGCTCCATTGCATTGCTTGTGTTGGGAAAATGGCCTTTTGTGGGACCAAAGAGTGTCACAAAGCATTTCAGAAACTCAAAACTGCCTTGCTTAGTGACAGATGTTTAGTACATTTTTATCCTGCCAAACCAGTGATATTGCAAGTAGACGCTTCCTCTTATGTAATTGGCACTCTGCTTTTGCACAGGACTGGTGCACAAGACTGCTTTTGCTTCAAAGTTGTTAACTCCAACTCAGTACAATTACTCACAAATCAAAAAAGAAGCTCCCGCTAAAGTGTATGGTGTGACAAAATTCCATCACTATCTGTTTGGTTGCAAGTTCTATTTAGTGACAGATCACAAGCCTTTGCAGTTCTTGCTCCATCCATCATAGCTGATTCCTATGCATTTTGCTCAAAAATTGCAACATTGGGCTTTGCTTCTATCCCAGTACCAGTATGAAACTGTGTAAAGAGCAACAGCAAAGCATGGCCGTGCTGACACCCTTTCTCGCCTTCCGATTGGCCCCAACTCTGATTTTAATTCCTCTGATGCATCTTGTTGCCAGATCGATGTGCAGGACTCTGAATTGCTGCAATCTTTTCCATAGAATTACAAAAAATTGCACAGGCCATGGAAGTGGACCCTGATCTGAAGATTTTGTTGCCTTACATTTGCATGTCCTTTGGCCTTGCTCATCGAACTGTATTCAGAACTCGCTAGTGCGCCAATACTTTGCTGATTGGCGTAACCTTTCAGTACAACAAGGTGTGACCTTAGTACAGTCTGACAATGGACAGTTGTGTCTGCTCATTCCTACTGTGTTGCAAAAGGATGTGTTACAACTACTTCACCAAGGACCTTGGGGAATTGTTCACACTAAACAGTTAGCTTGTCAGCACTGTACTTGGCAGAGCATGGACGCCCACATTCCTTAACTGATTTCCCAGTTCTCTCCTGAGCTATTGTCCATATAGATTTTTATTCATTATTAATTTTATATAATGTATGGAAGACTTTTTAATTATGACAGTATATTCTTGTATGAATTCAGTTCTACTTTTCTGTATGTCCTGGTCAGTGCATATGATTTTCTTTCCCTTGAACATGGTATTTTGTTTCCTTTTGTAATCCAAGGCTCTTTTTACACCTTGTTGCATATTATTTCCTGTGAAATCAGCTTTAAAAGTAATAGAAACCCATCTTCAAATACATTAAATTTAGAACTGACATCTGTCAAATTATACACATCTCTAACTAGCTTCTTGTGAGGCTACTCTGTAAGTTTGTGTCTTCATTTATTACACTGTCTTGATCCCATGATACACTTCATTGTAATGTATAAATTAGTAATTAAAGATGACCTGTAGTAGATGATGGTCAGAGGGTCCATTCACTGCCAGACAAACATTTTATTCAGAGTTAAAGTAAGACTATTTTACTAGCCACATCTTCTACAATTATCAGTATATTTGGCTCTGGGATTGTAAATTCCTGTTAACACTAATATCCATATTACATAAGTTTGTAATTTCACAATGTATAGGCAGCTCAAAGTCTTCTCTGAAATAATGAAGGTTACATAAATGTTTGGCACAAAGTAATACATAATACAGCAGTTTAGTAAATTTAGAGGAAGAGCAGTGGGTTTTATCAAATCAGTTGTTTTTCTAATAATATACGTGTTAAGATGAAAAAAGTACTGCAAGTAATCAGTGCGAACAACAATGAATATATGTAAAGTGACAGTAATCATAATTGGCTGGTTGCACACTTTACAGAAGTGGCCTGCACAGTCTGTTTCTGCTAGATACCATATAATGACACCTTTCTGAAGTCTTCATATACTTAAAAGCAAATCCATGTAGCAAATAATTAATGCAAGAATGGGTGGGCGTAGGGATGGTGTTGGTAACATTAAACTTGAAATAAATGTAACGTTGATTACTGACAAAGGCGAACTAACACAGGAGTTTAACTCATACTTTATTGAAACTGTAGAAAAACTAACAGAACATCTAAAAAAATAATTGCCCCCTCAACCAGTCCTCAGTACCTTCACCACCACTATGTTTTTATCACCAACATTGGGAGCAGAGGCAGAAAAGATAATTTATAGTAAAATAAAGAAAAAATCATCAGCAGGAGAAGACATCATCCATAGCCTGCTGCTAAACCTTTCGGGATATGAGGTTGTGGTCCAAGAAACTCTTCTGTTCCTGACATTTCGTTCAGGACTGCGCTGGACATGTTCAGAGACACTCCTCCACTGAGTCTTTCTGACTGACTGGTAGGACGACTGAGAGTGACATATATACTGTAGGAAAGGGGGAGTGGTTATAGTAACTCGTGATGAGCAGAGATAATCCTTGTCAAATATAAAATTGTCTATCGATTTTGCAGAGCAACTGTCTGTATATTGCTAAGTTTCATTGCCTCCTCTTTTCTATTAAAATCATCCCAATGCTTATAAATTTCAATGGTTACCCTACATAGTCGTGGATAATAATTTGACATGGGTAAAATTTCTGTTTCAGTAAACTTCACTTCATGGTTTCTTGACTGGAGAGCATGCTTGCTACAGCTGATTTCTCTACTTTTCCTAGTTGGCAAAGACTTTTGTGTTCTTTTAGCCGTGTATTTACGCTCCTCTTGGTAGTTCCAATATAAACTTTACCACACATACACGGAATTTTGTATACACCACGTCGACAGAAGAGGGCGTTTATCTTTCACAGATCGGAGTACTTGACTTATTTTATTTGTTGGTCTAAAGACCGGTCTGATGTCATGTTTCTGTAAAATCTTACCGATCTGATCCATTACTTTTTTAATAAAAGGTAGAGAAACTGTATTTTCTGTCGTCGTGGTTTATCTTTGTCCTTTGGTCTTCTGTTCCTTGGCCGCAAAGTTCTCTTTACCTCTTTCCCCGAGTAGCCATTTTTCTTGACTTAGCGACATATGGACATTAGCTCTGCAGAATCGCTAGACAATTTTATCTTTAACAAGATGACAATCGATAGTTAAGTTTTATCTTTGACAAGGATTATCTCTGCTCATCACATGTTAACTTCAACCACACCCCCTTCCCTACAGTATATATGTCACTCTCAGACATCCGACCAGTCAGTCGGCAAGACTCAGTGGAGGAGCGCGTCTGAAGATGTCCAGCACAGTCCTGGACGAAACGTCAGGAACAGAAGAGTTTCTTGGACCACGACCTCACATCCCGAAAGGTTTACCAGCAGCTATTTCATCCAGTCCTAAAAGCCTTCATTCTATGATAAGACATGATCCCTTGCTTCCTTCTCCACAATTGCAGCAAACTTATGAGTAAGCCACTGTCTCATGATTCATTTTCAGATGCAGTAGTCCCAAGAAAGCTTAAAATAGCAAAGGTCATACCCAAAATTATAAAGTGATGTAAAGAAGATCCTAGCAAATACCGTACAGTTGCAGTGATGTTTGCATTCAGGAAAGTAATTGAATACACAATGGCTGCCAGACAAAGCATTTATTAGGAAAAACAACATTCTTTCTTCAGCTCAGTGTGGTTTCCACGAAAATAAAACCACTACTGATGCAATATATGAGTTTCTTGATGCTACTCTACATCTTCTTGACAAGAAATGCTCTGCTCTATGTGTCTTTCTTGGTCTCACTTAGGCTTTGAAATGGTAAATTACAACATACTTTTGCAAAAGCTGGATTCTTATGGGGTAAGGGGAACCACCAGCTATGTGAAAGAAGTCAGTCAGGAATAAAGTCAGTCAGGAATCCTAAATGGGGTACACTCATCTGCACAAATCATAAAAATGATGTGCCACAGGGCTCTGTTCTAGGTATGTTGTTATTTCTACTTTATGTAGTGACTTCACTACCAACCTACCCACTAGAAAGACATTTCTCTTTGCTGATGTTGTTAATATCCTTACATGAAAAGCAGATGAACCTCTTCAGCCAGTAGTTAATAGAAATAAAACCCAACTAGACTAATGGCTTGCATCAAATAGACTACTCCTAAATGCAAAAAAGACAGTATGCCTAACCTTCCACGCCATTCAGAACAGAACTCCCCAGGTTGCAACAGTAACACTAAGTGGCAGTATTGTAGAATTTGCGAATAAAACAAAATTCTTAGGGATTGACATCACCGACACATTCACATGGAAAAGTCACACTGACAAGATTAGTTTCAGGCTGAACAAAGTTTGTTTTATGCTCCACTCGGTGAGGGATGAGCTAAATGCCAGCACATTGAGATGCATGTATTATGCTCTTTTCCATTCAGCACTGTGCTATTTTTTGGGGTCATAGTTTTGTCTCAAGGAATTATTTATACTGCAAAAAAAAAAAAAAAAAAAAAAAAAAAAAAAAAAAAAAAAAAAGCCACTAGAATAATCCTGTGCAAGAAGCAAAGAGAAAAATGTAAATTTCTGTTTAAAAAATTAAACATACTGCCTCTCCCTAGCCAATATACATTTGAAATTCTCTGTTTAATTAAACAAAACATCAATAGATTGCACAGGAATTGAGACAGTCACCATCATGACACAAGGTCAAAAGAACTGTTAAGACTAGTTCCCCATTCTGCTAAACTGTATAGTGAATGGGAATCGGACTCTACAATTATTTCCCGAAAGGAGGAGAAAGTATTTAAAAAAAATAAATAAATAAATAAAAAATAAAAAAACCTTAAGAGCATTCCTAACAAAGCATTGCTTTTGCAGCACACAACACTTTCTTGAATGTGATCTATCATAAATTAAACTATATATTTTTATTATGTTTCAAAATCAAACTGTTTCATTAGAACTAACATATTGTCCATCAATGAACTTTTGTTGTTTGATTATGACCAGTTATTATTTGAACTTATTCTTATTCTGATATTATTATGAATAAATATGTGATATATCTTCAGTGAGATGTAGCCTATAAGAAACAGTCTATATAGGTTCTCACATCATTTCTTTGACTTGTTCCATATCATGCTGTACATCGAATGAATGAATGGATCAATAAATATATAAATACAAATTTGACTTGCTCCACATCCCTCGAGGCACTTCTTTACAAAGGGATTAATGGAACATGCTGTGTGAATAAAGGAATAAGTTGTGTACTCTGAAAGCACAATCCTTTTTGACACAGACATAAAGCAGCATACAGACACATTTGAAGCAGTTATTGTGCATATAAAATTATGATCCTATAAATGGATTCATTTCATTTTACACAGAGCCAAGTTATCCATGTTGGACATCTTATAACACACAATGGCATTCGTCCTAATCTCAAACTTACTGAGCCTTTAGGAATTTTTATTGACCACAAAATAAATGGACTACAATCATGTCTGGGACTAGCATATGTTTACATTACACAAATCTAGCATGTCCTATGCAGCAGTTGCTTAGAAAATAAACCACATTTTTGTTGGTCAATGACTTAAAAAAAGTTGATGGAAGAACTTAAACCTACACTAATATCTCCAGTACTAGTCTGTCCAGATTTTGGGATGTCATTCATCCTGCTAACCTATACTTCAAACTTTGCTGTTTGTGATATTTTGTTAAAAGGAAACTAATGGTCATGAGCACACAGTTCATTTGCTTACAGATAGAAAAAAGAAAATTAATGCTCTGTTCTTTGGTGAACCATTCAACAGATTTTACTTCTTAACTTAGAGAGAATGTGCAGTATTAACAGGCTATGAATCATTGTAATGGTTCCAGATTAACAAAGTTGAGCAAATTTCAGTTTGAGGTAAAAAATATTTTAATGCTAACATAATGAGCAAGAAAGTTTATATTTATGTTTTGTTAAATCTGAAAGAGGTAAAGGCAACACAGGAAGAGGACTGGCAGTGCAAAATATGGAAGAACAATTCGTTTCATAGAAACAGATCACTCTTAAAGAAAATCTTATACTTATTCCAGAAAGTGAGGAAGAACAAGTCATGACAGACCAGCAAAGTTCTTTACAATCAACACTGCAGAAAGAAATAATCAATGATCAGATAAAACTATAATGTGGATTTATCAAACAATGGAAACTCCAGATAGGAATATCAACAAGGTAGTAAAAGACAGATTGCTACTAGCAAGTTGCAGACAGGCACAATTAAAAGACACTTACATAAAGCTTGCACACAAGACTGCCAACTCCAGCATCTCGGGCTGGAATGCAACTACCATGTGGGATGCAAGCAGCTATCAGGAGTGGAAGGGGAAGGGGAGTAGTGTGCATGAGGGGGGGACAAAGATGATGTGACTTACCGAACGAAAGCGCTGGCAGGTCGATAGACACACAAACAAACACAAACACACACACACACACACACACAAAATTCAAGCTTTCGCAACAAACTGTTGCCTCATCAAGAAAGAGGGAAGGAGAGGGAAAGACAAAAGGATGTGGGTTTTAAGGGAGAGGGTAAGGAGTCATTCCAATCCCGGGAGCAGAAAGACTTACCTTAGGGGGGAAAAAAGGACGGGTATACACTCGCACACACACACACATATCCATCCACACATATACAGACACAAGCAGACATCTCACAAGCAGACATATTTAAAGACAAAGAGTTTGGGCAGAGATGTCAGTCGAGGCAGAAGTGAAGAGGCAAAGATGATGTTGAATGACAGGTGAGGTATGAGTGGCAGCAACTTGAAATTAGTGGAGATTGAGGCCTGGTGGGTAACGGGAAGAGAGGATATATTGAAGAGCAAGTTCCCATCTCCGGAGTTTGGGTAGGTTGGTGTTGGTGGGAAGTATCCAGATAACCCGGACAGTGTAACACTGTGCCAAGATGTGCTGGCCGTGCACCAAGGCATGTTTAGCCACAGGGTGATCCTCATTACCAACAAACACTGTCTGCCTGTGTCCATTCATGCAAATGGACAGTTTGTTGCTGGTCATTCCCACATAGAATGCATCACAGTGTAGGCAGGTCAGTTGGTAAATCACGTGGGTGCTTTCACATGTGGCTCTGCCTTTGATCGTGTACACCTTCCGGGTTACAGGACTGGAGTAGGTGGTGGTGGGAGGGTGCATGGGACAGGTTTTACACCGGGGGCAGTAACAAGGATAGGAGCCAGAGGGTAGGGAAGGTGGTTTGGGGATTTCATAGGGATGAACTAACAGGTTACGAAGGTTAGGTGGAGCTGTTAGTTCATCCCTATGAAATCCCCAAACCACCTTCCCTACCCTCTGGCTCCTATCCTTGTAACCGCCCCCGGTGTAAAACCTGTCCCATGCACCCTCCCACCACCACCTACTCCAGTCCTGTAACCTGGAAGGTGTACACGATCAAAGGCAGAGCCAAATGTGAAAGCACCCACGTGATTTACCAACTGACCTGCCTACACTGTGATGCATTCTATGTGGGAATGACCAGCAACAAACTGTCCATTTGCATGAATGGACACAGGCAGACAGTGTTTGTTGGTAATGAGGATCACCCTGTGGCTAAACATGCCTTGGTGCACGGCCAGCACATCTTGGCACAGTGTTACACCGTCCGGGTTATCTGGATACTTCCCACCAACACCAACCTACCCAAACTCCGGAGATGGGAACTTGCTCTTCAATATATCCTCTCTTCCCGTTACCCACCAGGCCTCAATCTCCGCTAATTTCAAGTTGCCGCCACTCATACCTCACCTGTCATTCAACATCATCTTTGCCTCTTCACTTCTGCCTCGACTGACATCTCTGCCCAAACTCTTTGTCTTTAAATATGTCTGCTTGTGAGATGTCTGCTTGTGTCTGTATATGTGTGGATGGATATGTGTGTGTGTGTGTGTGCGAGTGTATACCCGTCCTTTTTTCCCCCTAAGGTAAGTCTTTCTGCTCCCGGGATTGGAATGACTCCTTACCCTCTCCCTTAAAACCCACATCCTTTCGTCTTTCCCTCTTTCCTGATGAGGCAACAGTTTGTTGCGAAAGCTTGAATTTTGTGTGTGTGTTTGTGTTTGTTTGTGTGTCTATCGACCTGCCAGCGCTTTCGTTCGGTATGTCACATCATCTTTATATAAAACCAAACGCCATCTGGTGGGGTGTGCAGGGACTAGACTGCCAACAGGTGCAGCACCAGGAGATTGTGGGGCAGGGAGGTGGGGGGAAAAAAAAAGGAGATGAGTGGGGAAGGATGGGCAGATGTGTTGGCAGAGGGCTGCAACAAAGCAGGGTGGGAGATGTGAATGGAGAGGAGATGATAGGACAGAGGGGATGAAAACTATTGGGTGGAGGGTGTGGAGACAGCGTATGTTGAAAGCGAGATAAATACGGGAGTGGAGAAAATTTTGTGAGGATAACTCCCATCTGCGCAGTTCAGAAAAGCTAGGGGTGGTGGGAAGGATTCAAATGGCTTCGGTAGTGAAGCAGCCATTGAAATCAAGTGTTATTTTCAACTGCGTGTTGTGCTACAGGATGATGTACTTTGCTCTTGGCCACAGTGTGGCAGTGGCCATTCATCCTGGTGGACAGCTGGTTGGTAATCATAACAATATAAAAAGCTGTGCAATAATTTCAGCAGAGCTGGTAAATGACATGGCTGCTTTCACAGGTTGCCTGGCCCCTGGATAGAATAAACCTGTGACAGGACTGGAGTAGGAAGTGCTGGGTGGGTGGATTGGGTAAGTTTTGAACCTGAGTCTTCCACAGAGATATGATCCTTGTGGCAAGAGGTTGGGATTTGGATGAACTAGGATGTTGTGGAGTTTGGGTGGGTGATGGAACACCACTTTAGGAGAGGTGGGGATTATCTCCAGTAGGAAATCCCTCATTTCAGGGCATGATGATAGGTAATCAAAGCCCTGGTGAAGGACATGGTTCAGTTGTTCCAGTTCTGGGTGGTACTAGCTGATGAAGGGGACAATACTTTGTGGCTAGTTCTTGGGGGTGGTAGGAGGATTAGGAGTGTGGGGGGAAATGGCATGGGAGATCTACTTGCAGATTAGATCAGCATACTTAGCAAGGGAGTTTTTGTCACTGCAGATACGCTGTCCCCAGGTGGCCAGGCTGTATGGGAGGGATTTCTTGGGGTGAAAGGGATGACAGCTGTTGAAGTGCAGTTACTGTTGACATCTAGGAAAGTGACACACTGGGTTGAGGACCACGTGAAGCAGATGGGGGAGGTGGTGTTGAGGTTATGAAGGAACGAAGATAGGGTGTCTTGGTCCTGAGTCCAGATCATGAAGATATCATCAGTGACCTGAACCAGACTAGGAGTTTGGTGTCTTGTGACTCCAGGAAGGTCTCCTCTATATGGCCCATAAAAAGGTTGGCGTAGGAGGGGCCTATGCAGATGCCCATGGCTGTGCTGCAGATTTGTTTATATACCTTCACTTCAAATGAGAAGTAGTAGTGGATTAGTAAGGTGTATGAGGTAGAATGTTTGGAGTCTGAAGGAAATTCGAAAAGGTAGTGTCCAATAGCAGTAAGACCATGGGCATGAGGGACATTGGTGTATAGGGAGGTGGCGTCAACGGTGACGAATAGGGATGGGCATGGTGGAGAGTCGGTCAAGGAAGTAGTTGGCATCTTTGCTGTGGGAGGCTAGATTACAGGCAATCATTTGGAGGTGTTGGTCAATGATGGTGATTGGGGAGCATGTAGAAGGTTGGTGTGCAGTGTGTCATAGAGGTGAGGAGGAAAATGGATTCAGTGGCTGCACAAAGCTGTTTATTTGCAACGCCCTTTGCCAATGCATCTGCCCATATTTCCCCACTCCTCTCCTTTTTTTGCACCTTTTTTCCCTCCTCCCTGCCCAACAACCTCCTGACACTGCACCTGTCGGCAGTCTAGTTTGTGCATACCTTGTCAGACAGCATTTGTCTCTCTCCTCACCCATAGCCTACTATCCCTTTCCCTATCCCTTCCCCTTCCCTGCCCCCTCCAGATTGCTGCTTGCATCCCATGTGATGCTGCATTCCGGCCCTAAATGCTTGAGTTGGTCGTGTGTGTGTGTGTGTGTGTGTGTGTGTGTGTGTGTGTGTGTGTGTTTACTGATGAAAGCTGTGGCCAAGAGATACAGGTGACTGTTTTTTAATTGTATCTTTCTGTAACTTGACATGATTTCTTTACAGTAAATAGCAATCTGTCTTTTTCTACATAGTAGTTATTTGGATTTTTCTGTTATGGAGACAAACAAATAAAGGAATTACCATGTAAGCTACAAAGGGTTGTTAAATGGAGGAAAAACTAAACACTGTTTTCAGTGAGTAAAACAGCACAATCATCAAGTAGTCACATCCCCCATATTGAGCTGGAAATGTTATCTACCTGAGCAAAGTAATGGCCAAAAAACACATGTTAAAAGTTTTGGAAAGGACCGTAAACAATCTCAGAAGTGTTGTGACCACTCGCTGTTAAGCTCCCACAACACAAAGTAGTTTTTAGATAGAGGTCCTGTAGCACTACAATATGACTCATTCCCAACAGACAGGAAAAACTGCAATTGTGGAACATTGCTTGGGTGCTGCTCATCCTATGAATTATAACAACACATGATATTTGGGCATACACTGTTTGTCAAGGACATTACATAGTTCTTGTAAGTTTTTGAACACTCAGTATGCCAAGAGAAGCTTAAGTTTCAAAATTTTCAGCATGTCATCTTAAGAGCATTTTGTGAATAGTGCCTGGAAATGACGAGAAGGTGCACAGTGGAAATATGGCAAAATTTTAGCAACATAATTTTATAAAATGTTCAAGAGCTTTGGCAAACAGTTTACTGCCAGAATAGTAACATTTTTCTCTGAAAGGTGGTATTTCAATTCATTTAGAAATATGTACAGTAGCATAGCATGGCTTGCAGTTGCATGCATTTACACTTTAATTAAAACTGCACCTTCCCTAACCATTAGAATATTTTAACAGACAATGCATATTATTTTCCATCAGCAGCAGATATCAAATTTGTTTGGTTAGCAACATGTAATGGCTTTGGGTTTACTATAGTATAACCCATCAATGAATAACTATGCTATTCTGTCAATGCATTTTTCATTATAATAAATCTCTCTGGTCTTGCCATTTGCACAGATATGAACAACATTATGCTGTCATAATTACTTTCAGAATTATTTATTTTTCAGTTCTGTGTGTTATTTGGTCAAACTGTACTTTTGTGCATTTGTTGTTGTTATCTTCAGTCCATATACTCTTAACACTTACTTATACTGCAAAAGCTTTTTCAGCTCTGCATAATCATTGCAATCTACATGCATTTGATCCTGCTTACTGTTGTAAAGACTTTTTTTTAACACCAGTCTCTATTCCACTTCTCTCCACCAACAAAATGAAAGTTCACTGATGCTTCAGAATGTGTTCTCTCAACCAAACTCTTCTTTTGCTCAAGATACCCCATAACTTTTGTTCCTTTCTGACACAGCAAGCTGGGTTACTTTTACTTCCCCTCTTGTTTTGCCATCTACCTCCTAAAATTTGTTTTTTCACTTTTAACTAATTACCATTAACATACATGAATATAATCAGCATTTTCACAAAAGAGAAAGATTGGCTCTCAGTTTTAAAGAATATACCACCTGATCTAATTTTGTGCTTAGTTTTATGTATGTAATTGATTTTCTAATTTATTTTGACTATTCCTAGTTAATGTCTTTTGTTATAGGTGAAATCAGTAATTGTTTCGTAACTTAAATTCTATTGTTGAAGTATAAACAAATATAAATTCTGTACTAATTAAAAACAACTAATAGTATTTTTAAAGGATGTATTTGGTTCTATTCGAAAACATGTTAGCAAAGCCAGCCCTTAATTAATTCCAAAGAAATTAACAAATTTGTCAAAAGTCTTGTTTGCATAATTATATTTGTTAATTTCATGGTTTCAACAAATAATTTGGTCAACTCATGTAGAAGAAGAAACTGTTGAAAAGAACCAATTTTTGATGTATTCAGTCACTTTAATGAGTTAAGTTTTAATTGTAATTTCTGTAAATTTAACTTTGAATAATGTGAAGTTTCAGTACCTATTATTGTGAGGATAGATAAGGGTCCGATTTCTGGTCCCGAGACAGTCAGTCCACAGCTAAATTTCAGACAAAGAACCTGTATTGGTTAGATCAACACTAATGCATCTGTGAAATTAGTGTAACACAATTAGGCTGTGTGTTAAAACAATGACAGTGTCTGCTCCATATGTACCATTTTATTCTTCAAGAACTGTGAACTTTGTGGTTAGGTTTTTACTGCTCATAGATGTTCAACAGTAAAATATTGTAGCAGTATGTGGAGGTTCGCCTGCAAACTATCATTGAGGCTTATGGAAAGTTAAAATAATAGTGCACTGGCCATATATAACTGTGTATTATTGGGGGGTTGTGAACAGTGAAAGTAAACTACTGTGAAACGCAGCTGTGCACCTATTGGCTACATTATTTAAAGTAGTCAGTGTTGTACTTCCACACCTCATTTTTCAGCCAGTATCACAACACGATGCGTTGACACCGAGGACAACAAACGAAGAAATGAAAGAAGGCGAACCATCACACCTTCCCAATTCAGTTCATTACCTCTTCATTAATTACCTGCTCTATCAATTTGATCTTTGACTCATCTGTAGCACCACATTTTGAAAGCTTCTACAATTTGTTACTTGAGCTGTTATTGTTCACGTTTCACACCCATATAAGGTTACATTGCAGACATAGGACTTCAGAAGATTCTTCTTAAGATTTAAGTTTATTTTTGAGATTGACAAATTTATGTTGTTCAGAAATGCTTTCTTGCAAATATTAATCTGCATTTTATATCCTTTGTACTTTGGCCGTCATAGTTATTTTGATGCTCAAATAACAAAACAAATTTACTTTTGTGTCTCATTCCTTGATATGATTCCATCAGTAACACATGAATTAATTTGACTATATTCCACTACTTTCGTTTTACTTCCACTGGTGTTAATCTTATGACCTCATTTCAAGACAACATCTATTGTGTTCAACTGTTTTCCCAAGTCTTTTGCCATCTTTTCATTTACAGGAATCATAAGGAATGTATTTGAGGTGGGGGGTTACTAGGAACAGTGTGCTAGCTCTGTTCGTACAGCAGTTGCAACTGAAAAAGAACCAGCATGATTTTGCTGAAGTGGAATGATTCACATTTCTAAAAACTCAAATCAGGAATCACATGATTGTAAACCCATATTTTCCTTTGTTACAATGTGAAAGTCAAGTTTTATCCACTGTTTTTCTCCCTTCTTCTCTTTGTAAACAATTTAATTAGCCCAGCATGATCTTATGGCATTGTTGGCCGGGAGGCCCCATGTGGGGAAGTTCAGCCGCCGTATTGCACGTCCTTTTTAGTTGACGCCACTTCGGCGACTTGCGAGTCAATGATGATGAAATGATGATGAACACACAACACCCAGTCATCATGAGGCAGAGAAAATCCCTGACCCCGCCAGAAATCGAACCCTGGACCCCGTGCGCGGGAAGCGAGAACGCTACCGCAAGACCAAGCATAGCTATAATTATATATGATAAGAGAGAAACTTTTTAGATGGTTTATGATGGTGACAGGCTTTTTGCAAGATAGATGGACTGATTGAAAACTGTTGGATGCTAAACAGGTGGTCATCAGTGTCACACTCTTGCAAGACATGACAATAAATGAACATATTATAAACAGTCTTTCTTTTGTAAAACAACAAAATAACATTTCCTAGTCAGCATTTGAAAAATCTCTTCATGCTTGCTAGGAAAATATTTACAAATGTCTTTATTACAAGAATGAACAAAATAATATAGAATGATGCTGACAGCTGCATACATTTAAATAATAATGTCTTTATACAGTGTTTAATATACATACAACAATATATGACAAGATTTTACAATAATGTTTGAAGGCACACTCAAATGCAGAAGCCGGAAACTGCAGTCATATCACATTTCATTACTATACATCACTGAGAAACAAATTCATACATTTATATTAACAAGGTAATACAGTAGTCATTTCTTGCAGTCATTCCAGCAGATAGAACATTGACGTGCTTCTCTCAAACTTTATTAGTTATTAGCTCCACGATCTGTTATTTTTTCTGTGACCAAGTGCGGCGTGCTAGTTTCACGGCTCCTGACAGGAGAGACCTGCAAGTATTGAAATTAATTTTTGATTAGGTTGGCCATATCTATATTTTTATAACATATCTATATTTTTATAACATATGACTGAAATACAGAAATATTTCACCTGTCTTCAAACACTGATCTAACAAAATAGATGTCTAACTACAGATCCATCCCATTTCTTCCCAGTTACATGAGAACACAAACAGCTAGTCAGTCAGTTTTAGTAATGTTGATTTATTAATGTATTTTAAACTAACTGACAGTAAAAACGAAAATTATTGAGAGAAGACACCAACACTATTCAAGGAAAATGATATGGCTGATTTGGACATAACAGAAAACTAGGAAATAAATAATATCATCCAAAGGTTTTCAGAGATAAATTTGCATGCATTACTAAAAATTTTGTGTCTTTGTTTAGCTTGAAATTAAACCAGTTAAGATTACTGACATCTGCATTGATAACTGAAAAGCAAAAGCCTCCACATACACAAAATTCCTTGAAATACACAGATGAAAAGCTCAATTCAAACCTATAAGTCCTTTACAAACTCAGCTACTTAAGCGACACAAATGTTATGAAAACAACATCCTTTGTGCTAATTACTTCTTCATTAAGCTATGATATAATCCTGTGAAGAAGGACTACTGAAATAAGTTACAGAAAAGAGCATTAAGAATGATAACAAGCTTAAAACTGGAGGGATTCAAGTACACATGTAGGATATTATGTCTCCTTGTATACATCTACATGAACTCTAATGCAATATGTTCCTGCTGCTCAAGACATTGGGACAATACAAACTTGACACCAATAAACCAAACTCCTTACATGACAGCACATACAACACTGTGGAATTCAAAGCAATGCCATCTTATGATGGACAAAATGCCTTAGAAAAGCTCTCTTCAAACATAACTATGAATAACAAAACAAACTGTCAAAACATTTTTGATAAGAGTTGTTGTTATAGCATGCGTGATTTTCTCTGAAATACAGTGCAAGCCCAGATCATAATTTAACACTATCTACAAGATGAGATACATTTTACATTAACAACAAAACATGTCTTTAAAAATCACCCCAAAGCACTTAAAAATATTACATATAGTATAGATGATTATTTTTTAAGCTAAACTGCAATGTAATATGATGTATGCTTGCAACATATTATGTATAAGCTAAACCGCAATGTAATATGATGTATGCTTGCAACATATTATGTATATACACTCCTGGAAATGGAAAAAAGAACACATTGACACCGGTGTGTCAGACCCACCATACTTGCTCCGGACACTGCGAGAGGGCTGTACAAGCAATGATTACGCGCACGGCACAGCGGACACACCAGGAACCGCGGTGTTGGCCGTCGAATGGCGCTAGCTGCGCAGCATTTGTGCACCGCCGCCGTCAGTGTCAGCCAGTTTGCCGTGGCATACGGAGCTCCATCGCAGTCTTTAACACTGGTAGCATGCCGCGACAGCGTGGACGTGCACTGTATGTGCAGTTGACGGACTTTGAGCGAGGGCGTATAGTGGGCATGCGGGAGGCCGGGTGGACGTACCGCCGAATTGCTCAACACGTGGGGCGTGAGGTCTCCACAGTACATCGATGTTGTCGCCAGTGGTCGGCGGAAGGTGCACGTGCCCGTCGACCTGGGACCGGACCGCAGCGACGCACGGATGCACGCCAAGACCGTAGGATCCTACGCAGTGCCGTAGGGGACCACACCGCCACTTCCCAGCAAATTAGGGACACTGTTGCTCCTGGGGTATCGGCGAGGACCATTCGCAACTGTCTCCATAAAGCTGGGCTACGGTCCTGCACACCGTTAGGCCGTCTTCCGCTCACGCCCCAACATCGTGCAGCCCGCCTCCAGTGGTGTCACGACAGGCGTGAATGGAGGGACGAATGGAGACGTGTCGTCTTCAGCAATGAGAGTCGCTTCTGCCTTGGTGCCAATGATGGTCGTTTGCGTGTTTGGCGCCGTGCAGGTGAGCGCCACAATCAGGACTGCATACAACCGAGGCACACAGGGCCAACACCCGGCATCATGGTGTGGGGAGCGATCTCCTACACTGGCCGTACACCACTGGTGATCGTCGAGGGGACACTGAATAGTGCACGGTACATCCAAACCGTCATCGAACCCATCGTTCTACCATTCCTAGACCGGCAAGGGAACTTGCTGTTCCAACAGGACAATGCACGTCCGCATGTATCCCGTGCCACCCAACGTGCTCTAGAAGGTGTAAGTCAACTACCCTGGCCAGCAAGATCTCCGGATCTGTCCCCCATTGAGCATGTTTGGGACTGGATGAAGCGTCGTCTCACGCGGTCTGCACGTCCAGCACGAACGCTGGTCCAACTGAGGCGCCAGGTGGAAATGGCATGGCAAGCCGTTCCACAGGACTACATCCAGCATCTCTACGATCGTCTCCATGGGAGAATAGCAGCCTGCATTGCTGCGAAAGGTGGATATACACTGTACTAGTGCCGACATTGTGCATGCTCTGTTGCCTGTGTCTATGTGCCTATTGTTCTGTCAGTGTGATCATGTGATGTATCTGACCCCAGGAATGTGTCAATAAAGTTTCCCCTTCCTGGGACAATGAATTCACGGTGTTCTTATTTCAATTTCCAGGAGTGTAATTACAGTTTTCTAAGTGCAAGTTATTAGCCACAGTATTGTATACTTTTTTGTGTTTGTTATACAGTTTTTACTTGATCCATACAAAGTACATTGTCTGCAGATCAAATAAACATTACAATTACATATGATTGTTCCCACAGAGCTTGAAACATGTCTTTTCCAAGAAATAAGTTTATTCAAGAAAATCAAACAGTTTAATGCTGCAACATGACTTATTTAATAGAATTGATCTTGTTTCAAATAATCTGAATAAAAGATGGAAGAAAGGCAGTAAGAACATAATAGTCCAACTACCTTCAGGTCATTAGTGATGGAGCAGTAGCTCAGTCAGACAATGGTAAAGGAAGAAATTGCATTTGCTTTGATGTTGGAAGAACTCTAGCATTCACCTGATTTGGTTTAGAGGAACCACAGATAATCAGATACAGGATGGCTACATGGCAATTTGGAGCCCATTGTTCCAAAATAGGAACCTTGACAAAATTACATTGGAAAATTACTTTTTGCTTGGCAAGGGGATAATCTAAAATGAGATCTTCATATTAAAATTCTATTGTAAAGACTAAGTCCAATTTGCTTTGCTTTTATGGTACATACACAAAAATATGAATATATTTCAATGCTGGGTAGCAGAACTATGATTGAAGCACAAGAAGTCAAAAAGAAAAAGGACAGAAATATGAATATATTTCAATGCTGGGTAGCAGAACTATGGTTGAAGCACAAGAAGTCAAAAAGAAAAAGGACAGAAATGGATTGGGGGGGGGGGGGGGGAGGGGGGAATTGGGAGGATAAAATGTGGACAGTCAGTTGCGCACAAAGGAATTCAGAAAATATTAGACTATTTCAAAGACTAATTGAGAATCATCTTTACTTATTATATGTATGTCCTTGTATTCCATCCTCTGTGTCTCCGACAATATAGATGGGAAAAGAAAAAGAATGGAGCAAGAGTGGGCTAAAAAAAACTGGAAGGAAGGGGAAGGGGGAGAGGGAGAGGGAGAGGGAGAGGGAAAGGGAGGGGGTGGGCACAATAAGTGCATATGTACAAGACAAGAGAGATACTGAAAATGAAGAATGAGATAGCAGCAAAAGGAATTCTTAAAATAATTATAGAAGTTTTTGTTTCTTAAGTTTGAGTGATTTCTTTCTTTCTCCTCCACTGCATTCTTCTATTTAATCTCATAGTTGCTTTAGTTGTTAAATACCTTTTGTTCTTGTTTTGTTCTTGACTTTTCTAAAACTTTACTGTCAATAAACGACTGCCACTTCTTAAACAGCTTACTTGATTGTGTAAAATTGAACTGATTCTTATTTCCTTATGATCCCATCCAGGGTATAGTTTTGTTGTTGCTTGGAATACTAAGGATACATTTTATCAAACAGTAAATAAAAGCGAGGACAACAAGCAAAGAAACAAAGAAGGCGAAACATTGCAATTGCCGGAAATCACTTTTGTTTTACTCGATGACTTTTCATCAATTACTATGAACTGTGACCCCTTTGACAGGAAATCATGAATCCAGTCACATAACTGAGATGAGGGCCAGTAATTTAGTGGATTTCTGCAACTACCTTTCTCGAATAAGTGATTTAAGTTGCTTCACTACTCTGAGGACATCTACTTCTACGTTACTCATGTTGGCAGCTGTTTTTGATTCGAATTCTTGATTATTTACTTCATCTTCTTTTGTGAAGAAATTTTGGAAGGCTGTGTTTAGCAGCTCTGCTTTGGCAGCACTGTCGTCGATAGTATTTCCATTGCTATCATGCAGAGAAGGTATTTGATTATGTCTTACCGCTAGCATACTTCACATACAACCAGAATCTATCTGAATTTTCTGACAGGTTTCGAGACAAAGTTTTGTTGTGGAAACTAGTAAGCACTTCACGTTGAAGTCTTCGCTAAATTTTGAGCTTGTGTAAAAGATCGCCAATCTCTGAGATTTTGTATCCGCTTAAATTTGGCATGTTTTTCTTGTTTGGTTCTGTAACAGTGTTCAGACTCATTTTGTGTACCAAGGAGGATCAGCTCCATCGTTTGTCAATTTATTTGGTATAAATCTCTCAATTGCTGCTGATACTATATCTTTGAATTCAAGCCACATCTGCTCTACACTTACATTGTTAATTTGGAAGGAATAGAGATTGTCTATCAGGAAGATGTCAAGTGAATTTTTATCTGATTTTCAGAATAAGTATATTTTTGGAGGATTTGGGGATTACAATACTCAGTCTCACTACAACAACCTTATGTTCACTACTCCCTGTATCAGTTATGATACTTGTTACTAGCTCAGGATTATTTGTAGTTAAGAGGTCAATTGTGTTTTCACAACCATTTAATATTCATGCGGGCTCAAGAATTAACTGCTCGAAATAATTTTCAGATAATGCACTTAGCACAATTTCGCATGATTTTTATGCATATCTCCAGATTTAAACATGTATTTTCACCAACACATCAAGGGTAAATTGAAGTCATCAACAACTATAATTGCACGAGTTGGGTACGTGTTTGAAATTAAACTCAAGTCTTCTTTGAACCTTACAGCGACTGTATCAACTGAACTGGGAGGTCAGTAAAAGGATCCAATTATTATTTTATTCTGGATGACAAGAAGGACCTCTGCCCATACTAACACACAGGAACTATCTACTTCAATTTCGTGACAAGATAAGCTACTTTTAACAGCATCAAACAAGTCACTGCCTTTCGGAACATTGTCAGGTTCTTTGCAAAAATTTCGGATGCACTTATCTCCAGCTTCAGCCAGCTTTCAGTGCCCATAATGATTTGAGCATCAGTGCTTTCTCCACACAGCTACAACAATATAAAACTGTTATACTGATGGTTCCTGTATCTACGTTGTTCCTATGTTTGGCCTGCACCCTTTGAGACTGAAGCCTTTTTTGTGTTTCCCCACGACCCTCTAGTCTAAAATACTGCCCAGTCCACACCCCACAGCCCCTGCTACCTGTGTAGCCACCTCCTGTGTGTAGTGGACTCCTGACCTATTCAGCAAAACCTGAAACCTGACCACGCTGTGGCACAAGTAGAAGAATCTGCAGCCTACACTGTCACAGAACCGTCTGAGCCTCTGACTAGGACCCTCCACTCGGCTCTTTACCAGAGGTCCACAATCAGTCCTGTTGACTATGCTGCAAATGGTGAGCTCTGCTTTCATCTCGCAAGCATGCTTTACCACTTCTGTAAGCCATTCGAGACCAGAGAGAATCTCTTCCAATTCAAAGCGACACACATCATTGGTACCGATGTGCTCTTCATGGCATCCTGAAGGACCCGTTCCACATCTGGAATGACTCCACCTAGTATGCACACTGAGTGCACATTAGCTTTCTTACCCTTCTTGGTAGCCATGTTTAATAGGGGCGCCATAACGTGCATAACATTGGAGCTCCCAACTACCAATAATCCCACCCTCTGTGATTGACTGGATCTTGCAGGCTGCGAGGTTTCCGTCTTTCGCTGCCTGCCATGCCCTGAGGCAACCTCCCACTCGACCATGAGTGAGGTGTCAATCTCAATGTGGGCAGTAACTGGGCTGGCCAACAGTGAGGACCTATTGGAGTACTCGGACATGCTGGGTGTCCGTCAGATTGCCATGGCTGGCCCACAACAGTGAAGCCCATCCATGGCAGCTTCAAGCTGTGCAACCAAAGCCATCACAGCCTGAAGCTGAGAGCGAAGTGTCACCAACTCAGCTCACATCCACATACAACAATCACAGTCCCTGTCCATACTAAAGACCATGGAAAACTACTCTACTCAGACAAAAGTACTGTCAACACTTGCTGCAGGACTCTATAGTAGACCCTGACAAAAACACAACAACTGTGTGTAATAAATTAGATTAATATGCAGAGATTCAAAAACTGGACTACCGAAGCACTCGGGTGAGACTAAATTATTCCCTCCTGATTTGGAACTTGTAATACGTCACAAAATTGATTTACTTTCAGATGCAAACGAAAACGCGAGGACTGTGCCTATTAAATATCGAGTTAACAATCAGAAACTCAAACTAAATTATCAAAGCACATTGGTGAAATTATACAATTTGCTCCTGGTTAAGAACTCATAAAAGTCATGAAATCAGTTACTTCCCTGTAGCTGCTTCTGCCTCGGACAGTTACTTCTGCCTTAGTAGTAACCTATCATTTTATAATATTCTCATTATTCCATTCTGTATTTTCTATTGTTTGGTTTAACCTCAGCAACAATAGCTTACTCTGTGCATATGAGATGATTCCATATTTTTCAAATGATGAATTTGGGAAAGAAGCCTCATCCTGTAATCGGGAAAAAACTTACATCTCTGACAACCATCTCAGCCAGTAACACAACATATTTTGTACTCTCATTGACTGTAAGTAACAACCATTAGGACCAACAAGGATCCACCTACATGTAATGTGGATGAAGTTCCTCTGTTTTTACTTGTAAATGACAAAAAGAAAACAAATAATTGATGTTCTTTACAAACTCAGTCATCTGCCCCAGACAGCAGTGTGTGTGTGTGTGTGTGTGTGTGTGTGTGTGTGTGTGCGCGCGCGCGTGTCCAAATACTAAGCAGTTTCTTTTGTACCTGTGACCAAGTTTCTCCAACTTCCATTTGCCAAGGACTGGGTGACTTGCTAGAGATGGAAATAAGCCTTTACCATACATAAAACATCATCTACGAAACAGCACATCATCTACAAAGTATAGATCAGTTAACTGTCTTCGTTTCAGCCAGCTGACTTATTGTACGATGTATGAGAAGATGGGTGTACATGAAAAGGAGAGTCACCTTGGTGTTACATGGAGTTAATCTGTTATGTTATGGAAAATTATTAATTACATTAGATAACTTAACCAGCAACGACTTACCAAAAATAGAATGCAAGATGGAAAGACATTACATACCCTCCTCTTTGATGCCCTGCGAGCTGAGCTGCACGATGGCTTAACGCACGTGCCTCAGTGAGATGACCAGCATCTTCAAGCTGAGCGACAACTGCAAAGATGGGTGGCAGCTGCTTGTCATTTCCAGCAAGAAGGTGCTGTTCCAGCTGCTGGTAAATTGGAGTGTCAACAAGGTCAGGTGCCAGACCACGTCGTAGCAATAGTGTCATTACTCGCTGGTGTACGATCACTTCGCCCATCTGTTCAGGTTTAAAATGACTGACTTGAGTACAGTTCTCAGAAAGGCAAGAACGTGATTTTGGTTCATACACAGAAACGTTGATATAAACTGCTAGAACATTTACATTCACTAATGCTCACATGTAGCATTTAGATATCATTAGCAGTCTGGTGCCATTTTTCGTACGATGATGATGATGATGATGATGACAATGGTGATGATGATAATGGGGTATTTTATAACATTGAAACTAATGATGCAGTTTCATTACATAAATGGTTAAAAACATTATTTTAAAAAATCACTACCACAACTTCATTAACCTTGCTGCTCTGGACAGCTGTACTAAAATACAGAGCACTTTCATAAAACAACCATGTAAACTTACCAGTAATCTGACTGCTGCTCTAATTCCACACTTGCAAAACTTGTATTGGACAGTTCCGCATCTCAACCTGATTCCAAAATCAACAAAATTACACCTGTGCTACAACTACTCCACAATGAATGAATCTCTGCTGCCAGATAGTTTTTATTTCATGCAATAAAGACTTTAAAGTGTAACAAGTACCTGCGCCAGGTGAGACATCAGAGTTTCTGTGCTCTCTTAAAGGTAAGTTATTTAATTTGTAATAACAATTAGTTCTGTTTTTATTTCCAACAATTTAATTTGAGCATTTCCATTCACTGTTATGTTCGTATTTCCTGAAAGTAGCATAAATCTTAAATTTTTCCATTTAGAACCTTTCACACTACTCAGTACAATAAAGTTACATTCCGTTGTGATTAAGATAATTTAACAGATACTGCAGTTGAGTGAGTGCTAAGTTCTTGTTGTATGTGGAAATAAATAACTTTTTACGTTATATCATACACCTTAAGCACTAACTTGTAGACTTAATTTTTGCTCCTCATAAGCAACAAATATCTGTGTAGTGGAAAGTGTGTTAAGCGATTTAATTCTTTTTTAAGCATGTAATGTGTGTTGAAATCCGTGATAAGTGTGGATGTTGCCATAATATAGTCAAAGAGGGGGTGGTATGTGTAGACTGGGAGTTGGAATTTCACTGGGGTGACTATAGTGGGGAACTGAAAAGGGAACAGTGAGGCTCTCCCATGGAACTGTAGGCTTAGCAAAAAAGACAAGAGAATTGCTGAGCAGGAAGCAAATATTTGTGCCCTTCATGTTGAATTAGATCATGCAAAATTAGATCACACAAAATTTGGATTACATATATTAAATGGGGAAAAAGATCTTGGGGAGTGAAGGTAACAAGCAATGGGTGAAACGAGAACAGCTCTTCCAATTTCATCTACATTTCAGCCAACAGTATCCAGTAAATTTGACTTGTTACCTGAAGTACGAGGATGAGAAGCTCATCCAACTGTAGATCGTAGTAGGGTACAGCAGACTTCTAGCAAAGAAACTCAGTGTAGGTTGATACGAAAAGTGTCCAAGAAGAAAAGTGTCTAAGAAGAAAAGAGTCTTGCTGCTAGGTAGTAGTCATGGGATGGGTCTAGACCAGATGGTGCAGGACAAATTAGGGATAGGATACCAGGTGACAAGTATTGTGAAATCAAGTGCTAGCCTTAGTCAGGTAATAGAGGACATAAGGAATTAGCACAAAAGTTTTGGCAAGGAGGATCAGGTTATTATCGTTGGTGGAGCAGGGAACAGCCTGGCTAAGAACAGTAATTACAGCATTAGGGGTGACCTGGATGAAATGTGAGTAGCAACTACACACACAAAAGTGAGTTTTGTGGTGGTTGTACAGCAACATGACCAGTCCTGGGTAAACACTGCTGTGAACCGTATGAACACGGAGTTGAGCAGGCTACTGCTGACTGAAATGAAATCTCATATGAGTGCAGTGCTAGTTGCTACAGTTGGGAGATGTGAATCCACTAGACATGGTCTACACCTGCATGTGAGAGGAAAGATAGGTTGTTTGAGCTTCTTGCAGATAATATACGGGGGCCACCATCACACACAGCAAGATCCCTGTGGTTACTGGTGTCCAGAGCAGCATCTTTTTTAGGTTAGAATCAGGATTCAGACATATTGTTTTGAAAGAAGTGAAAACAACAGAAGACCACTACAAAATGCTTAATAATGCACAGAAAACTAAGGTTAGCTTATTTCATCAAAATACTAGAAGACTGTGTAATAAGGTAGAAGAGCTTCTTGTTCTTTTGGAAAATTTAGAGAGCTCTGAAAAGGTGGACATCCTTTGCTTATCTCAACAACACATAACCACAGGGTTAGATAAAGTACATATTAAAGATTACACTATTGCAGCTTACTCATGCATAAATAACACAAGAAAAGGAGCAGTTGTTAGACACAGTAAGACAGAACAAAAGTTCCAAAACATCTAGACAAGATGTAGTGATCAGCACACAGAAGTGTTTGCTTGTGAATTAATGCTGAAAATGGTGTACTTTTAATTGCAACTGTATACAGATCTCCAATGGGAAACTTATAACTATTATGAGGAATCTGAATTCCTTGCAGTGATATGTGTCACACAGCAGCAAGCAGTTAATAGCCTGTGGTGACTTCAATGTAAATTTTCTAAGGGATACTAATTGTAAAAATGATCTGGAAATCTTCTTTGGTTCCTCCAGTTTGGTCTCTGTAATTAACTTTCCAATGTGGATGGATAAAGGCAGTGGTACCCTAATGTTTTCTTTTGTGAAGCTGAAAAAAAACAAAACTAACTGCTTACCCAGAAACAAGTGTGCTCTCTGATCATGATGCAGAAGTTAGGATAAATAACATCTCCTCAGTGGGAATCAGTTATAATTACTAATGACTGCCCGACAAATGTTTTTAAGAATAGTTTACAAGAGATGACATGGGACTGCAATTTATAATGAACCAAATCCTAATGGAAAATTTAATCTATTCCATGATAAATTCATATCATTATTTGAAAATAGCTTTCGATATAAGATAAAGAATCAGAAAGGAAACTAAACAGCCACGTAAAAAAACAATGTATCACTAGAGGGATTAAAGTACCTTGTCAAAGGAAAAGGGGAATGTACACTACTGGCTATTAAAATTGCTACACCAAGAAGAAATGCAGATGATAAACTGGTATTCATTGGTCAAATATATTACACTAGAACTGACATGTGATTACATTTTCACGCAATTTGGGTGCATAGATCCTGAGAAATAAGTACCTAGAACAACCATCTCTGGCCGTAATAATGGCCTTGATACGCCTGGGCATTGAGTCAAACAGAGCTCAGATGGCGTGTACAGGTACAGCTGTCCATGCAGCTTAACACGATACCACAGTTCATTAAGAGTAGTGACTGGCATATTGTGACAAGCCAATTGCTCGGCCACCATTGACCAGACGTTTTCAGTTGGTGAGAGATCTGGAGAACGTGCTGGCCAGGGCAGCAGTCAAACATTTTCTGTATCCAGGAAGGCCTGTACAGGACCTGCAACATGCGGTCGTGCATTACCCTGCTGAAATGTAGGGTTTCGCAGGGATCGAATGAAGGGTAGAGCCACAGGTCATAACACATTTGAAATGTAACGTCCACTGTTCAAAGTGCCGTCAATGCGAACAAAAGGTGACAGAGACGTGTAACCAATGGCACCCCATACCGTCACACCAGGTGATATGCCAGTATGGCGATGACGAATACACGCTTCCAATGTGCGTTCACTGCGATGTCGCCAAACACGGATGCGACCATCATGATGCTATAAACATAACCTGGATTCATCCGAAAAAATGATGTTTTGCCATTCATGCACCCAGGTTTGTCGTTGAGTACATCATCACAGGCGCTCCTGTCTGTGATGCAGCATCAAGGGTAACCGCAGCCATGGTCTCCGAGCTGATAGTCCATGCTGCTGCAAATGTCGTCGAACTGTTCTTGCAGATGGTTGTTGTCTTGCAAACATCCCCATCTGTTGACTCAGGGATCGAGACGTGGCTGCACGATGCGTTACAGCCATGTGAATAAGATGCCTGTCATCTCGACTGCTAGTGATACGAGGCTGTTGGGATCCAGCACGGCATTCCATATTACCCTCCTGAACCCACCGATTCCATATTCTGCTAACAGTCATTGGATCTCGACCAACGCGAGCAGCAATGTCGCGATACGATAAACCGCAATCTCGATAGGCTACAATCCGACCTTTATCAAAGTCGGAGACGTGATGGTACGCATTTCTGCTCCTTACACGAGGCATCACAACGTTTCACCAGGCAATGCCGGTGAACTGCTGTTTGTGTATGAGAAATCGGTTGGAAACTTTCCTCATGTCAGCACGTTGTAGGTGACGCCACCGGTGCCAACCTTGTGTGGATGCTCTGAAAAGCTAATCATTTGCATATCACAGCACCTTCTTCCTGTCTGTTAAATTTCGCGTCTGTAGCACGTCATCTTCATGGTGTTGCAATTTTAATGGCCAGTAGTGTATTTTTTGGTAAGAACAAATAGGGAATGTGCAATAGTTGCCCACTACAAAAACTACTCAAAGTTACTAAGAATGATTATTTAAAAAATCAAGGAACATGCACATAATATCAGAAATCAGTACTTCCAGCAACAGACATAAGGCTATATGCAATGTAGTGAAACAAGAGCCAGAACAACCAGCTACAGAACAAGACATCATCACTACTGAACTGAATGGAAGGGCTATAAATGATGAGTCACAGGTAGTAAACGCTTTTTATAATCATTTCTTAAATATAGTAGAAAGCATAGGGACAAATAGCTCAAGAGCAAAATCACAGCAGTATGTTGAAAATTTAACTTTCATAAAATTCAATCATATGCATCTATCACCAACTTCTCCTTCTGAAATTGAGAAAATTATACATTATCTCAAAAATAAAATCTCATCTGGTCTTGATGATGTTTTTAACACAGCACTAAAAATTTGTTCCCATCTAATAAGCCTAGTCTTATCTGAAATATGTAATGCATCACTAACTCAAGGCATTTTTCCACAGAGACTGAAATAGGTCATTGTTAAGCACATCTGTAAGAAAGATGACAGGAGAGATGCAATAACTACTGACTTGTTTCACTGGTGACATAACTCTCCAAAATTTTTGAGATGACGATGTATTCTGGAATAGGATCTTGCCTTAACAACAAAAGCATCCTTAGTAAAACACAGTTTGGGTTTCAGAAGGGTTGCTCTACTGAGAACGCCATTTACATGTTCACTCACCAGATTTCACAAGAATTAAATAATAAAATAGTGCCAGCTGGTATTTTGTGTGACCTCTCTAAGGCATTTGATGCATAAATCACAGAATTCTCCTAGATAAACTGATGTTTTATGGGATTGATGGTGTAGCCAACCAATCAATAATGTCATATCCAACCAAAAGAATGAAGAAAGTTCTAATTATAACAGTGAAAACAATCAATAATTGACAAAATTATTTAACTGGATAGATAAAAAATCGACCAAGTGGCAGCAGAATACACATATAAAAGACTGGCAGGCTTTCGGAGCCAGTGGCTCCTTTTTCAGGCAGAAGGGTTGAGTGGAAAGGAAGAGGTGTGAAGGAAATGTACTGGAGAGGTCAAGGAAAAGGGGTAGATTTTGGGAATGTCACCCAGAACCACAGGTCAGGGGAGATTTACCGTACAGTAAGTCTCCCAAAAACTACCCCTTCATCCTTCTTTCTTCCCCTTCAACCCATCTGCCAGAAAGTTATACTTAGTAATTCAAGCATTATAGTCCAGGGACATAATTCTAACTGGGGAGAAATCGCATACGGGGTTCCCAAGGTTCAATCTTAAATCCACTATTATTCCTCATATATGTAAACGACCTCCTGTTTAGTATACAACAAGCAGAATTAGTTCCTTTTGCAGATGGCACTAGTATTGTAATCAAGTATACATACAAAAACAGAAGAAATGGTAAACAAAGTTCTTAGAAGTGTCATAGGCTAGTTTTCTGCAAATGGTCTCGCCCTCAAGTTTCAAAATGCACAACATATTCAGTTCTGCACATCTAAAGGTACTACACCGTAAGTGCAACACACAGTGAGGAAATAATAAATAGGGTGGAAACTTCAAAATTCTTAAGTGTCCATACTGATGGGAATTTAAATTGGAAAAAGGATATTTTGGAACTCCTAAAACAACTTAGTTCAGCCAAATTTGCACTTAGAATCATAGCAAACTTTGCAGAGAGACAAATCAGTATGTCGACACATTCTGCGTATTTTCATTCAATTATGTCATATGGAATAATGTTCTGGGGTAACTTATCTTTAAGAAAGAAAGCCTTCATTGCACAAAAATGTACTGTAAGAATAATATGTGGGGCTCATTCACAATCATCTACTAGACACCTGTTTAAGGAGTTGGGCATTCGACTGTTGCTTCACAGTATATTAATTCCCTCATGAAATTTGTCGTAAATAATTCACTACAGTTCAAAAGAAATGATGAGGTACCGTGTTTACTCGAATCTAAGCCACACTTTTTTTCTGGTTTTTGTAATCCAAAAAACTGCCTGCGGCTTAGAATCAAGTGCAAAGTAAGCGGAAGTTCTGAAAAATGTTGGTAGGTGCCGCCACAACTAACTTCTGCCGTCAAAAATATGTAACGCTACACAGGCATGCTTTGCAGGCACAAAGATAAATACTGGTACCAAAACCTCTGCGTCCGTAAATGAATTTAAAAAAAAGGTGGTAGACGAGCTTTTTTCTCCGCCCCGAGTTTAGACCACTGCATTTTCATGCATTGCCCAACGAAGTAAATAGAAATTCTGTATTGTTCATCTTCGAATGTAGGAGCCTTTCAATGTACTACGAAAATCCGATTGGCAAGACTGTTTGTCTGTCAATAAGGCTAACTGTACGTTCTGAATTTTTTCCTACCTGTGACAAGAGATGGTTGCTAATAGGAACTTTTATGAATTGTGAATTACATGCAGTATTCTCTAAACCATAAGAATAATACGAATGTAAACATTTTGCCATGTATTCTTTCGTGTTTGCTGCTATCTCATTTAAATCCTGCCTGCCTAATAAACTACGAAACTAAGAGTGAGACAACAGCAAACGCGGAAGAATATACATATCATGTCATGTTTATATTCGTATTATTCTTATGCAGAATAGTGATACAGTCAGAAATGAAGCACGGCAACTGACTAGATTTTCAAATCTAAGATGACTCTAATTTCTGTGCCGAATGTAATGTAGTAAAGAGGCGTCTGCAAAGATTTTCAAACGGAGAAAAATTTTCGATAAACTCTCGTTTAGAACATCTTCTATAATACGCAGCCTATTATTTGGTTCTTGTTTATCATTATCAAAGAAAGCAGCAGTGTAAGTAACAACAAATAGCAGTCTCTTGCCATTGTTTCGCTAATGAGATGATTCCTCTCTTTTCTTTTAATTGTAAGCGGCAGTAGCGTACACAAAAGCAAGTCATGCCGTGAGCGGCGACAGGTCGTAAACACTCATTATCAGAATGTGACAAACAATGCATGACACACTACAGTAATGCATTTTCAGCTTAGAGTGACCTATACCAAAGAGAACGGCACTTATCAGATCAAAGAAAAATAAGCAATCACTTCAAACCAGGCGAAGCACATGAAAAAGGAAGGGTAGCCGTATAAATACAGACGGAGCGCCTGACACATAGCAATCCCTACCTGGTAAAGCTTAACTGCTAAGCTTACGACTCAAACCAAACTACTGTAGCAGTATCTTCATTCTTTTGACCTAAATTGTGTCTCATATTACAATAGACCAACTTTGTTCCGGTTTGGAGGTGCAGTCTAAAACTTTTCTCCCCCCTTGAATTTCGAGTCTCAAATTTCAGGTGCGGCTTAGATTCGGGAAATTTTTTTTCCCTTGATTTCGAGTCTCATTTTTCAGGCTTAGATTCGAGTGCGGCTTAGATTCGAGTAAATACGGTACATAATTACAATACCAGAGGAAAAAATGACAGTCATTACTCCATAATAAGGTTGTCTTTAGCACACAATGCTGAAACAAAAATTTTTTATCACTTACCCAGTGATGTAAAATGTGTGACACACAGGAAAGTTAAATCTGAAAATGAACTGAGAAATTTCTCCCTTGACAACTACTCATATTCCACAGAAGAATTTCTATTACTGTACTGTGGAAAAGGTGGTGTTTAGGTCCCAGAAAATGATTTGGGGGGAGTCTCTTGCAAACACCTTGAGACTCTGGCATAAAATAGGGGTAATACGTGATTAGAAGAACTCAGCAAGAGAATTCTCTCAGCCTCTTCCATCTCAAGTCTCCAACTTCCTACCTACATGCGGTGCTCCTGATAGCTGAGAAGTCAGCAGAAGGTTGGGCAACCAACCCCAGTAGGAAGCTGAGTTGGTGACCAGACAGGACTTGGGAGGTCAGTGGAAGGCAACAGGAAACCACAGCTGAAATTATCTCATGAAAACCCCATGGCTTTGTTCAACTCAAGATGTTCTGGAGCTTCAAGTTCCCTGTTCAGATCTCCGGGGAGGGGGGGACCAGGTTGAGAGAAATTTCATGAAGAGTAATATGCTGCAAGGAAAAGAACAGCATAGGAACATGGAATGTAAGATCCACATATCAACGAAAATTAGACTTAATCAAAAGAAAAATTGAGAGGATTAACACTGACGTATTGGCCATATGGTACTTTATTCTGGACAAGAGAACAGTAGAAGTAATGGAGTAGCCTCCATAGTTAGTGACAGAGTATGAGAAGCTGTAATGGGATGCAGCTATTCAA
Source organism: Schistocerca nitens (assembly GCF_023898315.1). Lineage (NCBI taxonomy): Eukaryota > Metazoa > Arthropoda > Insecta > Orthoptera > Acrididae > Schistocerca > Schistocerca nitens. Next base: position 176,104,013 of record NC_064619.1, read on the forward strand.
GTTTATGCGCCAACCAACAATGCTGAAAAGAAAGTTACTGACCAGTTCCATGAAGATTTACAAGAATTACTGCTGTCGACACCAAAAAAGGGTGTTGTCTTCATAGTTGGAGACTGAAACGCAAAAGTGGTAAATCAAATTGTAAAGCGTGTAATGGGAAAACAAAAGAAGCAGAACAGAGACTCCTAGAATTCTGCCAAGACAATTCATTGGTTAATACTAACATACTGTTCCAGCTACCCAAACGATGCCTATTACTTGGACTTCACCAGACGGGCAACACCGGAATCAAATAGATTAAATACTTTGTAATCAGAAGTGGAAGAGACTGGTTCAGTCAACTACAAGACGACCTGGAGCTGAGTGCAGATCAGATCACAAGCTCTTAATTCCAAAATTCTGGTTGAAACTGAGGAAAGTAGCAAAAGCTGTTCCATTTTGCAGATAATATCTTAAGACCATACCCTTTGATTACACAGTAAAAGCCTGAAACAGATTTAATGCATCAGAGTTAGAAGACAAAACCCCACAAGAGCTGTGGACAGAAGTAGCCAATACTGTCAAGGAGGCAGCAGAAAAACACACTTCCACGAAAAAGAATAACAAGAAGCCAGATGGCCACCGGCCGAGTCATTGCAAGCTGCAGAAGAATGAAGGAAAACAAAAATCAGAGGTTATAGATCAGCAATGTTTAAATTAAATACAGAATTTCAGAAATTATGTAGAAGAGATAAAAATATCTTCTTAAATGAACAGTGCAAAAAGCTGAAGATAACAACAGAATGGGGAAGACAAGGTATCTTTACAAGAAAATTAGAGACAACAAAGGAAAATTCCAGGTGAAAATTGGAATGATAAAAGACAGAAATGGGAAAGATCTAACAGAAGCAGAGGATGCTGAAGAAAGATGGGCAATATGTAGGAGACCTATATAAGAAAGAACTACATACTGACAATGCTGACGATGAAGAAGTTAATATTATTTTAGAACTAGAGAGAGATATTTTGGAGAGTGAAATCAAATGGGCTCTCTAAAATATGACTAAAAACAGAACTAGTGGACATGATGGAATTCCGACAAAATTGTTCAAAGTCATTGGAAAGAATGCAGTGAAAGTTATGCATTCAATATGCCTCAAAATATGGAGCATGCAACAGTGGCCAGAAGACTGGAAAAGATCAGTATTCACTCGATACCAAAGAAGGGAATTTCTAAAGAAAGCTCAGATCACCAAACAATCACACATATCTCACATGCTAGAAAAGTCATGCTGAAAATCTTATGACATAGACTTCACCGGTATCTGGAGTGAGAACTGCTGGAAGAGAAGCTGGATTTCGTAAAGAAAGAGGAACCAGAGATCAAATTGCCAATATCTGGTGATTATGCAAAAGGCAAGATAATTCCAGAAAGACGTGTATCTATACTTTATTAATTTTGCCAAAGCCTTTGACTGTGTTGATCACTATAAATTATGGGAAGTAATAAAAAATGTGACAGTACCAGATCACCTCATTCATTTCATACAGAGTTTATACTCTGACCAAGAAGCCACAGTGAGAACTATGTATTGAACAACTAAATGGATCAATTTTCAGAAAGGGGTATGGCAAGGCTGTATATTATCACCTTACTTATTACATCTGTATGCAGAGCATGTTATGAAGAATGCCGGGCTAGCTGAAGAAGAAACCAGAATTAAAGAAGCTGGGATAAATACAAACAACCTTAGATACACAGATGATAATATATTGTTGGCAGAAAGTGAAGAAGAGTTGAAGACTCTCTTGCCGAAGGTGAAAGGAGAAAGTTAAAAAGCTGGTCTTAGGCTGAATGTTAATAAAACGAAAATTACGGCAACTACACCTATCATTTCATGGCATATAGGAGGAGAAACAACGGAGATAGTGTCTACGTTCAGTTATCTCAGTTCCCAGATTTCTGCTGATGACTGCAGCCACGAAATCAGGAAACACTTGCTGCTTGGTAGAAAGGAAATTTCAAACCTTGACAAGGTTTTAAGGAATAGAGACACACTACATGATCAAATATATCCGAACACCTGGCTGAAAATCACTTACAAGTTCATGGCGCGCTCCATCGGTAATGCTGGAATTCAATATGGTGTTGGCCTGCCCTTAGCCTTGATGACTGCTTCCACTCTTGCAGGCACATGTTCAATCAGGGGCTGGAACGTTTCTTGGGGAATGGCAGTCCATTCTTCATGGAGTGCTGCACTAAGGAGAGGTATCAATGTCAGTCTGTGAGGACTGACATGAAGTTGGCATTCCAAAAGCATCAGCATTCAGGTTAGGACTCTATGCAGGCCAGTCTATTACAGGGATGTTATTGTCTTGTAACCACTCTGTCACAGGTCGTGCATTATGAACAGGTGCTTGATCAAGTTGAAAGATGTAATCGCCATCCCGGAATTGCTCTTCAACAGGGGGAACCAAGAAGGTGCTGAAAACATCAATGTAGGCCTGTGGTGTGATAGTGCTGTGCCACGCAAAACAACAAGGGATGCAAGCCCCCTCCATGAAAAACACAACCAAACCATAATACCACCACTTTTGAATTTTACTGTTGGCATTACACACACTGGCAAATGACGTTCACTGGGCTTTCGCCATACCCACACCCTACCATCGGATCGCCACATTGTGTACAGTGATTCATCACTCCACACAACATTTTTCCACTGTTCAATTGTCCAATGTTTAAGCTCCTTACACCAAGCGAGGCATCGTTTGCCATTTACCGGCATGATGTGTGGCTCATGAGCAGCCGCTCGACCATGAAATCCAAGTTTTGTCACCACTCACTTAACTGTCATAGCACCTGCATCAGGATGCAATTTGGAATTGCTGTGTGATGGTCTGGATATGTATCTACCTATTATATATTACGACCCTCTTCAACTGCCGGTGGTCTCTGTCAGTCAACAGCGAGGTTGGCCTGTACACTTTTGTGCTGTATGTGTCCCTCCACATATCCAATTCACTATCCATCGGAAACAGTGGACCTAGGGATGTTTAAGAGTGTGGAAATCTCGTGTACAGATGTATGACATAAGTGACACCCAATCACCTGACCACATTCGAAGTCCATGAGTTCCGATGTCTAATGATTACTGATGTCGCTGATGTGGAGACCTGGCAGCTGGTGGCAGCACAATGCACATCATATGAAAAAAGTATGTCTTTGGAGTGTCCGGATACTTTTGATGACATAGTGGTTAATTTTAGCAACAAAGATCCTTCTTGTAAGAACTATGGTCTTTGCAGTTGTGATGTACAGATGTGTGACCTGGATCTTAGAAAGGCAGATCAGTGGGAACAGACTCCTTTGAATTGTGGTGTTGGAGGAAACTTGTTAAGAGTTCCATGGACTGCAAAGAGAACAAATAGATCAATATTAGAGCAAATAAAACCAGAATGCTCCCCAGAAGGTCTGATGCTAAAACCAAAGCTGACCTACTTTGGACACATCATGAGAGGACATGTTTCACTGGAAAAATCCTACTGCTGGGGAAAAAAACACTAATGCTGGGGAAGATCGAAGGCACTAGAAGAAGACATCAGAGGATGAGATGGATCGATGGAATTACAGAAGTAATATGTTCCAACATGGTAAACCTATGGGAGTAAGTGCAGGACAGAAGCAATTGGCATGGTTTGGTTCATGGGGTCATGGAGAGTCGGAACTGACTAAACAAATAGAAATACAGATAGAGAGAGAGAGATAGAGAGAGAGAAATTATTAACTCATCATATATTTTGACTTACCAAATGAAAGTGCTGGCAGGTCGACAGACACACAAACAAACACAAACATACACACAAAATTCAAGCTTTCGCAACAAACTGTTGCCTCATCAGGAAAGAGGGAAGGAGAGGGAAAGACAAAAGGATGTGGGTTTTAAGGGAGAGGGTAAGGAGTCATTCCAATCCCGGGAGCGGAAAGACTTACCTTAGGGGGAAAAAAGGACGGGTATACACTCGCACACACACACATATCCATCCACACATATACAGACACAAGCAGACATATTTAAAGACTTACCAAACGAAAGTGCTGGCAGGTCAATAGACACACAAACATACACACAAAATTCAAGCTTTCGCAACCAACGGTTGCTTCGTCAGGAAAGAGGGAAGGAGAGGGGAAGATGAAAGGATGTGGGTTTTAAGGGAGAGGGGAAGGAGTCATTCCAATCCCGGGAGCGGAAAGACTTACCTTAGGGGGAAAAAAGGACAGGTATACACTCGCACACACACACATATCCATCCGCACATACATAGACACAAGTAGACATTTGTAAAGGCCTTTACAAATGTCTACTTGTGTTTATGTATGTGCGGATGGATGTGTGTGCGCGCGCGAGCGCGAGCGCGAGAGTGTATACCTGTCCTTTTTTCCCCCTAAGGTAAGTCTTTCCGCTCCCGGGATTGGTATGACTCCTTCCCCTCTCCCTTAAAACCCACATCCTTTCATCTTCCCCTCTCCTTCCCTCTTTCCTGACAAAGCAACCGTTGGTTGTGAAAGCTTGAATTTTGTGTGTATGTTTGTGTTTACTGAGGAGGTGCAAATCTGTTTAATAATTGCAGCCAAAGTCATTGTGAAGTTAAACACAGTTTTAATAATTAGTGAATTATTTTTTGGGAACACTGTCACATAATACACAGGAAGATCAGACAGTAATACACAATAATATTTTTCTCGCCTGGTATTGCAGCAGGAAGGTTGAAATTTCATGACAATATTGCTTGAATTTGTGCTATAGAGGGCAATTTGTTTTCATGTGAAGCTCTAGTGAAAGATGCCTGAACTAAAAAACAAACATGGCGTACATGTTACTCTTGTCAACTTGTGAAAAGCAACGAAGTGTAGTTTGATATCTGTGGACCAAAGGGCATACATTGAGTGAAATTCACAGGGACATGCATGTGTGTATTGGGAGGACTGTATGGCCCATAGCAACGTCTCAAGTTGGTGTGCATTCTGCCAAGAGGGTTGTGTGAACCACAATGATTCACCACACTCCAGATGGCCAGTAACAGCTGCAACCCCAGAGAATGTCGGAGCCATTGTGGCAGCAATTTTGAATGACCGGCGTGTGCAACTGCGAACCTTATCGCAACAGTTTAACATTTGCTACGGTGCATTGTACAATATGGTTCATGACAAAAAAAGTAATGTTAATGCTCCCTGGGTGCCTAGGAGCCTGTCAGACAACCATGAGGGCCAGTGAATGAGGCAGCCTCTATGGAGACATGCAGGTTTCCCAGTACAAAAAAATTCAGTGTCTCAATCTGCTAGGAAAGTGCTTGTGACAATGTTCTGGGATAAGCACGATGTGTCACTGGTGGGCTTTGCTGAACATAGGACCAATGTGAATGCTACAGCCTACATTAAAACAGGCTGAGTTGTGTCATGCCCTTCATGAGAAATGGCAGCACAAAATTAATGCTGTTGGTGTTAAACTTCTTCATGACAATGCTTGTCCCATGTTGCTGCTCCTGTTTGTGAGAAAATTGTCAAATTTGTGTTGGAGGTGCTCCAGCATCCATCACACAGTCTGGATCTTGCACCACTGGACTTTCATCGGTTTGACCCCATGAAGAAATTCCTGGCTGGCCAACGATTTGCAACAGATGTGGAAGTGAAATCAGCCAGCCCACAGATGGCTATACTCCAACCAAATGGACTTCTATGAACCAGGGATATTGAAACTGGCACCATGATGGGCGAAATGTATTGAGAATGTTGGTGACTATGAAGAAAAGTAGGTAAGAGATGTAAGTTCAATTGTGTTTTTTTTTCTTTATTACTTATTAAACATTTTGTAGTAAAATTCTTATGCATTACTTTCCTATCTTCCCTCATATTTTCCATATTTTTTTCTTATCCAGTGTTATTGTGCTCTATTCCATTTCTTGTTTTGCTTGAAGCAGCTTACACATCTAAAAGGATTTCAACTTGATTCTTACAACAAAATTTTTCTGTCATCCATACTATAAATAAGATAGCCTATGGAATAGTTGTTTTTTACCTTGATATTATAAGTGCAAACATGGGGCGATTTTGTGGCAGTTTTACCTTTATTCCTTCCCCAAGCACTGGATGGTTATTAATGACTAAATTATGTTAAAATACAGAAATACCAAAATGTGAAGTGGTGCACTTACTTCTGCCTTTTGACGTAGAAGAAACAGTGCTGTATCATGCAAGCTTGCATGTTCAGAACACAAGCATACAGCTAGCACTAGTGACAAATCAACAGTCTCCTGTGACTGTAATATCAAATGCTGCAGAGACTGTAAACAAAATCAAAATCTGAATTTTAGACACATTTGTATTCACACTATGTACTATTTTATTAGATTTTCTTTAGTTTTAATTTAAAGTAACACATCTGTCTATAAAAACACTATCATTAATCTTGCTGGATAAAATGAATTTATTGAGGGGGGGGGCACGATAATTATATCAAACAATTAGTGAGGATTAAGGAAACTTATCTTCGCACACACTCAAATGGCTAATTCAGATGTTAACAATGTACGGGCTCTTAGCATTCATAAAACAACAATATTAGTGTATTGTTTTATGGGGCACAAATATGGAAGAACTATTCACCAATCTACATTGCAGACTGCATGGCAAGTTGAAGTCTGCCACCCTCTGTCTTTGTGTCACCTGCAGTACATTCCGCCCAGACTGACTGCTAAATGACGGTACTGACTTGAAACTCTGCTAACAACTTATCAGCAAGCAAACTGGTCGTGTTTATCCTGCTCTGAGATTCAGAAGCACTTGGTCTGGGCTGAGACTGATGCGAACATAACTCTGCCAATGTTCAGCACTGTGCACACACATCTTGCCAATTCTTCTGGTCCTGTTAGGCCTATCATACCACAGATGAGGTTGTTGGAGAACCTTCTGACATATGAGTGTTCCTCAGATATTTGTGCTCCAGCTTGTGTAACACAATTTTGAGAGGAGAGCAGAGGAATTCAGCCGAAGGCTTCAGGCTGTAGTGGGAAACACCCATCTACTTCTGCAACCATACAAGTGTAACTGAGTATCCTGTTTTTTTTTTATTTAGCAACAATAAATTATAGAATCAGGGTAGCCATATTTGTAATTTTTCGTTAAGAATGGTCAGTTTCCTGAACGATTAATGTAGCCACTTTATAAAAATGTAGAATTGCTATCAAATGTACAGTTCGATTTTAGAAGTGGTTTAACAACTGAAAATGCTACATTCTTTTTTCTCTGTGAGGTACTGGATAGAAACAAAAGGTTTTGAATGCTGGCCATCTTTTTTGATTTAACTAAGGCGTTTGATTATGTTGATCACAAAATATTGCTCCAGAAATTGGACCATTATGGAATACGGGGAGCAGCTCACAACTGGATCACATCTTACTTTAGTAACACACAGCAAAAGGGCATTCTCCACAGTGTTGAGAATGGCTATGATGTGAGCTCCGAGAGGCGCACAATTAAATGAGGCATGCTCCAGAGATCACTGCTGGGGCTACTCTTGTTCCTTATTTATATAAATGATATGCCCTCTACTATTACAGGCGATTCTAAAATATTATTGTTTGCTGCTGACACTAGCTTGGTAGTAAAGCATGTTGTGTGCAATGTTGGCACCGTTTCAAATAGTGCAGTTCCAGACATAAATTCATGGCTTGTAGAAAATAAACTAATGTTAAATCACAGTTAAGACTCAGTTTTTACAGTTTCTAACACACAATTCAACAAAACCTGACATTAATTTCACAGAATTGGCATATGATTAGTGAAACTGAACAGTTCAAATTGCTAGGTGTCGGATAGATAGTAAATTGTCATGGAAAACCCACATTCAGGATCCTGTTCAAAGACTTGATGCTGGCATTTTTGCTGTTCGAACGGTATCTGAAGTAAGCGATAGTTCAACATGAAACGTAGTCTATTTTGCTTATTTTCATTCGCTTATGGTGAATGGTATTATATTTTGGGGTAACTCTTTCCATTTTCAAAGGTTATTTTTGGCTCAGAAATGGGCGGTTCGGGCAATAAGTTGTGAAAGTTCATGAACCTCTTGTTGACCCCTGTTCATTAGTTTGGCTATCCTAACACTGGCCCTCAATATATATATATTCTTTACTGTCATTTCTTGTTAACAATATCAGCTTATTCCCAAGAATTAGCAGCTTTCGCTCAGTTAATACTAGGGAGAAATCCAATCTGCATTTGAAACTTCACAGACTCTTGTGCAGAAAGGCATGCATTATGCTGCTGCATTCATTTTTGATAAACTACCACAAGAATTCAAAAATCTTAGCAGTAACCCACATGCTTTCAAATCTAAACTGAATAGTGATTAAAATTCTTCTGGGTATTACGCCATGTCATTGCTAAAAAATAACAACAATAATAAACTAAAACCGACGTTTCGGCCGAATTGCAACGGCCTTCCTCAGGGCACGACTGGGTTTGAATGGGGATAGGTGCTTCTATTTATTACAGACTATTGATGTCTGATGTCGCTGTTGTAAAACTTTTAATTGGCCCTCTAATATGATTGGCTAGGGAAGATGGAAGGAAAGAAGCTATTTGTGGATGTCCATGTCGTCAACGATTGGTAGCTGTCCACCAATCAGCGTTCGGCTTCTGGTTGGCAAGTTTTCCTCCTGGTGTGCGTGGAAGTGGACTGACAGCTGTTCATGCAGATACACATGTGTCCCGTGTAGCTTCTGCCCTGCGACCACTCGTGGCCCGTTGTACTGGGATGGCCGGCAACCAGGACGCCGGGAGTTTGTAGCCATCTTCTCTGTTGATGTTGTCAGGCTGATTAATAATTTCGATTGCCTCCCGTATTTTGCGTTCTCACATCCACGATTCTTTCGCCAGTACTTGCGCTTCCTGGAACCTGATAGGTTGTCCACAGTCACAGTGGTGTTCCGCTATCACCGATTTATTATGTTGTTCTAATTGTACATAGCGTTTGTGTTCTGCTACTCGTAAGCTGACAGGTCTCCCTGTTTCTCCTATGTAGGTAGCTCCGCACTCACACTGTAGTTCGTAAACACTTGCAGTGTTATGATTGTTGACTACATCCTTGGTGGAACCTAACATTTCGTGGATCCTGTGACTGCTTCGAAAAATCAGTTTGAAAGCTCGTCGGCAGAAGACATTGCCTAGCCATTCACTGACACCTTTTACATATGGTAAGTGAACCAGTGGAAGCTTCTCTTCTTTGCCTTCTTCTCGTGTTCTGCTCCCTTTCGTTTTAGCTACCTTTCTTATGATGTTGTCATCATAGCTGTTGGCACAAAACGTGTGTTGTAGGTCCTTTAATTCCTCTTTGATGATATTTTCATCGCTTATCCAGTAGGCTCGGGCAGTTAACGTATGCAGAACAGAATACTTTTGAGGTGGGTGGTGGTGGCTCTCCACGTGCAGGTACCAATTAGTGTGTGTTGGTTTCCAGTACACTTTGTGTCCCAGTTTACCTTCGGCAGCTCTGTATACTTCCACATCCATAAATGGCAAGGTACCATTGTTTTCAGTCTCATGTGTGAAGTTTATATATTGCTCAAAGGCTTCCATGAAGATATCCGCTGCTACTGGGGGGAGCGTGGAACCCGTTGCCACACCATCTAACTGTTCGTAATATTTTCCCCGCCAGACAGACGTAGATGACAGGCATAAGCGCACCAGATTGCAGATACCTGGTGGGATCCGGTCCTGTAGAATGCGCATAGTCTCCTCAATATGTATGTTAGTGAAGAGAGACCTGATGTCAAAACTAACCATAATGTCTGATGGCTTTATTCGCTGTTCCCTAATCAGTTGTATGAAGTGGGAAGAGTCTTTCACATAGGAGTCTGTTTGTCCCACAAGACAGCGTAACTTAGGTGCCAGATGTTTCGCAACATAATACGTAGGTGAATCTATTCTGTTCACTATGGGCGGATAACCCTCCTTATGGAGCTTAGGTACTCCGTAGATTCTAGGAGGAACAGGCACCTTGGCAATTAGTCTCTTAGCTGTGTCAGCATCAATTCTCGAGTCCTTTACAAGGCCCTTAGTATTTCTGCCTATCCTCATCGTTGGGTCATTCCTTGGTACTCTGTAAATGGGAATCTTTTCATATTCAGAAGTGTCCTTCACCTAAGTTACGCCGTATTGTGGGACAAACAGACTCCTACGTTAAAGACTCTTCCCACTTCATACAACTGATTAGGGAACAGCGAATAAAGCCATCAGTCATTACGGTCAATTTTGACATCAAGTCTCTCTTCACTAACATACCTATTGAGGAGACTATGCGCATTCTACAGGATCGGATCCCACCAGATATCTGCAATCTCATGCGCTTATGCCTGTCATCTACATACTTCACCTGGCGGGGAAAATATTATGAACAGTTAGATGGAGTAGCAATGGGTTCCACGCTCTCCCCTGTAGCTGCTGACATCTTCCGTTCACGCATGATACTGAAAACAATGGTACCTTGCCATTTCTGGATGTGGAAGTATACAGAGCTGCCGAAGGTAAACTCGGACACAAAGTGTACCGAAAACCAATGCACACTAATCGGTACCTGCATGCGGAGAGCTACAACCACCCAGCTCAAAAGTATTCTGTTCTGCATACGTTAACTGCCCGAGCCTACCAGATAAGCGATGACAATAACTTCAAAGAAGAATTAAAGGAACTACAACACACTTTTCGTGCCAATGGCTATGATGACAACATCGTAAGAAAGGTAGCTAAAACGAAAGGAAGCAGAACACGAGAAGGAGGCACAGAAGAGAAGCTTCCACTGGTACACTTACCATACGTAAAAGGCTTCAGTGAACAGCTAGACAACGTCTTCTGCCGATGAGGTTTCAGACTGATTTTTCGAAGCAGTCACAGGATCCACGAAATGTTAGGTTCCACCAAGGATGTAGTCAACAATCTTAACTCTGCAGGTGTTTACGAACTACGGTGTGAGTGCGGAGCTAACTACATAGGAGAAACAGTGAGACCTGTCAGCTTATGAGTATCAGAACACAAACGCTATGTACGATTACAACAACGTAATAAATCAGCGATAGCGGAACTTCACTGTGACTGTGGACAACCTATCAGGTTCCAGGAAGCGCGAGTACTGGAAAAAGAATCGTGGATGCGAGAACGCATAATACAGGAGGCGATCAAAATTATTAAGCAGCCTGACAACATCAACAGAGAAGATGGCTACAAACTCCCGGTGTCCTAGCTGCCGGCCATCCCAGTACAACGGGCCGCGAGTGGTCGCAGGGCAGAAGCTACACGGGACACAGATGTATCTGCACAAACAGCTGTAGAGCAACTGTCAGTCCATTTCCATGCACACCAGGAGGAAAACTTGCCGACCAGAAGCCGAAAGCTGATTGGTGGACAGCTACCAATCGTTGACAACATGGACATCCACAAATAGCCTCTTTCCTTCCATCTTCCCTTACGTCATGACTAGCCAGTCATATTAGAGGGCCAATTAAAAGTTTTACATCAGTGACGTCAAACATCGATAGTCTGTAATAAATAGAAGCACCTATCCCCATTCAATACCAGTCATGCCCTGAGGAAGGCTGTTGCAATTCAGCCGAAATGTCAGTTTTAGTCTATTATTGTTGTTAGTTTTTAGCAATGACGCGGCATAATACCCAGATGAATTTTAATCACTATGACACCGGCCACGGAAGCCTAAGTTGTTATACCTGTTACTAAACTGAGTAGTTTTCTCTTGGATCACTCCTTCTATTCTGTCGAGAAGTTACTTGAAACATTAAGGTGATTCTTGTGTTATATTACTGACTGTGTTTACATAAACTTATGGCTTGTCTTTTTTGAGTTCATAAACATTTTATTTTATCTGTTACTACTTTTATGTTTCAATTTCATGTACTAATGTGTTCCATGACCTTTGATATTTGCTCCTCAATTTGGTCCTATGAAACTAGATGTGTAAAACAAAAACAAACAAATAAATCCAAAAAGATAGACAAGATGGTGGAGAAGGGGAACTAAATAAGACAAAAATGGTATGTAGTAAGGTTATCCAAAGTATATCAATAAAATAAACAATGAATAGGATAAAAATCATGACATATGTTTTATTACAATAGAGCGGGGAGGAAATTCAGGTTTGCTTTTTTTCCCACAAAAAAACGAAATTAAGGACAATATTATGAAAAAAATCTCAGGCAGAATAACAACACATTTTCACAATAAACAAAATATATTCTATGGCAATAACAACTTTATGTGCTAATGTATTCAAATTTTGATGTAGAGGCAGAAGGAAATAAACCCTTTGTCTTCTTTCAAAGGAACTTTCCTGGCATTTGCTTCAAGCAATTTAGGGAAACATCAGGAAACCTAAACCTAGGTGTCTATAATATTACAACCTGTAAACCTCCACTCCCTCTGTATTTTAATTTTTTTGGCTATTGGTCATGGGTATATGATGGGTAACATTAAGAATACGTTTTGTTGCTAAACGAACCTAACCATGTAGCCCAATACGAGAATGTCTTTCTTTACTAACCAAATATTAAAGTTCTTGAGTTTTAAATGGAAGGATATTGCTTTGAAAGGCTAAGAGAATAGACCACTTTACTTAGTTACTGAATTTTTTTGCATGTAACACACTTCCCAATATTTCAATGTTAGCATGCTAGTAACAGTCACATGTAGTCCATTTTCACACCAAGTTTGCCATTGCTGCATTGCTGTTCTGAATTAATCTTCCAGATTATAACTGACCGCTGTAACCTTTCTTTACAATGGTTTCCACCAATGAAATCTACTGATTAATGACACCAATACTGATTCGTCCACCCATTTTATGTATTACTGCATGCACCTTTCACATATCTTTACGTGTCAGAACTCACTGTTACCCTATCTATCAACATAATGTTTCCAAACATATAATGTGTCACTTTAGCAACTATTGAAATAATTTTGGTGTGATGCATTGACTTGTGACAGACATGCAGAAACTTGAACAATGACTCCCCAACAGGCACCAGAAACGGAGTGAGTACATGACCAGTGTTGAAAGCTGCATAAATCAGAAATCGAAGCACTGCTTTCGCATCAGTGCTCTACTGACTACCTTCCTTCCTGCTGGATCAGAGAATTGTAGCACTGAGGTCGCTTCCTGCTCGTCCACTCGTTCCTCTGACTAAAGTATGCAGGAGCATAAGTTGGGTGCATGATCTTGCCGTTTTAGTGTAGTACTGATGGGGTGAAAATGGTAGACTCTTTGAACAAGATTGCCTCTGAAAAAGCAGTGGCTGTGAGACTATGGAGAGTAAACAGAGCCATATTCACTGCTAAAACGATCAGTCCTTGTATTGGTAAATAATAACTGTCATGCCGAGCACTTGAGTATGTAGTGGCAAGGCCACAAGTCCAGAGTTATACTTTCGAAACTTGTGTATTCACTTTCCTTTCTATACTGTTATAAACCACTTGTACCCAATGACTGACTCTAGTAATGAGTTTTCATTTAAATGGGCAGCAGCAAAGATTGGCGAGTCAAGTCTCTAAGAGTGTTGGGGACATCAAATTTGGAGATGACATCTAAGGAGTTTAAAATGAGTATGCACATCTCATTCCTGATGTCTGCTCCCAATCTCATACTGGTGCATGACTGGTAACAAGTGGGAATTGTTGAACATAAAATAAGAAAGATAATGCCCACATTGGAAAAGGGGTGTTCATTTCCGTAAGGGCTAGAGAACCTGTGATGTGTAAGGGGTATGTTCAACGTTGCTATACACCTATCAATAGTAGTAACCCATACACACTATCCTCCTGAATGAGAGTCCACTGTTATACCTATACACCCCTTCAAACAGTTTTATTCATACCTTTGTAACTCATACTACTGAACAAGTCTTCAGCAGGGAACTTTCAGTATGATTGCAGAAATTACAGAGGTTATGCAACAGGAGAATTTGTTGAGAAGAACAATGCATTTGTCTTTAATAAATCCAAGTGGAAAACAAACACAAAAAATGGCAAGGACCAAGAGTAACTGTAAAAGGAAATGGACGATATTTTATCAAATAATAAATAATTGTACTGGATGTGGCAGTCCACTTTATCTTCAGAGGATTTTTTTTTACTACCAATGTGTACAGTTTCTCTTTTGGTGTTCCAAATTTGGGCTCATTTTTATGTTTTGAAGACTGTAATTGTTTTCTTTATGCCAGTAGCACTACTGTTACAGGTGTAGCACTATTCAGGCGTCAGTTCCCTGCAATGCATTAGAGAAATTCTGTGTTCATGTATTTCGCTTTACTGTCTATTGCAGCAGGCAGCCAATGGTACCTACCAGTGTGTACCAGGTTTCGACTTTTGCTTGTTTTTATGTTTTGACTGTTATTTCCCAATGGTATACATCTAAAGAGTGTGGAAATATCTATTATTCCCCATAAACTTTGCTTCTATTAAACAAGACATTGAAATTTAATAATTCTGTATTTTTCAGTTTTTCAGCGTATTTCTGATACTTCAGTGAAGTAATACGACCTTATGTTCACTAGTTCAATTGATCTCAGATTGTCTGAAAGGATTATTTACATTCTTAGAAGATGGCATCAAGGGACTGAAAGCATGCAAAAGATAAATTTTGCTATGTATGTGCCCATTTTGTCAAGACAAGAGCTAAATAGTTCTCAGTTTAAACACCTCTTAAGATTTATGAGGCCTACAAAGCATTCTGTGGTGTACCTGTTGGGAATCAAGACAAATTCCGGGAAATTCATTTCATTTGTGAGCATTGTGCAAGAGCCACAGAAGGTATGATGGACAATATTTTGTTGTATATTGCCTGTCAAAGAAAGTGAAGCACCTAGAAGGGGAAGAGCAAATGAAACGAAACTTTATGGGGGCTGTGACTGCATGTGATGTTATTTCAATTATTACAATATCAAGCTCAATTTAGAAAGAACTTGGCAGTACAAGCCCGCTTATCAGTGCAAAGTTGCATCCCCCGTCTCCAGGATGCATGCACTGATTAGTTGAAAAGGGTGTCGTGCAGCTGTCATATCGTCTTCTGAGGCAAGCTGGCCACAACTGTTGAAACTTATCCTCAATATCCTGGATACTGGCACTGGAATGAAATGGACATCCAAGCTTGTTCCGCACAGGTTCTATCAGGGACAGATATGGGTATCTTTCTGCCACAGGAGTTTCTCAACGTCATGCAGACAGTTCATAGAGAAATGTGCCACGTGAGGACAAGCACTGTACTGTTCAGAAATCGCACCACAATACTGTCACACGAGAGTAAATGCATGAGAATACATGATATCCATGACATACTGCTGTGCTGTCAGCATTCCATCAATCATGGTCAGCAGTGACCTGAACTGTACCCGACGGCTCCTCACACTCTGACACCTCACCATTATGCCTCTCCAAACATTAGAAGAAAGGGTCCTCTCCTCTGGTCGCTGCCTACTTGTTGACTGTCGTCCAGGGTATTGCAGAACTGCAATTCATTGTTGAACACAGTGTGACACTTTTCATCAGCAGACCATGCTTCATGGTCATGGCACCACTCCAAATGCAGCTGTTTGTGTTTTTGTGTTAACGGAAGCCTATGGATGGGTCAGTAAAGCCCAAGCCTGGTTGCTGCTGGTTTCCAATCACTGATCCAGGAGGACACAAAATGTTGCAGGGAATCCATTACTTGTTTTCAGATGGCAGGTGCAGACGTATTTACGATGTGATTAGTGCACAATAAACCAATCCTCTCTTAAGGTGGTCAAAAATGGTCGACTAGAACACTGGCAATGAGTGTGCTCATCTTTGCATTCCCACGCAGTCCGACATCAGCCCACTGTCGCACGTGAATGCCCCACAAATCCGAATATTGCACAATTTGACCAGTCGGCCAAAAGTAGCCCCACAATGAGGCACCTCTACAACTTCCATCAGTTGCTGATGTTGTTGTCCACATGAATATGCACCATTTTTGTGCCCTTCACAATGAACACTTAATACCTGTTGCTGTTTACACCCCTAATGTGCCCTACTAGGTCTGGTTGTTGTGGTCTTCAATTCTGAGACTGGTTTGATGCAGCTCTCCATGCTACTCTATCGTATGCAAGCTGCTTCATCTCCCAGTACCTACTGCAGCCTACATCCTTCTGAATCTGCTTAGTGTATTCATCTCTTGGTCTCCCTCTACGATTTTTACCCTCCATGCTGCCCTCCAATACTAAATTGGTGATCCCTCGATGTCTCAGAACATGTCCTACCAACCGATCCCTTCTTCTAGTCAAGTTGTGCCACAAGCTCCTCTTCTCCCCAATGCTATTCGATACCTCCTCATTAGTTATGTGATCTATTCATCTAATCTTCAACATTCTTCTGTAGCACCACACTTCGAAAGCTTCTATTCTCCTCTTGTCCAAACTATTTATCGTCCACGTTTCACTTCCATACATGGCTACACTCCATACAAATACTTTCAGAAACGACTTCCTGACACTTAAATCTATACTCGCTGTTAACAAAATTCTCTTCTTCAGAAATGCTTTCCTTGCCATTGCCAGTCTACATTTTATATCCTCTCTACTTCGACCATCATCAGTTATTTTGCTCCCCAAATAGCAAAACTCCTTTACTACTTTAAGTGTCTCATTTCCTAATCTAATGCCCTCAGCATCACCCTATTTAATTCGACTACATTCCATTATCCTCATTTTCCTTTTGTTGATGTTCATCTTATACCCTCCTTTCAAGACACTGTCCATTCTGTTCAGCTGCTCTTCCAAGTCCTTTGCTGTCTCTGACAGAATTACAATGTCATCGGCGAACCTCAAAGTTTTTATTTCTTCTCCATGGATTTTAATACCTACTCTGAACTTTTCTTTTGTTTCCTTTATTGCTTGCTCAACATACAGATTGAATAACATCGGGGAGAGGCTACAACCCTGTCTCACTCCTTTCCCAACCACTGCTTCCCTTTCATGCCCCTCGACTCTTATAACTGCCATCTGCTTTCTGTACAAATTGTAAATAGCCTTTCGCTCCCTGTATTTTACCCTTGCCGCCTTCAGAATTTGAAAGAGAGTATTCCAGTCAACATTGTCAAAAGCTTTCTCTAAGTCTACAAATGCTAGAAACGTAGGTTTGCCTTTCCTTAATCTTTCTTCTAAGATAAGTCGTAGGTTCAGTATTGCCTCATGTGTTCCAACATTTCTCTGGAATCCAAACTGATCTTGCCCAAGGTCGGTTTCTATCAGTTTTTCCATTCATCTGTAAAGAATTCGCATTAGTATTTTGCAGCTGTGACTTATTAAACTGATAGTTCGGTAATTTTCACATCTGTCAACACCCGCTTTCTTTGGGATTGGAATTATTATATTCTTCTTGAAGTCTGACGGTATTTCGCCAGTCTCATAACATCTTGCTGACCAGATGGTAGAGTTTTGTGAGGACTGGCTCTCCCAAGGCCATCAGTAGTTCTAATGGAATGTTGTCTACTCCTGGGGCCTTGTTTCGACTCAGGTCTTTCAGTGCTCTCTCAAACTCTTCACGCAGTATCATATCTGCCATTTCATCTTCATGTACATCCTCTTCCATTTCCATAATATTGTCCTCAAGTACATCGCCCTTGTATAAACCCTCTATATACTCCTTCCACCTTTCTGTCTTCCCTTCTTTGCTTAGAACTGGGTTGCCATCTGAGCTCTTGATATTCATACAAGTGCATCTCTTCTCTCCAAAGGTCTCTTTAATTTTCCTGTAGGCAGTATCTATCTTACCCCTAGTGAGACAAGCCTCTACATCGTTACATTTGTCCTCTAGCCATCCCTGCTTAGCCATTTTGCATTTCATTTTTGAGACATTTGTATTCCTTTTTGCCTGTTTCATTTACTGCATTTTTATATTTTCTCCTTTCATCAATTAAATTCAATATTTCTTCTGTTACCCACGGGTTTCTACTAGCCCTCATCTTTTTACCTATTTGATCCTCTGCTGCCTTCACTATTTCATCCCTCAAAGCTACCCATTCTTCTTCTACTGTATTTCTTTCCCCCATTCCTGTCAATTGTTCCCTTATGCTCTCCCTGAAACTCTGTGCAACCTCTGGGTCTTTCAGTTTATCCAGGTCCCATCTCCTTAAATTCCCACCTTTTTGCAGTTTCTTCAGTTTTAATCTACAGTTCATAACCAATAGATTGTGGTCAGAGTCCACATCTGACCCTGGAAATGTCTTACAATTTAAAACCTGGTTCCTAAATCTCTGTCTTACCATTATATAATCTATCTGATACCTTTTAGTATCTCCAGGGTTCTTCCATGAATACAACCTTCTTTCATGATTCTTGAACCACGTGTTAGCTATGATTAAGTTATGCTCTGCCCAAAATTCTACCAGGCGGTTTCCTCTTTCATTTCTTAGCCCAAATCCATATTCACCTATTATGTTTCCTTCTCTCCCTTTTCCTACTCTCAAATTCCAGTCACCCATGACTATTAAATTTTCATCTTCCTTCACTACCTGAATAATTTCTTTTATCTTCTCATACATTGCATTTAATTTCTTCATCATCTGGAGAGCTAGTTGGCATATAAACATGTACTACTGTAGTAGACGTGGGCTTCATGTCTATCTTGGCCGCAATAATGCGTTCACTATGCCGTTTGTAGTAGCTTACCCATACTCCTATTTTTTTATTCATTATTAAACCTACTCATTATTAAACCTACTCCTACCAGGCCTGGTAACAACACTAATTCCCTCTAGTGGCTGTTCAACCTGTCACTGAGAACTGCAACTCTGATCACTTACATACCCACCAATGAAGTGTACGTGTAAGTTACACTGACATGTGACCATATTTTGTGGGTGCTTCACTTTTTTCTTTGGCAGCAAGTGTATTTTCAAAACTATTTTAACAAACTGTTTAATTATTGTTGTTGTTGTTGTTGTTCAGAAGTGAAATAACGAACTGTATTTATGTTATAAAAGTTTTTTCTTTCAATCCTTGTCAGGTTAGTATGGAAATGAAAATAAACCCACGATGTCTGCTGTCCCCAAGAATTTGAAGAGAGCCAACTTTTTACTCGAACTGTTATTTCTGCACAACGGGCCATTCCAGATTTTGGAGGGCGAAGAATGTACCTGATGATATTATCTGGGGTCTCGTCCATTGCTACAGTGCCACACTGCCTAGAACTCCCTGTGCCCACACCTCTGCAAACACAGCAGTTATATTCAGAACAGAGTTCACAGAGTGAATGAGAAGTGGCAGATTCAGAATTTTCAGCTGACAGGAGACCATACAACCCTAAACCTATCACATTTTGAGTTGAAACCTTGGCCCGAACACGTCAAATGCCAAGCTCCTGGCATCGAGATTACAGCAGTGGAACTTGGTAGACAAAAGTGTGCAAGTGTCAGAACACATAAAGCATCACAGTTTTTTTTCAGCTTTCTTTTCTCTTCAAAACGGCTTGTCTGATGCTATTGGAATAGATTTCGATCCAAACAAGTGGTGCCTACTCATAAACAGTTGATAAAAAAAGCCTCAAAGCTGTTTTACTCCATAACTGGAAGAACATTCGTCTCTTCCTCTGGTTCATTCAGTCCATTTTAAAGAGAACTGAAAAGTGTCAAATTCTTGATGGAATCCTCCAATAAGGGTGAATATGGATCAGAGGTAATAGGATACTTTAAAATGATGTGTCTCACAAATGGTTTTACTACATTCCCCTGCTTTCTTTGCCTTAGGGCAGAAGCGGCACTAAGGCTCACTATAAGAAGGAAGACTGGCCAAAGAGAAATGAATTCTGTGTGGGAAAGAATAATGTCAAGTGGGAACTACTGGTAGAACCAATAAGGTGCTGACAGCCTAATGAAGCAGTTTTTTTACAGGTCTGAATAAGGGTCCGCCAGCCTTCAAATACCTCTCAGTCTTCTTTCCCAACTGTCTGAGGTAAAGGTCGAGGACTGTGCATTTGTGGTACCACAGATGAAGATGATAACATAATGCGAGGAAATCCCAAAGATGCTCAGCAAAAAGAGAAGAGAAAGTTGCTCTGAATTGCACTATAGCAGTAATTTAGGGCTTGGGCAATTATAAAACCAAAAACTATGTGGAGTATGTCAAGGCTGCAGTGAAGAACTTCAGTGTAATAAGGTGCACAAAGGCCCACAAAGTCTATAGGGTGTTAGGAAATTCCCATTACAAACCCATGCCCAAACATCATCCAGCAACACTACAGATCGTCAAAGTTACAGATGCACCTGTAAATGTATGTATATATACAGAATGATTCTGTGATGATGACACAGACTTTCTACGAAGCTGGAGAAGGATGAATGTATCCAGCTGAGGTTAAGGGTCCTAAATTGGAAACAAACGAGTCGAAAGTTATATGCAAAAACTATTCTGATGCTTCTGGCAGTGGAATACATGTACTGGTACTGTTGTTTCTATGATTGTAGGGTAGGCAACTTTCAGAGGGGGCACTATGGACCAAAACAAGAAAAAAGTATAGTAAACATGTGTTCTAAAATGCATACATTAAGCACTTGCTCAATAGAGATATGTTACACAGTAGCAAAGATGAACAAGTGTTCATAGCCACTAAGGTGTACATTTTAGAGCCCACGTTTACTGGACATTCTTTCCTTGTTTCGATCCACACTACCACCTCTGAAAGTTGCCTACTCTACCATTTTAGTATCAACGGTACCAGTGTATCGGAACAGTTTTTGCTTACAGCTTTGGACTCATTACTTTCTGGTAGGTGAACCTTAACTAAAATTAATACATTTATCTTTCTCTGTCATCTTCGAAAGTTTGTAACACTATCACAGAATCACCCTGTATATACATACATTTACAGGCACTGGCACTTATAATTTTGACACTCTGTAGCACCGTTGGATGACATTTCTCGACATGGGTTCCTATTCAAAATATTGTATATTCACTCTCCTCTACAAGTTCTAGAAGCTTGTAATGAAAATTTCCCAAGAGGCCTTATATTCTCGATGCTATTCTACATACATTCACAGAGAACCTGGAAGCATTTTCAGAATAGCAAGGGGAATGCTTCCACCAAGATATACTGGATTTTGAAAATAGCTGTCTCAGGCAGTATAAAGTAAACATAAAGGAAGCTCACATCTGGGGGTTGAGTCTCCAAAGTGATTTGCGGTACAATCATAAATCTCAGAGAGTTCTTCACTTCCGCTTCACATAGGTCAAATTTAATATACATGCAAGTTTTTTAAGTTTCATCATCCAAAAGAAAATGTAACTTCCCATCTTTCCAGATCTGAAATAGGTAACTTTAAAATATTACTGTCTTATTAATAAAGGCAAAGTTTGAGTTGGTTAAATGGCATTTTTCATACTTCTGATACATAAGGAAGTAGGATATGGCATTTGCAAACCAAGGACAAAAACAATGTTATGTAATGTCAACTACTATATTTATAATCAGATGGAATAATTTTATACTGAAGACCTGATTATTAAGTTTATGCTACTGCACCATAACATTTATTATTTCATTCATTTACTTGCATGTCATGTTTGTTCAATATATGCTAGCGTTATTTTGCATTCACTAATGAAGCCATATTTAAGAAAAATTGGGTTGTCGGTGTTGTTTTTCACTATTTTACAAAAAGTTACGGCCAAACTTTCAGGAAACATTCCTCACACACATAAAAAGAAAATATGTTATGCGGACATGTGTCCGGAAACGTTTACTTTCCATGTTAGAGCTCATTTTATTACTTCTCTTCGAATCACATTAATCATGGAATGGAAACACACAGCAACAGAATGTACCAGCGTGACTTCAAACACTTTGTTACAGGAAATGTTCAAAATGTCCTCCGTTAGCGAGGATACATGCATCCACCCTCCGTTGTATGGAATCCCTGATGCACTGATGCAGCCCTGGAGAATGGCGTATTGTATCACAGCCGTCCACAATACAAGCACGAAGAGTCTCTACATTTGGTATCGGGTTTGCATAGACAAGATCTTTCAAATGCCCCCATAAATGAAAGTCAAGAGGGTTGAGGTCAGGAGAGCTTGGAGGCCATGGAAATGGTCTGCCTCTACCAATCCATCGGCCACCGAATCTGTTGTTGAGAAGCGTACGAACACTTCGACTGAAATGTGCAGGAGATCCATCGTGCATGAACCACATGTTGTGTCGTACTTGTAAAGGCACATGTTCTAGCAGCACAGGTAGAGTATCCCGTATGAAATCATGATAACTTGCTCCATTGAGCATAGGTGGAAGAACATGGGGCCCAATCAAAACATCACTAACAATGCATGCCCAAACGTTCACAGAAAATCTGTGTTGATGACGTGATTGCACAATTGCGTGCGGATTCTCGTCAGCCCACACATGTTGATTGTGAAAATTTACAATTTGATCATGTTGTAAAGAGAACTTTCGCAATGAAATGAGGATTGACACATTGTTGGATGAACCATTCGCAGAAGTGTACCTGTGGAGGCCAATCAGCTGCTGATAGTGCCTGCACAAGCTGTACATGGCACGGAAACAACTGGTTCTCCCATAGCAGTCTCCATACAGTGACTTGGTCAACGTTACCTTGTACAGCAGCAACTTCTCTGACGCTGACATTAGGGTTATCGTCAATTGCACGAAGAATTGCCTCATCCATTGCAGGTGTCCTCGTCATTCTAGGTCTTCCCCAGCCGCGAGTCATAGGCTGGAATGTTCCGTGCTCCCTAAGACGCCAATCAATTGCTTCAAATGTCTTCCTGTCGGGACACCTTCGTTCTGGACATCTGTCTCGATACAAACGTGCCGCGCCACGGCTATTGCCCCGTGCTAGTCCATACATCAAATGGGCATCTGCCAACTCCGCATTTGTAAACATTGTACTGACTGCAAAACCACGTTCGTGATGAACACTAACCTGTTGATGCTATGTACTGATGTGCTTGATGCTAGTACTGTAGAGCACTGAGTCGCATGTCAACACAAGCACAGAAGTCAACATTACCTTCCTTCAATTGGGCCAACTGGCGGTGAATCGAGGAAGTAAAGTACATACTGACGAAACTAAAATGAGCTCTAACATGGAAATTAAGCGTTTCCGAGCTCTAACATGGAAATTAAGCATTTCCGGACACATGTCCACATAACATCTGTTCTTTATTTGCGTGTGAGGAATGTTTCCTGAAAGTTTGGCCGTACCTTTTTGTAACACCCTGTATATCTTATGTAAAAACCTTTTATATTGTATACACCAGTTTGGGCATAAAATAAGAAAGGTTTTGTGTGTAGTTATTCATAATAACTTTGAACTTTTAATTGTCAATTTTATAACTTTGCACAATAGTTTTGTTAACTTGATTGTTAAGAGCATTTAAATAGGGAGAGCAGAAGGCTCAGAAAAGCTCAGTTGGAGACAGTTCACAGATACCAACACTGTGTCGCACATCAGTGTAATAATCTAATTGTTGTACTACGGTTTTGTGTCTATGTAGCCTGTTATGTGGAGTGGGCTCCCACCAAGAAGTGGTGCAGCCTGTCATCAATAAAACACTATAAAATGACTTGATACCTGGATTATTTCAGCGAATTCACGTAACTAGATCCAGTTAGCAGATGAGATGGACCGAGATGACGACTTCAGCAGCAGCGTCAGGAAGAAAATTACTCAGAGTTACACCGAATGGAGATATGTACAAGCAATGAACTAAACTTTATGTGTCACTGCAGAACTAATTACTAAAGTGTAATGTTTGGAAACTGTCTAGCAGTAAACATATGTATTTTTCTCAAAGTTATCTTTGAGTGGTGGAGGCCAGTGTGCTCAATAACCCCCATGATCCACGTTCTTGATGTCATTGGAACACAAGAATAACAACAAACTTTTCAAATTCTCTGTTTAATCTAATAATCTTTAATGTTGTATTTTTGTCGCAATTGCAGTCTCTCCCCACCATGCCCATACCAAAACAAAAATTTCATTACACTACAAAGAATTCTGGCCACAATTATGTGATTTAATACTTAGGCACTGTGTGGTGCTCCTGTTTCTACAATTGTAATGAAAGATGAAACATGATAAACTTTACCCACCATAGACAGAATTTACAACAGAATGTCCTTGTCAAAGTGATCTGCATGTGAATAAAACAACATCAACTACTACTACTACTACTACTACTTGCACTTCTTCTTCTTCTTCTTCTTCTTCAGGATGCTTTGAAACTACTGAAAAATGATGGATACAAACTTAAAAATAAAGCCAGGTTAAGATCAAATTCTGAAATACTCAAATTCCAAACTCAATAACACTCATGGATGACTTTTAAATACTATACTTACAAATGTGGATGACTGCCATTAGCATTATGATAATGATAACAAAAACACAAATAAGGAAAGGCAGCCATTCACATGCAGATGATTGACAGCTGGCATACCCACCTATCATGTCCCTCCTAATAGTCATCGGGTGCATTTTCTATGGTGTTTCAGCAAATATTTGGAATTTTGTTTTTGCAATGTGAAGCTGGAGTTAGCACAATAAAATACTGCTCATCACATCTTCCATGCTATGCCCAGTGTGGAGAGAACGTGTGGCTTTGTTTTCTGTTACAAACAAAATTTATTGTAAAGTGGAATATTACACGCCCATTTGATACAGTGGCCCCAAATTAGGCTATTGTGATATTTATTTTATCTATATGTATTGTTGTTGTTGTTGTTGTGGTCTTCAGTCCTGAGACTGGTTTGATGCAGCTCTCCATGCTACTCTACCCTGTGCAAGCTTCTTCATCTCCCAGTACCTACTGCAACCTATATCCTTCTGAATCTGCTTAGTGTATTCATCTCTTGGTCTCCCTCTATGATTTTTACCCTCCACGCTGCCATCCAATACTAAATTTGTGATCCCTTGATGCTTCAGAACATGTCCTACCAAACGATCCCTCCTTCTGGTCAAGCTGCGCCACAAACTTCTCCTCTCCCCAATCCTATTCAATACTTCCTCATTAGTTATGTGATCTACCCATCTAATCTTCAGCATTCTTCTGTAGCACCACATTTCGAAAGCTTCTATTCTCTTCTTGTCCAAACTATTTACCGTCCATGTTTCACTTCCATACATGGCTACACTCCATACAAATACTTTCAGAAATGACTTCCTGACACTTAAATATATACTCGATGTTAACAAATTTCTCTTCTTCAGAAACGCTTTCCTTCCCATTGCCAGTCTACATTTTATATCCTCTCTACTTCGACCATCATCTGTTATTTTGCTCCCCAAATAGCAAAACTCCTTTACTACTTTAAGTGTCTCATTTCCTAATCTAATTCCCTCAGCATCACCCAACTTAATTCGACTACATTCCATTACCCCTGTTTTGCTTTTGTTGATGCTTTAACAGACAGTAAAACACGAACAATAACCAGCTCTCCTCCATCAATGACAGCACCGTTCTGACCCACACAGACTGATACCACCATGTAGTAGGTCTGCTCTGTCACTGCCGGAGTACTGGTGATTGATGTTATTTTACTATCCCTGTTAACACATATCAATGAAACAAATATCGCACTATAAAATTCTTAACAGAAAACAAAACGGTGGATGCTTTTCATAGACACTGGGCATCACATAAAAGACATGATGAGCAGTATTCATTTGGGGTGACTCCAGCTACACAATGCAAAAACAAAATTGCAAGACTCTTATGAGGGATGTCCAGTGTATGTCAGCTATAGCCTTTCCTTTTCCTCACTACTTTTTATTTATACTGCAATAAATGTCATACAGCTGACTCACCATTTCACCAAATTTCTTCCCTTTACATACTTCTTCTACAGCATCCAGAACTGAATCCAAATGTTCACCCTTGAAATGTAAAATTTTATAAAGAAGTAGCATCCATGGGTCCGATGTTTTGTTTCTGAAACATCAAGAATTTGACAGAACTTATGTTCTCTGTACATAGGTATAAATAATACTAAAAAGAAGCATATTAAAATTACTGACTGTTTTGTTGTCATACATACCCAGAGGTAGTAGAATCCTGGAATGTTTGCCAGTGGTCTAACACATTTTTCAGCAATTTCAGCTGTTGCCATGATTCTGCAGTTGCAAGAAGCTTATGAAACAGTGATATTTCTGCTTCTACTGTGGAAAAGTCTGACTCACAGACCACCAATTTGATGTGAGACCATGCAAGGTCTACAACAGCCCTTATACGACTCAAAAGCAAGCTTTTACTTCTTGCACCTGAAGGCATCACATTTTTCTGAAATTTAGATACATATTATAACTTTTGTATCATAAATCTACTACAGTCAGTTAGTTAGATAAAGTAATGTTTGTAATATCTCTCTGTGATATAGAATCTGTCAACATTAAAGATGTGATGAAAAGCTACAACTAAACTTTCAGAATAGATTCCTTAATCACAGAAGGAAAAAAAAATTATATTAATATATGTCCAGCATTGCTTCATTTCCACATCAGAACTCACTTTCCATAACTTTTCCTCTTCATTTCAAGATTTCTTTCTGTGCCATTATAGCTTCCCTGGTTCCTTTACCTTTCCTAAAGTCCTAGTTGTTTTCCTCCTAAATCTTGGTTAACCTTTCTTTAACAATTCTGAGTAGAATTTTTGGAAGTTGGCTTACTAACATCTAGGTTCTATAATTTAAACAATGATTGATATTTTCTTTCTTAGGTATAGTAATGGTTTTATTCTTTGGTCAAATGTTTGAGTGTAACAAAAACATGACTCACTATAAATTAAACAATGACTTTTTTTCCGAATTTTCAGTCAGGAATGGACAAATAGATTATCAAATTGACTATCACGATCTCTAGTTTTGCAAATTCCAATATCAAATTTCAAATCCTTAGAACTTGACAGTGCAATACCAATCCAAGATCCAATTCTGGAATATTGATCTTTAGGGGTGGCCTGCCAGTAGCCAATTTGGCCAGCCTGTCAGTGAGTTCATTTCCCAGGATCCCAACGTGACCTGGAGTCCAGATAAAGATCACCAAGCTTCCATGCTGTTTGAGGGCAAAAAGGGACTCCTGGATAGTCGGGACCAAGGGATGGTGTGGGGAACATTGGTCAATAGTTTGTAAACTGCTCAAACAGTCACTACAGATGGGGAAGGACTCACTGGACAGGAACAGATATGCACAAGAGTACAAGAGAGGGGTACCAGCTCCACAGTGGAAACACTGCAGCCATCTGGCAAGAAGCAGATTTCATCCCACATGAACGTTAGCAAAGCCGCTTGAGGAGCCGTCAAGCCATCAGCGTAAATACTATTGAACCCTGAACCTAGTCAAGAATGGAGAAGAACTGGTGGCAGAAGGCCTCAGGATTAGCCAAGTCTTTCGAATTTTGTGACAGATCAAGACAGAGCCCTGGGCAAAGTATGCTCATGAACGTGTACATGAGGGGGGCCAGAGAAGAGGTGGTAGAGGGGAAAGTTGGAGTTCAGAAAAAAGGTGACCAGATGCAGATGGCAATTGTAACCCCAGACCTGGGCCACTGTTGAGGTAGGTGGATCTCTATATCTAGGAGGAGGAGATGGTAGCTCGGGTGCTCTAGCGAGCAGCAGATGTGTAACGCGTAAGCGATCAACTGTTGTTGACGCAGAACCCGCAATGGTGGAACCTCTGCCTCTGCTAGGAGGCTGATCACGGGGCTACTCCAAAAGGCACAAGCTGCCAATTGTACCCCACAATCGTGGGGCAGGAAGGATCCAATAAAGTCTTCAACTCACCATACTTTCAAGTAACTTGCACCGACACTGGCTAAAGTGACTGAACGATAGTGTTTCATCTGAAGAGGCAGTTTTTCAGATTTAAAAAAGGAAATAATGACACTTTCTTGCCATTGGAAAGGGAATTCCCCCTTGCTCCTGAGACAGTTAAAAAGGACACATGTATGACATTGGCTATCCATTGATAAGTGCTGAAGCATTTGGTTGTGCGCCCAGCCTGATCCAGGAGCCATGTCATTGCAGAGAGCAAGGGCACTGGTGAATTCCCACTCACTAAATGGGGCATTATACGGCTCCAGGCAGTGGGAAGCTAAAGATAAAGGGAGTTGTTCACGATGCCATTAGAGAAGATGGAATGCGAGAGGATAGTGTACTGACTCTCAGGCCTGGTAGAAATGTTGAGCAAAATGCTCTGCAATAGAGTCCAGGCTGGTGAGGATAACACCATTTATGGAAATTTCAGGGACACAAATAGGAGGAAGACAGCCAAAAATGCACCTCACCTTTCCCCATACCTGCAAAGAGAGTGTATGTGGTCCTATGGCAGCAACATGTCATTCCCAAAAACTTCATGGAAACTGGAACAAACCAAGTAAAGGGGGAAAGGGTTTTGTTTCAGGCTGGCAGGCTTGGTTGTACCCCCAGGTGGCAGCCAGGGAGAGGAAGGCATGTGGGCACTATCCAGTCTCAGTAAGCAATGTCTTTCATGCAGTTGTTGCTGGGAATTTTGATATCCCCAAAAAGGCAAGCAGATAGCAGAAGTGTGATCCCTGTGTTGTCAGGGGCCAAGCCAGATAGGTATGTAACAGCCCCACCACATGGACTGGCTACATATGCAGGTGACCCAGCCAAGGGAGTGGGGGTCTACAGTGGGGAAGGAGGAGGGTGGGGGAAGAGGAACCGATGCCAGAGGTGGTAGGAAGGGATTTCTTCCCCAAATGGCTCAAACTACAGAAACAATTTAGAAACAGAGGTCAAAAGGGGGAGACCAGAATAAAAGGGAGAGTAGAACACAAGACACAAGAAGAAAAGGGAATAGTGGAACCGAGGGAATAGTGGGATCATAATAAAAGGAAACTCTGAGGGAGAAAGAGGATGGGTAGGGGAAGGTGGTCAGGAGGGGGAGGAGCTAGGATGGGAAGAAGTGGATTTTGGGACAGAAATGCATCCCACAAGAGAAGAAAGCCTGAAATAGCTCAGGGCCCCATGCACTCTCTTACCCACAAAAGAGCTGTGGATCCCCTAGGGGTAGCAGCATTTTAGAATGGAAGGACTGCCTACAACTACAATTGAACTGCTCATTGATGATGACAACAGTTTGCATAAAGCGTGACCATCTTTTTTAAGAGCTGAAGAATTTATCAGAATTCCAATTACTTTAGGAATTGTGGATTTCTTCCTTTCATGAAAAAGAAAAAGAAAATAAATATAAAAAAAGCATAAATTGAAACTTGTTTGCTTATCTTGATGTATATACTCTTAATAGTAATTGAAAACTGATTGATATTTAAATATACGTATTTCATGCTTTCTGAATACAACTTGAAAAAAAAATTGAAGAATGGTCAAATGTTCTGTGTAATCACTAACCCTGAAAGTAAGAAACAAAATAGATTAGAGAAACATTTGATGTCCCTTTGAAGGATTCCTGAAATCATTTACTTCTTTTTATTGGGAAAAGTGAATGAGCAAGAACAATGATGATGACAGCACTTGTAAGGGAGACATTATTTCTTGTGACAAATGCAT
Organism: Schistocerca nitens; assembly: GCF_023898315.1. Taxonomy (NCBI): domain Eukaryota; kingdom Metazoa; phylum Arthropoda; class Insecta; order Orthoptera; family Acrididae; genus Schistocerca; species Schistocerca nitens. The sequence continues at coordinate 176,133,612 of NC_064619.1, forward strand.
TTTCTTGCCTGGTATCTGAAGGATTCTTTATTGAAATGTTTTTGAGACTCAAAAATTGTTGGAAATTTTTTACATCTTCAGGAACAGTTGACAAAAATATATCAAGGCCATGCAACATGAGACTGCACAGTCTCCATAGACCACAAGACAAATATCCTCCAGTACTCTTAAAATTCATAGATTGGAAGTCAAACACTTAACTTTAAAGACAGAAATAAGCCTGTTGAAACTCCACAAGAAAAATAAAAAAAAATTTAAAAAATGCCCAGATGGTGCAACATAAGCGATACATAGAATAACAGATGTGAGTGGTACAAACCCAAAGAACATAGTCAACAAGAGTCAGCACTGCTCCGTGCATATATAGGTGAGAGTCGCTGGTCAGTGTGGTGCAGACCATGCTGTGTACACGCTTCCTTCAGCAGCCTCTAGTGGTCAGCCCACACTAATACAGTTGGCAGTTAATTTAAGTTCACAAGCATAGCAACAATACCCTTGGCACACTCAGTCACATGCACTCTCCTTCGTGCAAAGAGGGCACCCAGGCGATGGAGGAGTCCCCGGTGGCCCAACAACACAGACATTCATCAGATTGAGAATGGTGGCAGCTGGTGCTGACGGCAGGGGTAGGATGGGCTAGCCTGAACACAGGAGCATAGGGCCAGAAGGCATAGGGATGCAGTTACACCCAAGGGCATTGGGCCCATGCGGAACCTGACGACAGCACCATCGCCATCTCTGTATCGTCATCAGCAGGCAGGTCCCAGTGCAGAGGATACGCGGCTGGGCCCACTGGTGACAATGGCTTGGACAATAAGGGGGCTGGTGGAGGTGGCCCGACTGCAACAACAGGCTGTGGCAACTGACCCAAGTTATGAGACAAACTGGCATCCGGTGCCAAGAAGCTGGAGCCTAAGCGTGCCACACATCGAGGAAGCAGCCAATGAGACGTGAGCGCCTCCACAACAGGTGAACCCAGGTTCAAGTTGGAGTGGGGCGGAGTGGGCCATGGCGACAGGCTGCACCTGCGACCAGTAGCTTCTGGCAGCAAGTGATGGTGCAGGGGTGCAACTGATCAAACAGGTGCATCCACCTCACTGGCTGTACAGATGCCACAAAGTCAGCACTCCCAGTCGCAGACAACAGTGGCCTGTATCCACTTGGGCTGGCAACCGAACCCTCATGCCAACACTGGCAATCCTGGCATGAAGTGGCCAGATGAACCAGACTGCAGCAGGTGCAGTGCCGGCCACAGGAAGTGAAGGAACGTGTGTGGCTGCTGTCCGTGAAGCAACTCAGCTGGTCTCCATTCCCCCATTGGTGTGAAGGGATATGTGCTCAGGAAACAGAGAAGGGCTTCGTCTGGTGAAGAACCCACAACAAACTTTTTCATTTGGGACTGGAATGTATGCACTATTATTTTGTGTCTCCATTTGATTGATGGTGGAATGGCGGAGTCTTAACACAAAAAATGCTGTGACAAGAATGAAACAACTGAAAGATGTGTGAAATGAACAGGGACCCATTATCAGAAACTAAAAAGGCAACCCCACAACAGAAAAAAACGCTCAAAATCGTACCAATTGCCACCTCAGACGATGTTGACACACACAGGAGAATGCAAGGAAAGCAGGAAATCCACAACCAAGAGCCAATAGGAATTAAAGGAGGGACCTACAGAGTTAACATGAATGTGTTCCTGTGGCTGGCATGGAGTACTTGGGGGAAAGATGCCCTGGGAGCTGCCTGTCATTGGGCACACCGCGAAAACACAGACAATTTCGTCATCAAGCCCTGGAGCAGACCAAACCACCTGGCACTGTCAGCTGCAACAGGCAGAAGACATGCTTTGTTGGTGGTGCACATTTTAGTGATTTTCACCAAGATAAACTAAAGCTGCAGTCTTCTTTTTTGGCACATCAGTGCAGAAGTGTGCACAGATCAGCTAAGTGAAAAATGCATGCAATAATTATGTTTATTTATATATAAGACAACTTAGGAATTTTCCTTTGTGTGAGACCACTTGTAGAGGAACCATGTGCCAATTTGAAGTTCTACATTTCTTTATTTTACTGATCACGTTGCTTCTGCATAATCTTTCACTGATTGTATCAATGCCCATTTGTATAATGACACATTGTGAAATTTCGAGCATTCACAACTGCCACGATAAACTCATACTATTATCGTCAATTACAGGCTTAAACTTAAATGTCCTCTTTCAAAACAACTATTCTCTAATTTCATTGTACAAGTATGTATGAAACGATGTGTGAAACATGTTATTTCTGACAATTTTCAGACACTTACAAAACTATCTTTTGTAAGTTAGTGGTACGAGTGTTTTGGATGCATAATTCATTTTGTAGCAGTTCAGCATTTGTGGTTCACAGTTTTGTCAAGAATACATCACCCCTGAATTTCATTGTGTATCAACGCAAATGAACATGCATTTTTTGTGAATTTTTGGAAACTGCCGCTGTTCTTTGCATAATTCATGAGCAACATGTAGTAAATTGGTGTTTGAGATTTAGTTAACTGTAGCACATATTCTAACTAATATTTTTTGTTACATCTAGTTTTCCCTTAAAGAGAAGTAGTCCTATATATTATCTACTTCTATTGCAAATAACTCTGTATTCGAGTTTGCAAACATTTATAATTAATCTCAAAACGTTTTAGGAAACCAGTAATTTTTACCACAGGTTTTTGTGCTGCCTTAATAGAAATCTCATTTTGTGTATTTGCTTCAATTCTTACAGAGATTTAGCAACTTTTTAGCTCAATAGATTAAAAGATAATCAGTGGGCTTAATTTAAAGATATTTTTCATTGCCTTGTATACACTGCACCAGTCGAAATGCAGCCCCACTGCGAATGCTGTTCTTGAATATGGGAAGAAGTTGTTGACATTCATGAGCTGCTGGAAATCTCCCTGACTACTGTCCAATTATTAGCAACTGTTGCAAATTCATGTGTTGGAAGAGCTCCCGAGAGTTGTGTACCTGTGACATCAATACCAGAGGTACCTTAATGATTACCCTATCCTGTGGATCCTGTCTCCTCTGCAGAAAGTACAGGATCTGTCACTGTTCATCCATTTGACTGCAAATGGCATGTCACTGGTAGATCTAGGCATCCGGTACAGGGTGGATGGGGACCAGGGAGGACCAAGAGTGTTGTACCAATCCCTCTAACCAACAAATCTGAGGTGCTCTTGCTCACTGAAACTGAAACTGAGCCAGTGGGGCTCACTTCGCCTGTTTTCGGGAAACCTGTTTTGTACAGTGCCAAGAGCAGGCAAACACAAAAGGGTAGGTGTCTATTAATCATCATCAGTTCAAACATATGGCGAATGATAGTACCCATTAGGGAAATGGCAGCAAGGGACAGGAAAGGACACAAGCTGCATTCAGTGTGTGCCTGGAGGCCTCAGTCAACATGTTGAAGAGGTTATTCCAGCATCCACTGAGGGAGCAGAGAGCAACCAACTGCAGATTGTGGCACACTTTGTAACAAATAATGCTTGTCATCTGGGCTCGCAAGTCATACTTGGGTCGTTCCACCGAGGGGCAGAGGAGGTTGAGAAGACTAGCCTTAAGCATGGAGTTTCAATGAAACACAATTTGCATCACTGTCTCCAGAACTGATCATGGTCTTTTGGTTCTGAGTTGACTGGAAGGACTGAACCAGAGATTTTGAAGGTTCTGTACAAGCTAGGCTGCAACATCCTGGACTTGCACCATTGGGTTGAGAACTGTAGTGTCCCCCTAAATGGGTCAGATGTGCATGACATATCAGAGACTGCTACTCAGCTAGCTGACTGTGTGTGGGGTGCACGTGTGGGGTGCACACAAAGAGTTTTATAGATTAGGTGACTCTCCACCCAATCCAAATAATGATAGCTGTAGGAAACCCAGAAGTATCAGTGTAAGGCAGAAACAAGTGCCTCCCACAGGTGAGAGTATTAAAATCCTAAAAGTAAACTGCTCAAGCATTCATTCACAATAAAGTGCAAGAGTTTGAAGTGCTCATGAAAAGCAGTGAAGTTCATATAATACTAGGTGCAGAAAGCTGGTTGAAACCTGGAATTGATAGCAGTGTGATTTTTGGGGGAAATTTAAGTGTGTACCAAAAAGGATTTGGAAATGGGAAATGGAAGTGGTGTATTTGTTGCAGTAGAGAAGCAAATCAGATCCATTGACATAAAAATTGGAACTGCATGTGAGACTGTTTGGCGAAGACTCAGTATCAAAGGTGGCCACAAAATTACAACTGGATCCTTCTACTGCATACCAGAATCATCTCTGATGTAACCGAAAACTTCAGAAAAAATCTCAGTCCATTTGTATGTAAGTTCCTCAATCATACTGTAATCACTGGTGAAGACTTTAATCAGCCAAAAAGTAATTGGCAAAATTACAGTTTTGTTAGTGGTGGGTATGATAAGACATCATGTGAACTTTACTAAATGCCTTCTCTGAAAAGTACCTAGAAATTATAGTTAGAACCCAATTCATGAAGGAAATATATTGGATCTAATGGCAACAAATAGACCTGACCTCTTTAAAGGATGCCCACATCGAAACTGGTATCAGTGACCATGACCCAGTTATGGCAACAATAATTACCGCATTACAAAGAACAATTAAAACAAGCAGAAAGATATATATGTTCAAAAAACTAGACAAAAAAATCAGTAGTGTCATATCTCAATGAGGAACTTTAAACTTTCAGCACAGGGCAGGAGCACGTATAGGAACTATGGCTCAAGTTTAAAAGAATACATAAACACACACTGAATAGATTATGTACCCAGTCGAACAGTCCATAATGTGAGCAAAACTCCAAGGTATATAGTAACCATAAAGAAACTTCTAGAGAAAAACAGAGATTACTGCATAATAGGTGTAAAATAAAGCGTAGGTCTATAGACAGGGAGATGGTGAATGAAATGCATTTGGCTGGCAAGGGAGCAATGCACAATTCTTTCAGCAAGCACCACAGCAGAATACTGTCAAATGATCTTTCACACAACTCAAAGAAATTCTTGTCGTATGTAACGTCTGTCAGTGGCACCAAAGTTAGTGTCCAGTCCCTAGCGAATGAGACAGGAACTGAAATTGAGGGTAGCAAAGCAAAAGCTGAAATGCTTAACCTTGTTTTCAAATCTTCCTTTACAAAGGAAAACCCAAGAGAACTGCCCCTGTTTAATCCTCATACCACTGAAAAGATGAATGAAATAAGCATTGGTGTCAGTGGTGTTAAGAAACAGCTGAAGTTAAAATTGAACAAAGCTCCAGGGTCCAATGGAATCGCTGTCACATTCTATACTGAATTTGCAGCTAAATTAGCCCCTCTTCTAACTATAATCTATCGTAGATTTCTTGAACAAAAAGCGGAGCATAGATCTTGGAAGAAAACACAGGTCATAAAAGTTCACAAGAAAGGTAGTAGAAGTGATCCACAAAGTTATCATCCAATATCCTTGACATACATTTTTTGTAGAATATCAGAACATATTCTGAGCTCAAACATAATAAGGTATCTTTAACAGAATGACCTCAGTGCCAAACAACATGGATTTCAAAAACATTAATCATGTGAAACCAAACTCGCACTTTTCTCGCATGAGATGCTGAAAGTTTTGCATCAAGGCAATAAGGTAGATGCTGTACGTGTTAATTTCAGAAAGCTATGCTTATTGTCAAAAGTTCAATCTTATGGGGTATCAACTGAAATTTGTGCTGGTTTGAGGACTTTTTGGTAGGGAGGACAAAATTTGTGACTAGACTGATGACTTTTGGGTAGGAAGAACACAGCATGTTAACTTGGATGGAGAGTCGTCATCATCAGTTGTAGGAGTAACCTTGGGTGTACCCCAGGGAAATGTGTTGGTACCCTTGTTGCTCATGTTGCGTATTAATGACCTTGTAGGCAATATTAATAGCAACATCAGGTCTTTTGCAGATGATGCAGTTATCTATAATGAAGTTACATAATATTCACTCAGATCTTGGTAAGATTTCAAAGTGGTGCAAAGATTGGCAACTTGCTGTAAATCTTCAGAAATGTAAACTTGTGAACTTCACAAAACAAAGAAATATAGTGCCAAGGACCATGTTATCAATGAGTCACTGCTGGAAATAGCCAACTCATACAAATAAATGATCACGTAGACTCAGTCGTGGGTAAAGCAAGTGGTAGATTTCAGTTTACTGGTAGAATACTGGGGAAGTGCAAACAGTCTACAAAGGAGATTGCTTACAAATCACTTGTGCAACCCATCCTACAATACTGCTCATGGGACTCACACCAAACCGGGTTAAAAAAGGATATTTGACATATACAGCAAATGGCACCACAAATGGTCACAGGTTTGTTTAATCCGTGGAAGAATGTCACAGAGATACTGAAGGAACTGAACTGGAAGACTCTTGAAGATACAAGGGTTGAAACTTTACTAGTGACAACTATTTATTTACAGCTCGTACAAAACAGGTACATGTTTCAAAGTTTTACTGACCTTTAAAGTAGTCACCAGCATTGTGTATAACCCATTGCCAGCAATGTGGAAGTCATAGGATACTCTTAGCAGTGGCAGTTGTGTTGATAGTTCTAGCAGTGCAGTCTATTGCCCGAGAAATTTGTAGCGGTTCTGAAGTGAATGCCCTAAAGTGTTTCCTTCAGTTTAGAAATCGAGTTGAACTCACGAGGGCTTAAATCAGGGAAGTGCAAGGTAGGTGTTATAGCACTTAGCAGCCCCATCAGTCAAACAAATCAGTATCGGCTTGCACTGCACATGCTTGAGTATTGTCCTGCAAAATGATGGCCAGGTCCTACAGAAAGTGTTATCATTTCTGTCTCTAAGCTGGTCGTAGGTTGTGTTCCAAAAATGAACAGCATAGAGATAGAAGTGATGACATTTGCTGCAGGACCTGACCATCAATTTTCAGGACAATGCTGAAGCACGTACAGTGCCAGCTGTTCCTGATTTGTTTGACTGATGGGGTGCTAAGTGCTATACCACCTACTGCACTCCCTGACTTAAGCCCTCATGAGTTCAACTCAATTTCTAAACTGAAGGAAACACTTCATGGCATTCGCTTCAGAACTGCTACAAATTCATCAGGCAATAGACCACGCCGCTCGATCTGTCAACACAACTGGCACTGCTAAGAGTATCCTACGACTTCCACATTGCTGGCAATGGGTTATGCACAATGCTGGTGACTATTTTAAAGGTTAGTAAAACTTTGAAACACGTATCTATTTTGTACAAGCTTTAAATAAATAGTTGCCACTATTAGAGTTCCAACCCTCATAGATTAAATATCCTCAGAAAGTCTATTAACAAAGTTTCAAGAACTGGGTTTAAATGGTGACTCTAGGAATATACTACAACCCCCTATATATTGCTCACCTACGGATCGTGAGTAAAAGATTAGAATAATTACTGCATGCACAGTGGCATTCAAACCATCATTCTTCCTGCATTCCATACCTGAGTGGAACAGGAAGAATCCCTAAGAACTGGCACATTGGGATGTACCCTCTGCCAAGCACCTCACCATGGTTTGTAGAGTATAAATGTAGATGTACATGTAGAACCGTGTCAGTGGCAATGACAGCTCCTATGCGTGAGCTCGTAATTGGATTGGGAAATCCTCAACTGCGACCTGTGTTTCAATATCAAGATGGAAGACAAGCACTTCTTCACAATCAAATTCAGTATCAGGATCCACAGGAAGGCAGGACAAGGCATCCACACTGGCTTCTTTAGACGTAGGTCGAAAATGTATTATTAACTGTAGCGAAACAAGAACAGTACCCAGCATTGTAGGTGGCATGCTGCCTTTTCAGACAAGGAAAACAAGGATTTATGGTCAGTAATGTAAATATGGAGAGATAAAAAAAAAAATTTTGGAGACTACAGACTATAGCAAGAGCCTCTTTTTCCACCTGAGAGTAATGTTGCTGGGCCAGAGAGAGAGATTTAGGGAGGGAAAGCAACTGGTCGTTCAGAGCCGTTGGCATATCAGTGCGCAAGGACTGCACCAAGGCTGTACTGTAAGGCATCAATCCCCAAAACTATGTGCTGGTCTGCAGAAAATGTAACTAAACAAGGGGCCACGAGTAGTTTGGATTTGAAAAGCATTTTCACAATGCACGCTCCAGCAAAAAGGTACATTCTTACGTGACAAGGCATGCACCAGATGGGCCAATGTGGCTGCCCTTGGCGGGAATTGGTAGTAGGGTATATTCTCCAGGAAGGCCTGAAGCTCCTTCTCAGTTTAGGGGTGAGGGATAGGCATAACAAAAGAGATGTGGTGTGGTAGAGAGCGAACCCCATCCCGCAACATCTCTGTAGCGGAACTTTGAATTTCGCCGCGCTACACTCGTTCCCTCAGATAAAAAATATCCCGTCGCAGCGGTATGAGCGCTTGACGGCAGAGAAAATACTAAAATTGTAACTCTTTTTTTGTTTTCTATTCGTTTCTTAATTGTCTCTTGATAGCAGAAGCTTAATGCAGATGTGATCTGATGCTGACGTAAAAAACTTATTAGCTAGTCTTGATCTGATTTTAATGTGTAGACATATTGTGGAAGTTGTTATGACATTTGGAGGAGGGAAGCAACGTAAAATAAATTGCATTTAATATCAAGACGGTTTTGTATACATTAGAAATTCCTGGACAATGAAACTTATTGCAAGATTTCGGTGCAGACTTTTCATGCAGAAATGAAGTAGGAGGTTTTTGAAGACCTGGATGCCGCATGAAACAAGAAGACATGTTAACATGGTAAAGAATTAACTCTAAGCTATGCCATTTCCCCCTGTCAGTTACATTTTGTTATTCTCTGTTCCTTTTCAATAATTTTTGTAGTGGAAATTTGTTTAACTTTTGCTAAAAAACGCCACAAGGACCACCCCAACAATAGCTTTTCCGAATCACGAAGTCCGATAGCTTTTCTATAATATGAAGTCCGATTTGCTTTTCATTCTTTCCCTTTTTCACGGTCATTTACGATTATAAAACCCCTTTTTTATTCACCATTTCTTCCCACATTTTCAACCTTTTCTTTTTCTTTTCTTCTCATTTTCTTTTTTTTATTAACCACTACAACTGGCGACCGTGACAGGACACAATTTTCGGATGTGTCGTTTTTGAGCAAATTTGAAACTTTAATTTGTATTTTTTTCCCAACAGAGAGTATCCAAAAATCCTGAACTTTAAAGGGTAACTAAAACACCAACTTTATTGTACCTAAGCAAATGATCATGCAACAGTATTGTAAAGATTTTTTGTAACTAATGCAATCTGTTTTTCTTTGCATGGCATATATTGATGCAAAACTTATTTTGAGACCTTTTGGTGATTATCCGATGGAGATGTATTAAGAAAATCCATATTTTGACGAATACGATTTACGCAGAAGTGACTGACCAGCCGCTGCAGGACAGAAAATTTAATGGTGAGTCACACAATTATGTTTCATTCAAGCATTCAATAGCCAACTGCAGAATCCATTTTTCCCTTTCCACACATCCTGTAGTTTTCTTCTAGACTTTTCAAAATTATGTATCTCTATTGTAGTTTGTGGTAATTATAGTATTGTTGTAGCATGTGAAGATCGTGAATTTGACCGCCAAACAGTCATTTGTTATGAAAAATTTTGTCCGCCCTGCTGCATCTTACTCAACCATTGTTTGCAATAGAGCAATCATTTACATTGACGAGAAAATATTTCAACCTAAATTTGAGTCAACTCTTTATTAATCAGACTTATATTTTTCCCTTTTTGACTTACGATTATACATCCTATTACAATGGAACGTGGTAAGGTAGAGATAGTTTCGGCAGATGAGTTAAGTGAAGTAGATTCATCGTTCAACCAACAATAAAGTCCGCATTTCCCTCCATGGACCAGTTCACAGATCAATGCAATGATTTTGCCTCAAACTCGCAACATTTGTGATAATACACAGATGGTGACTTTAAATGACAAAATGTGGAGTGGACGCGAGACTAGACCGTCAGCGCCATTGTTAACATCAATGTCAGAACCGAATATGAGACAAATTCAGCAATGTGACACAAATCGGACACAGGAAACTGACAAACTGGACCGACTATTAGAGTTATTTGCAGACATGAAATGAGACGTTAGTCAGAAAATTGACGCAAAACTGGATGCACTTGGTCAGGACTTTAAACAAAGGCTAGATAAAAGCGACAAAAAATTTGACGTATTAAACCATACTATGACCGAAAATTTTGAATGAACGACAAAACAGATGGCAGAATTAAATAACACCACTCAACAGCTCAGCCAGCGATTTGAGACATTGTCCGATCGAGTCACTAAACAGGAAGATACTTTGGTTACATTCACACATGAAACAAAAAACAATATCACCCGATGTGAGAATCAATTAACTCAAATAGTTAATGTGCAGCAGGAAGTGAACACTCGTGTGGAAGAGTTAGCTCAGGCCCACACTTCAGCTAGCTCCACCTCAAAGAAAAGATAGAAAAATTAGAAGATCGAGCGGACCTCGCGTCACTAAACAACGACACCAACATAGCCGAAAGAATTGTACACGAATGTAAATTGTGTGACGACTATCTGGACAAAAAACTTGAAACAATTACACAGGACATACTTTCAAAAACAAAGACACATGTTAAAGACGAGACAAAACACATAGAAGACAAAGTGGCAAAATTACAAGACAATGTTGTGCCGTGTTTGGCGATTGGTGCAAACGCATCGTCAGGAAACGACAAAACAGCTAAAACCATGGCTAATGACACAGACAGAACACCTATTGTGGTATCACCTATTTCAAATCAAAATTACAATGTGCCACTTTCTTTTCCACCAAACGAGCAATATTGCAGTACCACACCTAGAGTAGCAAGTGACCTAAATCACATCAATACAGTTATGCCAACCGGCATGGCCGATGACACGTTTGTAAGAAATGGGTATTTCCAGACATTTTCCAGTGAGGACAAGCACAAAGTCCACCCTATTGTGTTTATTAGATCATTTGATGGTGTTTTTCCACGTAGTTGGTCAGAAGTCGATAAAATCAGATACGTCACCAATTTCATGAGAGGACGAGCAGCTAAGTGGGCTGCCGCTATGAAACAGCGGTGCCTTATGTTTGAACAGTTCGAACAAGCCTTCTTGGACGAATTATGGTCCGAGAATGAGCAACAGAGTCTAAGGAGAAAGTGTGCAGCCCCGAGACCTATGACCCTAAAAAAAAGAGTTACACTTTTAGTATTTTCTCTGCCGTCGAGCGCTCATACCGCTGCGACGGGATATTTTTTATCTGAGGGAACGAGTGTAGCGCGGCGAAATTCAAAGTCCCGCTACATCTTGAATCCCAGATAAACAATAAAAAGTTTAAAAACTGAGATTTCTTGAGGTTACACCAAACCTGTGGACAGTAATATAAAAAACAAAGTGAGCAAGTTTTTCAAGTGTTCAGCCATGGAGAAGCCCGTGATAACAATGTCATCCAGATAATTAATGTAAGCCAGTACAGACATAGGCAACTGTTCTCAAAATGGTTGGAAAATAGCAGCAGTGCTAGCCACACCAAGAGGAAGGTGCAAATACTGATAGAGACCAAAAGGAGTAGTCAAAACACAGGAACCTGCAGATATGCTTCAGACAAATCAGTTTTAGAAAAGTACTGGCCACCCAATATTTTTGCCAGAAGTTCCTCCTGGCATGGGAGAGGATATGTATCCACGATTAACTGCATGTTGACTGTAGTACTGAAGTCGCCAAAGAGGTGAAGATTCCCCGCTGGCTTCCAACCAGCAGAGTCCACCATTTTCTAGCCGTTGCAGTTGGACCACCCATAGAAATTGAAGTCCAATTCTGATTTCACTTGATCTATCAGGGTAACAGTAATAGGATGCGTACAACAAAAATGAGGGCAGGTGAACTGTGTTGGTGACAGAAAATCCAAATTTCTGAAATCCGTCTGTCCTGAGCAAGTTCTCAATACTGGCAACAGAAACCAGCAAAAATGTAATGGAACAAACCATTGACTTGTAAAAGGCAGATACCATAAACAGTCACAAGAGCATTATGTTCTGTTTGTTATAACTGACCAGCTTCCAATTCAATAATGTCACTGCACCACCTGCATCGATGTATAGCTGGAGCACTTGGCGAAAAAAAAAACTCCACAAACAACTTGGGGGAAGTCACAAGCACTGGAGTCACAGTTTACATCCATTTCCATACCCTGAGCAACCTTTGGTGAATGACACACGGAGGCAATGTGGCCCTTCTTCTGTCAAGTGTTACAAGTAGCCCAGCACTTAGGGCATGCCGAATGTTTGTGCTGAATGAAATGGAAAGGACAAGATGGAAACAGAGAATGCTGACGTTGGTGCTGTGGTGGTTGTGGCTACTTGGGCCAGCCTTGGTCCGCACGGCACTGGGTCCACATGTTTACCACTGCCACTGCCACTTCATCGTGCAAACTATCTGTCATCTTGTGTCACTACAGCCACATCACCCCACGTTTCAGTTTGGTCACTCACTGTCCGAGAAAATTCAAAATATTGTGCTATTTGCAAAACTTCTGCCAACAAGGGGTTTTCATAGAATAAAGCCTTTGGGTGCGCTTCCTTGTCTGGAGCTAAACGGATAATTGCGTTACACATCAGAGTCTGGAAAAAAGTCATTGAGGCATCAGTAATGAACTGACACTTACAGCTAAAGCCGTGAAGTTCGGCTGCCCAGGTACTGTAGGACCGGTTGAGTTTCTTGGGGAATTGGTAGAATTCAACTCGCGTTGTTATGATGTGCGTTCATTTGAGGTGGTAGCTGGACAATAAACCAACATGTGATCACGAGTAAGAGCTGCCATTCACATAAAGGGACAAGCTGACACAGTCATTGGTACATCTTAGGTGGAATCCACAAGAAGAATAAGGTTTCGCACAAATTCGAGTCTGTCACACCAAAAACCAAAATAGCCTTTTTGAATCTTTTCTCATAAACTTCCCAATCCTCAGTTGAATCATCACACAGAAGAAAAGTGGGTGGACAGACCGATGGAACAGTACCTTGTCTGTTAATAGAAGCTTACAAAGTGGTCACCCCTAAAGTAAGCTGTTCAGTCAGGGAGGGTAGCATGGCGTTTATAATGACTTAACCTGATGAAACTGCACTTAATGATTGTACACTCTGAAACAGTTTCAAACTTGCCAACAATTATGTAGTATCCAAGTAACATAAATATGACTTTATTCATTAACCTCCGAACAATAACGGAAATAAGCCTCTTGTGACTCCACATGTAGCAAGTCAAAAGAATCATACAGAAGGGACAACATAAGTGATACACAGACCAACTGACATGAGTGGTACAAACTAAAAGAACATAGTGAGTGTGAGTCAGTGCTGGTCTGCACGTATATAGATGCGAGTCGCTGGTAGACAGTGTGGCGGAGACTGTGCTGTGTGCATGCTTCCTACAGGTGGCCTCTACTGGCTGGCCTGCACCACTACAGGTGGCGGTTGATTTAAGTACACACACACGGTCACACTAAACTTGGCGTACTCACACTCACTAGTAGTAGGATACAGCTACTGGCATCTCATTTGCTGTATGTGACTTCGAGCACCATTCAAAGGCACAACCAAAATTTCTCTAAACTATTTTATTTCTTACTTTTAGGCAAATGATTTCATAAAATATCTGATTGCTTTTTTTCTTTCTTTTTCAATTTTTTAAAATGAATTCCAGTAGTAGCATCCCATCCTCATAGCAGAAATGCATAAATTTGTACAGCTGTTCCTTCACATTGTGCATTGTTTAAAGCGTTCATGAATTTTGACTAGGTAATTGGTGTTTGGTGTCGTCGCCCCCCCCCCCCCCCCCCCCAACTCCTATATTTTAGCTGCAGTGATCCAATTTTTGAGTGCATCTTGCTGGTGTTTACTTTTACTATATCTCCCTTCCTACATATCTCATTTGTTTATACTCTTTGTGGCAAACAGTTATTGGATTTTCATTTTTCTGTATCAGCCAGAACTTAAATTACTTAAAAAATCCTTATTTTTTGAGATCAGTATTTCTTCTAGCATCCATGGTTGTTTGTCTTCAGTTTCCTCCTCTTTATTTAGATCATTTGACAGATTCTTTCACTGAAAAGCGACTGGAAGGAGTTCTCCAGGAGAAATGATTTTTGGTTAGATTTAAAACTTGGTTTGTTACCTGTTAGACATTTTATGTTACTGGGCAAAGTTGAAAACTTTTTGTGCTATATACTGAATACCTTTCAGAACCACTGGTAGCTTTAATAATGGGTAATACATGTTATTTATTCTTCTCAAATTGTGATGGATTATTTACAATGAATTTCGTTATTGAATATGTATGTTGTGATGGTCCATTTAAAATACCAACTCCTTGAAGTACATACATGACAGTCACCGGTGAACACCACATATTATTCTTATAGGCCACTTTTGTGCAGTCAATACTTTCTTTCTAAGCGATGAGTTAGCCTGCTAAATTATTTGATGACATTACTGAGCAGTACATCTAGTGCTACCTCAATGATACATTGTCTTATTTGCTCCCATATTACAATTTCTTGATTCATCTTGTCTGTGTCCACTCTACACTTCTTAGCTGTGTTTCTTTTCGTCCTTCTACATACCACTTAGTCCCAGTTGTGCTGCTTTGTTGCATTTTGACTCAGTACTGCACTTGGTTATAACTACTGGGTGATCACTATGAATGTCGACACTAGGGTAGGAATGACTAGATATTCTTTATCTTCTATTTGATTAAATATAATCTATTTTGTACCTAGAACTATCTCCTGGTAGTTCACATGTACATCTTCTTTTGTCAGGAAATTTGAATTGTGTTCATTATGACCACTTCACAATGTTCATAGAATTCTAATAGTGCTTGTATTTATTATACAAGTTTTCCAGTACAACCCATTTTGAAACTGTGGCTACAAACACAGGCAGTAAAATCTTCCATTATTACAACATTATCATTTTTCTTTGTTATTTCTAGCAGGTCTTCTACTTTTTCATATATATCTTTAACGCATTCCTCTTCACTGTTTGTTGTTGCAAAGTAGACTTGGATAGTTCATAGACCTACTGAGAAAGTCTTTATCTTTACATCAGTTATTGATCACATTGTTCCTCCACCTGTCCCTTAGAACAATTGCTACACCCCTTGATCCTCGCTTCTCTTTGCCAGTGAAAATGACTCTGTAATCATCTGAATATGAAGTCTCCCCTGACTTCCTACCTAGTTTCTGATACGCCTAGCTTCACAAGTTTCTTTTAATTTTTCTAGTTTCCCAGCTTCATGTAGATTTTTCATATTCCCTGATACAGTTTTAAATTTTTTATTACTTTTAGTTTTGCTGGGATTTTGCTGAATGACATCCTGAGAAGCTTTGCTGTGGTTTATTCCCCTGCCAGATCCTGGGCTTTGTTTCATATGATCAGTGGTCTGATTTATTTCCTTCTTTCTGTACATTCTACCAACAGAGTTTGAGGTATCATTAAGGATCTTCAATGAAGTGGCTTCTCCTTGCCTTTCACATTCTCCTACTGTTAATCTTCAGTGAGATTCATTCACATTTGAGATACAGTTCTCAACCCAGGACAGTGTATCACTTCTTTGGAAATATGGTCTAGTGGCATTTCCTATTTCCTCTAGTCATACAATGAACAGTAGGCTACTTGCACATTTAATTGCATCACAATACATTTTCTTCTTAACGAAGTATCATTAGCCACAATTTGAATACGACATTGAATTATTAATAAATACAACTATTTATGACAATCTTTTTCAAGCATGCAAAGAAGAACTTTGAGCAACCATAAAATTATCTGATCACTTCCCCAGCAAATTAAATATGTCAAAAGAAAATACAATCCAAGAACTATCTACAACAACTTTTGTCTGATAACACACTCTGTGTCATAGAGGCTTTTTTAGATAGTGTACGCATGCAAAGAGGGGGGGGGGGGGGGGGGGGAGATTGTTGCAGTTGATGAATTTAAACAATTGTTAACTGAACTGTCAATTGCATAATCACATGATTTCTAAGATGTATAATTCATGACAATGATATTAGCTTGTAGCCACATATACATCAGAGACAGACAGACAGAGAGAGAGAGAGAGAGAGAGAGAGAGAGAGAGAGAGAGAGAAATGAGCCTTTATTCTTGTAAATCGGTTCATACCTTTTTCAACATAAAGAGGTATAACGAACATAGAGATGTGTAAATAAATACCTCACTAATAAAACTGTAGTTTGTCACCAAACAGTCCATAACAAGAGCAAATTATTTTTTCTGCTTGGAAGAGGAGAGTGAGGCTGTATGTCTGACAAGGCACAGGATTAATGTAAACTTATGTTCATTAAAACTCAACAATAAAAATTACAAAAATGGTATAAAGCAAAGTGTATGAAATGAAACAAAACTCTGTGGTCATTTGTACATCTACGTGCTGCTATAAAAATAACACCATTCTTTAGAAATCAACTGAATGTGCATTTTTGAAATGCTTTTTTTCAAATAATATAAATCTGAAGTTCATACATGGAATTTCAAGACTATAGCTATTTTTTAAGCTATGTGATTTGATTACCTGTTTTTAGCTCTGTACAAAGTAAATATCCTACAGCATCCAAGTATCTCTACCAAGAAAGAAACACTCATATTCATACTATTAGTCTACTAATCGGTGCTGTTCACACTTGCAGTAAACCTTAAAAAGTTGCAACATGGAAAGTGGAAACAATTAGAGCAGTTACCTCCAGGAAATTTACAGACTGTAATCGTAGTTTTGGAGGCAGGGACTCATCATAGCACAGTGGCTCAAGTGCAGCCCACGGATCAACCAATGAACATCCTCTGTCGTCAGCCACTTCTTGTAAGCGGTGAAGTATATGAGGAAGTAGGGCCAAAGATTCGGGTGCGGGACCATTTCTGAAATGTATCCAAAATTCATGATCTTGTGTTATGTAATTTTCTTGTTACTCTTTCCACAATAAGTTTCTTATACAAATTTTTGGGATAAGTATTAAAAATAAATGTTAATGTTAAAAAGCATATTCAATAAATTTCAATCAGCTGTCTGCTTCACCCTTCCTGTAAACAATGTTTCCACTAGAAACTTAACTTCAAATAACTATGTTACTGTAGTTTTATAATGTCTGTTTGCAAAACAGGAAATTTTAACAATGATTATCCAAACATAGGACACCTTTCTTGCAAGCAGTGTTATTTTCATGTTTTTAGTGACAATACTTAGTTACTACTCACTTGTAGCAGGCTGTTTTGTCTCTCTCCACACCATGACATCATCTCATGAGGAGAATTACAAATGGTGTTGTACCAGATTTGATCATGCATTCTCTGTTGTTATTTTCTATATGTGAACAATGTATCCATTTTTCCTCTCTCTCTCTCTCTCTCTCTCTCTCTCTCTCTCTCTCTCTTGTCCCCCCCCCCCCCCCTCTAACCCATATGTGAAATTTATTTATTGGTTTTGCACAAATATCCTTGTCTTACTGTCTTAAACTTTGAAGAGAAATTGGTAACTCTTCCAGTTTTATATAGCAAAAATGCTAAATCATCATCAATAAATGGTAGTATAAAATAAATTAAATTCTTTTGTTTCATATGGAATGTGATAACAAAACAATGCATATAGCAAAATTCAAGAGGTTTTTGTTTGTGTTGATCATGCGAATAACAGCCTGCAAGATCCGGGGAATCGCAGAGGGTGGGATTATTGGTAGTTGGGAGCTCTAATGTTAGGCGCGTTTTGGGGCCCCTTAGGGACATGGCTGACAAGGAGGGTAAGAAAACCACTGTGCACTCCGTGTACGTACTGGTTGGAGTCATTCCAGATGTGGAAAGGGTCCTCCCGGATTCCATGAAGAGCACAGGGTGCAGCCAACTGCAAGTGGTTGCTCACGTCGGTACCAATGGTGGGTGTCACTTTGGATCAGAAGATATTCTCTGTGGTTTCAGGTGGCCAACAGAAGTGGTAAAGGCTGCCAGTCTTGCTTGCAAGATTGCAGACATCTGGTACAGAGCCGAGTGGAGGGTCTGAATCAGAGGCTCACACGGTTCTGCGACCGTGTAGGCTGCAGATTCCTCAACTTGCGCCAAAGGGTGGTTGGGTTTCAGGTTCCGCTGAATAGGTCAGGTGTCCACTAAACGCAGGAGGCGGCTACATGGGTAGCAAGGGCTGTGTGGTGTGGACTGGGCGGTTTTTTAGGTTAGAGGGTCTCGGGAAAACACAAGAAGGACTTCAGTCACAAAGTGTGCAGGCTGAACACAGGAAGAACGTAGATCCAGGAACCATTGGTATAACAGTTGTAAATTGTCGTAGCTATGTTGGGAAAGTACCAGAGCTCCAAGAGCTAATGGAAAGCACTGATGCTCAAATCATCATAGGCACTGAAAGCTGGCTAAAGCTGGATATAAGCTCAGCCAAAATTTTTGCAAAGAACCTAATGGTGTTCCGAAAAGATAGGCTAAACATGGTTGGCGGTGGTGTGTTTGTTGCTGTCAGAAGTAGTTTAACTTGTTGGAATTGAAGTAGATACTTCCTGTGAGTTAGTATGGGCACAGGGCCTTGTTGGCAACCAGAATAAAATAATAATTGGATCCTTTTACCGACCTCCCAGTTCACATGATACAGTTGCTGAAAGGTTCAAAGAAAACTTGAGTTTGATTTGAAACACATACCTGACTCATACAGTAATAGTTGGTGGTGACTTTAATTTACCCTTGATATGTTGGCGAAAATACATGTTTAATTCTGGAGGTACGCATAAAATATCATCTGAAATTGTGCTAAAGCGCATTCTCTGAAAATTATTTCAAGCAGTTAGTTCATGAGCCCACGCAATTAGCTAACGGTTGTGAAAACACACTTGACCTCTTAGCAGCAAATAATCCTGAGTAAATAACAAGCATCAAAACCGATATAGGGATTAGTGAACACAGGGTTGTCATAACAAGATTGAATATTGTAATCCCCAAATCCTTGAAAAATAAGCGAAAAATATACCTATTCAAAAAAAGCAGATAAAAATTCACTTGACCCCTTCTTGAGAGACAATCTCCACTCACTCCAAAGTGTAGACCAGATGTGGCTTAAATTCAAAGAAATAGTATCGGCAGCAATTGAGAGATTTACACCAAATAAACTAACAAACGATGGAGCTGATCCTCCTAGGTACGCAAAACAGGTTAGAACACTGTTGCAGAAACAACGAAACAAACATGCCAAATTTAAACAGGCGCAAGATCCCCAAGATTGGCGATCCTTTACAGAAGC
The DNA here is from genome assembly GCF_023898315.1 of Schistocerca nitens. Lineage (NCBI taxonomy): Eukaryota > Metazoa > Arthropoda > Insecta > Orthoptera > Acrididae > Schistocerca > Schistocerca nitens. Next base: position 176,153,002 of record NC_064619.1, read on the forward strand.
CCGAAATTTAGCACTGAGTTCAATGTGAGATGCCTGTAAGAGTTTCCACAACGAAACTTTGTCTCAAAACCTGGCAGAAAATCCAAAGAGATTCTGGTCGTATGTGAAGTATGTTAGCAGCAAGAAACAATCAATACTTTCTCTGCGCGATAACAATGGAGATACTATCAAAGACAGTGCTGCCAAAGCAGAGTTACTAAACACAGCCTTCCGAAATGCCTTCACAAAAGAAGATGAAGTAAATATTCCAGAATATTCGCAGGACACTTAGAAAATGTAACAGACCTACTAACGAGACTGCCTACACTACGCTTGTCCGTCCTCTTTTAGATTACTGCTGCGCAGTGTGGGATCCTTACCAGATAGGACTGACGGAGTACATCGAAAAAATTCAAAGAAAGGCAGCATGTTTTGTAGTATCGCAAAACATGGGAGAGAGTGTCACAGAAATGATACAGGATTTGGGATGGAAATAATTAAAAGAAAGGTGTTTTTCATTGCGACAGAATCTTCTCACGAAATTCTAATCATTAACTTTCTCCTCTGAATGCGAAAATATTTTGTTGACACCGACATACATAGGGAGGAACGATCACCACGATAAAATAAGGTAAATCAGAGCTCGTACGGAAAGATATAGGTGTTCATTCTTTCTGCATGCTATACGAGATTGGAATAATAGAGAATTGTGAAGGTGGTTCGATGAACCCTCTCCCAGGCACTTAAATATAATTTGCAGAGTATCCATGTAGATATAGATTAGAGAGATGCAGGAGTTCAGAGCATGTATGAAGGTATATAAGCAGTCAAACAGAAATGGAATAACATAATGTCAATATTAATGATACGAAATATCCTCCATCATGTACTACACAAAGAATTATGTATATGTACTACATTATGTTTAGCGTAAATGTCAAGCTGGACAACATTTTGCTCAGGGTTATGCTGCTGGATCCATATGAAGGGTTTTTTGTCAGGTAGATTGTTGGTGTTGTGGTCTTCAGTCCTGAGACTGGTTTGATGCAGCTCTCCATGCTACTCTATTCTGTGCAAGCTTCTTCATCTTCCAGTACTTGCAACCTACATCCTTCTGAATCTGCGTAGTGTATTCATCTCTTGGTCTCCCTCTATGATTTTTACCCTCCACACTGCCTCCAATGCTAAATCCAAGTAGATTATGCAACTAGAAACTAATTTGGCTGTCTTGCCAGTAAATTAAAGGTGTTAACAGAATGTAAAGACAAACAATAAAATTTTTCTGACCTAGTAGCTCATTTGCAAAGAAAGTAGAAACTTAAGTACTTGTTGGCACCAATATCAAACACTCACAGAAAGGTGGGACCAGATCATAGCAAGAAATATTGAGTGTGTCAAAATGAAGTCTGCAGATAACAATTCAAAACTTAAAAGCAGTTTTTAAAGAGACAAACACAGTAAGTGTAATTGTAATCTTCTACAAAACTAAATAGAGTGAAGCAAATTCTTTGAATACTTCTGATATTGCAGAAATTTTAATGTTTGTTTTATGGAACACATGGAGCAATCACAAAGATCAAAGTTCATGTTCTGAAGAGTTTATACAGCCAATCCAATCTAATATTGGTACATGATGAACTTTGGATACAATCACAAAAAGTGCTATAAAACAGTGAACTTTTTTTTATGTTTCTGGTACAAGAAGAAATTTGTTTTCTCTCACAGTTACTGCAGACACAAAAATGATGTTCAGAGCCTTGAATTATTCGTGTGATTATCTTAAAGACTGCATCACTAAGGCGCATGTTATTTGGCATGTATAGTCAGTCAAGGTGCTGATTTGTCTCAACCAACTCAAGGTTGAGGTAAATCTAGTTTTGGAACAAAATTTGCAGTTTTGACAATACAGATAGCCGTACCGTAGGTGCAACCACAGTGGAGGGGTATCTGTTGAGAGACCAGACAAACGTGTGGTACCTGAAGAGGGTCAGCAGCCTTTTCCGTAGTTGTAGGGGCAACAGTATGGATGATTGACTGATCTGGCCTTGTAACATCAACCAAAACGGCCTTGCTGTGCTGGTACAACAAACGGCAAAAGCAAGGGGAGACTACAGCTAAATTTTTCCCAAGGGAATGCAGCTTTACTGTGTGGTTAAATGATGGTGGTGTCCTCTTCGGTAAAATATTCTGGAGGCAAAGTAGTCCCCCATTTGGATCTCTGGGCGTGGACTGCTCAGGAGGACATTGTTATCAGGAGAAAGAAAACTGGCATTCTATGTATCGGAATGCGGAATGTCAGATCCCTTAATCAGGCAGGTAGGTTAGAAAATGTAAACGGGGAAATGGACAGGTTAAAGCTAGATATGGTGGGAATTAGTGAAGTTCGGTGGCAGTAAGAACAAGACTTCTGGTCAGGTGAATACAGGGTTATAAATACAAAATCAAATAAGGGTAATGCAGGAGTAGGTTTAATAATGAACAAAAAAACAGGAGTGCAGGTAAGCTACTACGAATAGCATAGTGAACGCATTATTGTAGCCAAATAGACACGAAGCCCACTCCTACCATGGTAGTAAAAGTTTATATGCCAACTAGCTCTACACATGACAAAGAGATTGAGGAAATGTACGATGAGATAACAGAAATTATTCTGACAGTGCAGGGAGATGAAAATTTAATAGTCATGGGTGACTGGAATTCGATAGTAGGAAAAGGAAGAGAAGGAAAAGTAGTAGGTGAATATGGAATGGAGTAAGGAATAAAAGAGGAAGACACCTGGCAGAATTTTGCACAGAGCATAACTTAATCATAGCTAACACTTGGTTGAAGAATCATGAAAGAAGGTTGTGTACATGGAAGAGGCCTGGCGACACTGGATGGTTTCAGATAGACTATATAATGGTAAGACAGAGATTTAGGAAACAGGTTTTAAACTGTAAGACATTTCCAGGAGCAGATGTGGACTCTGACCACAATCTATTGGTTATGAACTGTAGATTAAAACTGAAGAAATTGCAGAAAGGTGGGAATTTAAGAAGATGGGACCTGGATAAACTGAAAGACCCAGAGGTTGCACAGAGTTTCAGGGAGAGCATAAGGGAACGATTGACAAGAATGGGGGAAAGAAATACAGAAGAAGAAGAAGGAGAAGAAGAAGAAGAAGAAGAAGAAGAAGAAGAAGAATGGGTACCTTTGAGAGATGAAATAGTGAAGGCAGCAGAGGATCAACTAGGTGAAAGATGAAGGTTAGTAGAAATCCTTGGGTAACAGAGGAGATATTGAATTTAATTGATGAAAGGAGAAAATGTAAAAACGCAGCAAATGAGGCAGGCAAAAAGGAATACAAATGTCTCAAAAATGAGATCAACAGGAAGTGCAAAATCGTTAAGCAGGGATGGCTAGAGGACAAATGCAAGGATGTAGAGGCATGTATCACTAGGGGTAAGACAGATACTGCCTACAGGAAAATTAAAAAGAACTTTGGTCAAAAGAGAACCACTTGTATGAATATCAAGGGCTCAGATGGAAATCCAGTTCTAAGCAGAAAGCTGGAAGCAGTATATAGCGATAGAGGGTCTATAAAGAGCAATGTACTTGAGGACAATATTATGGAAATGGAAGAGGACGTAGAGGAAGATGAAATGGGAGATATGACACTGCGTGAAGAAATTGACAGAGCAATGAAAGATCTAAGTCGAAACAAGGCCCCCGGGAGTAGACAACATTCCACTAGAACTACTTATAGCCTTGGGAGAGCCAACCTTGGCAAAACTCTACCATCTGGTGAGCAAGATGTATGAGGCAGGCGAAATACCCTCAGACTTCAAGAAGAATATGATAATTCCAATGCCAAAGAAAGCAGGTGTTGACAAATGCGAAAATTACTGAACTATCAGTTTAGTAAGTCACAGCTGCAAAATACTAACACGAATTCTTTACAGACGAATGGAAAAACTGGTAGAAGCTGACCTTGGGGAAGATCAGTTTGGATTCCGTAGAAATGTTGGAACACATGAGGCAATACTGACCCTACGACTTATTTTAGAAGATAGATTAAGAAAAGGCAAACCTATCTTTCTAACATTTGTAGACTTAGAGAAAGCTTATGACAATGTTGACTGGAATACTCTCTTTAAAATGCTGAAGGTGGCAGGGATAAAATTCAGGGAGCGAAAGACTATTTACAATTTGTACAGAGACCAGATGGCATTTATAAGAGTCGAGGGGCATGAAAGGGAAGCAGTGGTTGAGAAGGGACTGAGACAGGGTTGTAGCCTATCCCCGATGTTATTCAGTCTGTATATTGAGCAATCAGTAAAGGAAACAAAAGACAAATTTGTAATAGGAATTAAAATCCATGGAGAAGAAATAAAAACATTGAGGTTTGCCAATGACATCGTAATTCTGTCAGAGACAGCAAAGGACCTGGAAGAGCAGTTGAACGGCATGGACAGTGTCTTGAAAGGAGGATATAAGATGGACATCAACAAAAGCAAAACGAGGATAATGGAATCTTCTCAAATTAAATCTGGTGATGCTGATGGAATTAGATTGGGAAATGAGACACAGTAGTAGATGAGTTTTGCTGTTTGGGGAGCAAAATAACTGATGATGGCCGAAGTTGAGAGGATATAAAATGTAGACTGGCAATAGGAAAGCGTTTCTGAAGAAGAGAAATTTGTTAACACTGAGTATAGATTTAAGTGTGAGGAAGCCGTTTCTGAAAGTATGTGTGTGGAGTGTAGCTATGTATGGAAGTGAAACATGGACGATAAATAGTTTAGACAAGAAGAGAATAGAAGCTTTTGAAATGTGGTACTACAGAAGAATACTGAAGATTAGATGGGTAGATCACATAACTAATGAGGAGGTGCTGAATAGGAGTGGGGAGGAGAGGTATTTGTGGCACAACTTTATTAGAAGAAGGGATCGGTTGGTAGGACATGTTCTGAGACATCAAGGGATCACCAATTTAGTATTGGAGGGCAGTGTAGAGGGTAAAAATTGAAGAGGGAGACCAAGAGATGAATACACTAAGCAGATTCATAAGGATGTAGTTTGCAGTAGGTACTGGGAGATGAAGAAGCTTGCTCAGTTTAGAGTAGCATAGAGATGCATCAAACCAGCCTCTGGAATGAAGACCACCACCACCACCAACAACAACAACAACAACAACAACAACAACAGAATATCAGGAAAAATAGGAAGTTTTAACACAAAATGGTGTTGTTGTTGTTGGCAAAGAATTATGTCAAATGAGAGCAGAGAGTTAGTAACAAAGAAGTAATTTTACTTCACGAAGTCAAAGTAAGGATCTCTGTGCAGTTATTCCTGCTAACATTTTGGTCTCGAGGAATTTCCTTCACTGCGCTTTACATGTGATTTTTCAAGCCTTAGAAATTAGTTTCTTACATTCAATAAAGAGGAAACAGATACCTACACTCAAGACTTAGACAAATATAAATTCATATTTGGAAAATACAATGTTAATGGTCTACGGAAAATAATTTTGACATCTATACAAGAGATGCACATAAATAATCTGAAAAAAAAGTAAAATATATATTTATTTACTAGCTTTTCACGCAAGGGTTTGCTCGTATAGATGTATGTCACATATATTGGCACCCATCTATTCCTCCCCTCTCTCTCTGTCCATCTCGTATGTCATCCAGTTTTTATTCCCATCCCCACCCCAATGGGAGATGGTTTTTACCCTAGTGCTACAACTTTCCACCAATCAATAAATATTACGTGTACCAATCTGATTGAAAGCGATCCCTTGGTTTAGAAGGAAATGTGGAACACGAACACGAATACGAATACACACACACACACACACACACACACACACACACACACACACACACTTTATCAGAGGCTTTTCTCACGTACATGTATGTCACATACACTGCATATATCAGTTACCCCTTCCCTGCACACACCCTCCCCACCTCCCTGTGCTCACATCGCCTCTGCTTTTGCTGTCCACCCCTCCTCTCACCACACTCTGACCCAACTGCTTCATCAGAAAAGTGTGCAATATGGTATTGGAGAGCACACTAGCATATTATGATAAGAAACATAGTTTTTTACTGAAGTTAACATAATACAGCAGGTTACTGTCCTTATTTTATTGTGCAAAGTACATGTGCAATCAGTTAAAATTTGTAATAACAGATGTAACACAACCTGCTATAGTACCTATACAGTACGTCAAAATTCAGCACCAGCGAACAAATAAATGAAAGTAATAAAATGGTGGACCATTTTTAACTAAAAATAGTCTTTGCCACAGCCATATCTGCAAAAAAAGTGGTAAATTTTACATGGAAGATTAGCTATGGGAAATTCTTGTACAATATGGGTGTTGCATTTCTTGAATATTTGCCAAAAGCAAATACAAAATCACGTTTCTTAGCAATGTTTTGAATATTTTAAAAGGAATCAAGCTGATTTTGTGTGGTGATTTGTTACTGTGTATGAGACATGGTATCCATCTCCTCGTGTCAGGAACTAAGTAACAAACCAAGGTGCCAGTGTAAAGTGGAGGCCTGTACTAAGAGGAAAAGTCAATTCCATCTGCCAGAAAGATTGTAGTTAGAATTTTGAGAGTTTCAGAAAGGACTGGTCTAATCAGTTGCCTTTTAAATAATAAAACAGTAATTGGAAAATAATACTAAACAAGACTTTCAGACCAACAATTCGAAACAATACTTAAGAGACATGGGCCTCAAAAGAAAATACCTACATAGAAATTCTGGGAAAACTGATGAATATGTAGCATAAATTATTGAAAAATCCACCCTATTTTACAATTTTGGAACCTACAGGAATTTGTGATTGGAAAGTGTTATGGCAGCTGTAAATGTGTGTTTTGTAGACTCTACTGACTGGAAAACATTTACTTAATGCTGTAGCCAACAGGTGCACATTTGCGTTCTATAAGCCTCAGTAATAGTTTGCAGGCGAACCTCCATATACTGCTACAATAGTTTACTGTTGAAGATCTATGAGTAGTAAAAACCTAACCACAAAGGTCACAGTTCTTGAAGAATAGAACGGTACATATGGAGCAGACACTGTCATTGTTTTAACACATGGCCTAATTGTGTTACACTTATTTCACGGATGCATTGTTGTTGATCTAACCAAAACAGGTTTCTCATCTGAAACTCTGTCGTGGACTGACTGTCTCCTGACCAAAAATCGGCCCCTTTGTCTTCTGACCATAAATCGGCCCCTTATATATCCTCACAATAATAGGAACTGAAACTTCACATTGTTCAATGTTTAATTTATAGAAATTACAATTAAAACTTAACTCATTAAATTAACTGAATACGTCAAAAAATTCTGTCTTTTTAACAGTTTCTCCTACTACAAGAGTCAGCCCAAATTATTTGTTTAAATTACGAAATTAACAAATATAAGTATGCAAACAATACTTTGGACAAAATTGTTAATTACTTTTGAAATAATTAAGAGCCGGCTTTGCTAACATGTTTCCAAATAGAGCCAAATAGATCCATTATGAATACTATTAGTTGTTCCTCCAAATGTTTATAATTAGTACAGAATTTATATTTGTTTATATGTCAACAATAGAATTTAAGTTACGAAACAATTACTGATTTCACCCTATAACAAAAGATACTAATTAGGAATAGTCAAAATAAATTAGAAAATCAATTACATATGTAAAACCAAAAACAAAATTAGATCTGGAGTTATATTCTTTAAAACGAGGGCCAAATGCAGATTATACTCACATATGTTAATGGTAATTAGTTAAAAGTGAAGAAATGAATTTTAAGGAGGCAGATGGCAAAACAAGAGGGGAAGTAAAAATATCCTAGTTTGCTTCGTCACATTCCAACAAGAGACAGACAACATTGAAGGACTGGTCACCCTTTATCAAGCACATGTCTGTTTCATGAGCTTTAGATTGGTCATTTGTAATGAAATCCATCACAGCAAGTGCAGCAAATGGCTAAAATTATGATTGGTAATATTTGCAGCGGTGGCAAAAAATTGTAACTTACAAGTGGGACTGAATAGTATGTACAAAGGCGAAAGAGGACAAACAAGTGGTCCAATCCCCATCCCTCCACCAACTCAACCTGAAGGGTGTACGACAGTTTAAAATACATCAAGTCAGTAAAAATTACACAAAAAGAGCAAATGATGATGTAGATCCACAGTAACAGAAAATTAATGTGAAGGTAACAAAAACTAAATACTATAGAGGGAAACAACATCACTTTTTTAAAGAAGTTCTGATTTGTCACAAAACATTTTCTATGGCACTTACTTTCATTCTGTCACCAGAAATTATAACAATATGTTGATTATTTTGATGAAAGAATGTAGGGCACGTAGAAATATATACATGGAGGTGATTGTGATTCAATATTTTCAAATATTCTACTAAAATTTATAAAACTTCACATACATCACTGATGTTAAAGTGTAGCAGAAAAAACATATAGCTGGTTGATTGCCAAAAAAATCCTTGATTTTACTTTCAGTAGGCTATAGGTCGTTGTCTCTCACATCCTTGGTTGTTAAAGCAGCTCACTCATTTCCTCATTCCTTGACACCTGGTGCTGAGCAGGACGCAATATTGTGCATGGTTTTGTGTCAGGAGGATGTGGTTTTATAATCTGGAGAATTTTCTCTGCTGAGCATATTTGCTGAATGACATACATAAAGCTATAGCTAAGAGAATCACAGTAGAAGAGAAACTTCATCCCTTTGCGACATCTCTTCTGCTCACATGCCTTCAGAATTCTGCAAATTGTACAAACTGTGCTGAATTAGTTTTGCTTCTAAGCAAATATGGTGGAATGTTGGGCCCATGTACAGTCAGCAACAGTGTTCTCTGGACTGTCCAGTCATATCCAAAATGACCTAATAGGTTCTACCACTATATTCTGCTGGGGAGAAAAAAAAAATGAAACAGGTAAGTAATTAACCTTAACTGTAATCATTGTGGATAAAACCAGTGATTTATCAAAGCACATTCAGTTCTCTATCATGCCTGAGGTACATTTCCGTTAGTGGTGAAGTTCCAGAAAGATTTTTTGGTTTTGTTGATATTTTTAACAAAAGCACTGTTATAAAAAAATTCTAATAGCTATGTCCCATGCATGGAACTATGATGAACATTTAGTCAAAATGGTAAAGGAATATATTACCTATATTTTAAAACTGTCTGATAGCATTCTTGACAATCCTGATGAATGGGATAGTGATACGTATACCAAAGCTCGAGGTTTCAGCAATGTTCTTCGAGAATTTGAGTTGCAGTTCTTACTTCAGATATTTGGCGAAGCATCTGGGATGACTGATAATCTTTTTGACATTATGCAAACTAAAATACTTTCTGTAAACTTTTGTATGGCTAAGATAGCAGAAACTAAATTGTATGTTCACAAGAAAAGAGTTGGGCTTGATACAGTTTGGTCCAGTTGTGAAGAAATCTGCAAAGGGCTCAAGAAAAGCTGTTACTATCAAGAATCTGACCCCACAACCTATCATCAATGTCTACACTATGAAATTTATATCATGATAAATCAGCAGCTGGAGGTTTGGTTTGAAGGGCTTGAAAAACTCGAGAGCAAAACAGAAGAAATTTTCCTGAGGAAGATATTTGCTCACTAAAAGATAGTTACGAGCAACATTATGATTTTGGTTGTATCAAATACACATTCACAATGGTTTATTTGACAGAGGAATGCCTTTCTATGGAACGGCACCAGCTTCTTTCCTACCCACGGAGTATTGGTTAGTTATCCTCAGTGTTAACTGAAGTTTATAAGCTCTGTACCCTTGAGTTAGTAATACCCGTAACCAGGGCAACTGCTGAATGTCTTTTTCTGCACTTCGCAGAATTCGTAGCCACTACAGGAACTCCCAAAGCTAAAAAACACACTCAAAGCTGCCAATATTGTCGACAGAAGAAGTGCTGGAGTATTTATTGCTGTCAGAGGTAGTTTGCCTTGTAGCAAAATTGAAGTAGGTAGTTCATGTGAAATAGTATGGGTAGAGGTTATACCTGACAATCAGACTAAACTAATTAATTGGATCGCTTTACCAACCTCCCGACTCAGAAGACATAGTTGCTGAACGTTTCAAAGAAAACTCGAGTCTCATTTCAAATAAGTACCCTGCTCATACAATTATAGTCGGTGGTGACTTCAATCTACCCTCAATATGCTGGAAAAATTATACGTTTAAAGCCGGCAGCAAGCATAAATCATCATCCGAAATTGTACTGAATGCTTTCTCTGAAAATTATTTTTAACAATTAGTTCATGAGCCCACTCAAAGCGTAAATGGTTGTGAAAGCATATTTGACCTTTTAGAAACAAATAATTCTGGACAAATAGTGAGTGTTGTGACAAATACAGGGATTAGCGACCACAAGGCAGTTGCTGCTAGGCTGAATACTGTATCACCTACAACCATCAAAAAGAAACGCAAAGTATATCTATTTAAAAAAGCTGATGAAAATGCTCTTAATGCCTTTTTAAGAGACGGTCTTCACTCCTACCGATCTGACCATGTAAGTGTAGAAAAGTTGTGGAATGTTTTCAAAGAGATAGTATCAACAGCAATTGAGAGGTATATACCACATAAATTAATAAGTGATGGTACTGATCCCCCATGGTATACAAAACGGGTCAGATTGTTGTTGCAGAAGCAAGGAAAAAAAGCATGGCAAATTTAAAAGAACACAAAATCCCCAAGATTGGCAAAGTTTTACCCAAGGAAGTGTTATAGGCCCTCTATTGTTCTGATCTATATTAACGACATAGGAGACAATATTCTGGAGTATTGCTGTGCAGTGTGGGATCAGCATCAGGTGGGACTGATGGATGACATCGAAAAAGTACAAAGAAGGGCAGCTCGTTTTGTATTATCGTGAAATAGGGGAGATAGTGTCACAGACATGATATGTGAATTGGAGTGGCAACCATTAAAACAAAGGCGTTTTTCATTGTGACGGGATCTTCTCATGAAATTTCAATCACCAGTTTTCTCCTCCGATTGCGAAAACATTCTGTTGGCACTCAGCTACATAGGGAGAAATGATCATCACAATATAATAAGAGAAATCAGGGCTCGCTCGCACAGAAAAATTTAAGTGCTCATTTTTCCTGCGTGCCATTCGAGAGTGGAACGGCAGAGAGACAGCATGAAGGTGGTTCATTGAACCCTCTGCCAGGCACTTTATTGTGAATAGCAGAGTAATCATGTAGATGTAGATGTACAAAAGAAGCTGCTGCAACTCAAATTAGCTAAAAGTGAGGAACAGTTCTATCAGCATATAATTGAAGATTTCAACAGGAAGGAAAGAGGAACTGAATTAGCATTCAAGTAAAGTGCCAACAATGAGGCAAAGAACTAATTTTTATTCATTATGTTTTATAAAGTTCATGTGGAACAGCCTGTGTTTTTCACTGGCATGCTCTTTCAGCTCTGTCTTTCAGCTATTTGGCAGCTTGTGTACATTAACTTAGAATTTAACATTAGTGTAAACAGTTTAACACATAATTCACTTAAAAATCCTATTAGAAATAAATAATTTCCTTTGTAATTGTTTCCCCTTGTTCACGTGGCACCATATTGCCACACAATATTTTCTGCACATAAAAAGATACTGTAATTCAAAAGAACATTATTCTCCTCACTTCACATTCAGAAACAAATACTAAGAAATGATGTGTCCTGTTGTTCCAACAACTACAGGAATGCAGCTGGATAGTATCATTGACAATATTTCAACAGGTGCACACCCCTCTTCAAGCCGCAAATGCAATGAGTATGTGATGTGCAAAGAAATTTACAGGGAGATGCAGCAGGTGCATGGACTATGAATATGAAACATGAGCACCAGAGCCAGCGAGTTCATGTGGTGCACAATGGTGATGACATGGACGTGTGGATTGAGGCCGTGACAGGATGGACGAAGCGGAAACTGCAGGGTGGAGGTCAATGTCCAGAAAGGTGGCATGTTGGGCTGAGGAGGACAGTTGAAGCAGATGGGACAGAAGCTGTTGAGGCTGTGGAGGAATGAGGATAGAGTATTATGACCATTGTTCGGCTCAGGTTCGTTGATGAAAACCACCTATTACATCGGCTTCATCTGGTGCTGCTCAGCCCGCTGAGTGCAATCTTCCTGTACATTGACCTCTATCTCTCCTGTAGCTCCATTCATGTCTCTATCCATATCAATGCCACTAACCACCAACAGTACCTGCAATTTGACAGCTATCACCCATTCCACACACACACAAACCATTCCCATTTAGTCTGGCCTCCCTTGGACAGTGTATGTGCAGAGATGAGAAATCCCTTGACCAGTATGCTGAAGCTCTCACAAAGGCCTTCACAGACAGGCACTAACCCGCAAGTATAGCAAGCAAACAGATTTCTTGTGCCATATCCTCGCAAACCCCAAGAATCAGCTGTAATGGTGTGCCCCGCTGCACCCCCCCCCCCCCCCAACCACCCGCCGCCTGCCCCTTCCCCAACCAAATATCACCTTATACTGGAACAACTGAATCAAGTTCTTCACCTGGGCTTTGATCATGCTCAGAAATGAGAAACACCTTATCCACAATCTTTCCCTTCCCTCTGAAAGTTGTATTTCACCATCCAGCCAACCTTATTCTACTCCCACCCCTAACCCCTTACAACATAAGCCATATCCCGGTGGAAGACCCAGGTGAAAGATATGGGTGATGCATCAACCCAGCACATCCTACTCTAGTCGTGTTGTGACAAAGAAACCTGGGGTCTTTTTACTTCCCCTCTTGTTTCACCATCTGCCTCCTTAAATTCATATTTTCATTTTTAACTAATTATCATTAACATACATAAGTATAATGTGCATTTTCATAAAAGAGAAAAGTTGGCCCTCAGTTTTAAAGAATATAGTACCAGATCTAATTTTGTGCTTAGTTTTGTGTATGTCATTAATTTCCTAATTTATTTTGACTGTTCCTAGTAAATGTCTTGTTATAGGATGAAATCAGTAATTTTTTTTAACTTAATTTCTGTTGTTGACTTATAAACAAATTAAGTATTTATTTAGCTCTGTTCGAAAACATGTTAACAAAGCCAGCCCTTAATTAATTCCAAAGTAATTACCAGTTGTGTCAAAAGTATTGTTCATAATTTAACTACTCAAGTTTTAATTGTAATTTCTGTAAATTAAACATCAAGCAATGTGTAGTTTCAGTACTTATTACTGTGATGATATATAAGGGCCCGATTTTTGGTGGTCAAGACAGTCAGTTCACAGTCAAGTTTCAGACGAGGCACCCGTATTAGTTAGGTCAACAACAATGCATAAAATTATCTGTGAAATAAGTGTAACACAATTAGGCCATGTATTAAAATAATGACAGTGTCTGTTCAATATGTACAGTATTATTCTGCAAGAAGTGTGAACTGAGTGTTTAGGCTTTCACTGGTCATAGATATTCAACAGTAAACTATTGTAGCCATATGCTGACGTATGCTTGCAAATTATTAATGAGGCTTATCATAATTTGCCAATAATTAACTAGCGATATTAACTGTGTATATTGGGGGGTTGTGAACAGTGAAAGTAAAAAACTGTGAAATGCAACTGTGCACCTGTCAGCTACATCATTTACAGTAGTCAGTATTGAACTTCCACAACCCCATTTTTCAGCCAGTATCATAACACAGAACGTCAACACCGAGGAACATTAACGAAGAAATAAAGCAAGTGACTGTCACAGTGTCACAGCCTTATGCTATCCCGCCAGAGGCAGAGCAACCTGTAAAAGATGCCTTGTCATTTACCAGCTCTGCTGCAATTTCTGTGGAGCACTTTGTGAGGACATGATCACCAACCAGCTGTCCACCAGAACAAGTGGTAATTGCCAAACTGTGACCAAAACCAGAGTTTACCACCCAGTGGATCATGCTGCTTATAACATGATGCTCAATTTCAACGGCTTTCTTCACAACTCACTCCATCTGGATTCTTCCCTCCATTACTAGCTTTCCTTTCTGATTTGCAAATGGGAGTTATCCTTGCATCACATCTTTTATTTCCATAATCCTCTTGACCTCAGTCTCCAATAATCCCCTGCATCTGGACCCTCCACCCAACAATCTCCTCTTCCTCTGTCCTCTCACCCTTTCCCGATCCTCACCTCCACATCATTATCATTGTCATCACGCACTGCATGAACTAACCAGCGACAGTGACCATTTGTCACATTCCTAGCTCGTGCACATCTTGCATGTGCTACCTCCCTCTTTACCAGCAGCCACCCCTCTCCAACCTTGCCTGCTGCTTCCCACCTCTTTCTCCCTCTCTCCACATCAACTAACACTAACTGTCACCCTAGTCCACCAGCCAAAAAAAGCACTCACACAGCACAATGTAATTACAGAGTTAGGTGTGTGTGTGTGTGTTTTGGTGCACACGCACGTGTGCTCTAGCTCACTAACGGAGTCATCCGAAAGCTAGCAATGTTTTTGTACCTTTTTGTGTGCCTGGTAATGACTCAACACTTCTACTATTAACTGAGCTCTCTCCTTTATTCCTAAATTATTTGTATAATGTTACCAACTAATCTAAACTCAGTTTCTTCCTGACCAGTACCAAGGCAATGTTTTGCAGTACTAGATTTGCTTGGCTGTTATAAGCGTGTGTGATGCTCATGCTCAATATGTCATTCTTCCACAGTCCTGATGGTCTGACGAATATATGGCATGCCACAACTGCAAGGGATATGGTACGTTGTAATCATATGAATTTGAAATACTAGTTCTTTTTCAGATCTGAATGCTACATTTTATAAAAAACAAAACCAAACTTGACACTTTCTCAATGCATATGAGTGTCTGCCTAAAGTGCAACAAGTCAGATCTTAACAATTACCTGATTTGTGGATTAAACAGTATCTAATGAACATTTTTGCTCTGGAAACTATGTACTTAACATATCATTTAAACTGTTGTATTAACATTTCCACACTATTATAAAATGAATGGGTGTACCTGAGTCCTGATATTGATTCATTTAGTTGATCCTCCAGCATACTATCCACTGAAGAGCAAGGTTGGGGAAACACCTTCATCATTCCTTCAAGTGTTTTGAGAGGTACTGAGCTGCATATAGAAAACTTAAACACCTGTTTTATTCGGTCTGGCTCACCTCTTGACAAATCCAGCTGCCTGTATTACAAAACAATAAGTGAGACAAACTTCAAATACTTTTTTATCCATGCACACACACTGGAAAAAAAGTATGATTTTTTTATACCGAAGCAGTAGCTGAAGTTCTGGAGAAGAATTTCCATTTATCTCCTCCAGATGATATGAGTTAATCTGATTCAGATGTGAAATCCAGGAGTCCACAGTTGAAGATGCCTCAGCCCACTCTTTCCTGTAACACAAATGTTGCTAGTAAAAAGAGGTTACAATAATTCATAACTATACGTGATGGTTCATTAACCTGGACAGAAACGATTTCACTTAAATTCTGGAAGTTTGTTTCTCAACTCCTCCCTTAAATAATTAAAGTAAATGACGACAAATGCTCACTATATTATAAAATTATGAGGGAAGTTCAAAGACTTATACTTTATTATGACAGGCCAAATAACTTTTATTTAGTGACACAGATGCGTGACACTATTTTCCAGAACAGTCACCAAGTCTCTTCAAACAATGGGTGGAATGTCCATCAATCTTTCAGTTCCACAACATTAAAAATCCACTCCTTGGTCTTGGAGCCATTTGACAGCCACTTTGTAAACATCTCCATCATTGAAAAACCTCCCCAGCTAGCATGAGTAAAACCATCATTATAGACTACTACTGCACCATAAATTGTGCCAAGAATGGTGTAGAAGCAGTGGCGGAGAGCCTCAGGATGAACCGAGTCTTTGGGACCTTGTGGTATATCAAGACAGAGCTGTAGAGGGGGATGCATCACAGAGGTGTATGAGAGTTGGCCCAGAGAAGAGGTGGTGGAAGGGAAATCTGGAGTTCAGAAAAAAGGGGACCAGATGTGGAAGCTGATCTTAACCCCAGACCTGGGGTGCCACTGCGGGAGGTGGATCTCTGTATCAGAAAAGAGGAAGCAGTAGTATGGGTGCTCCAAAGAGCAGCAGATGCATAATGCATAAGCAATCAACTGTTGTTGGCACAAAACCCACAATGGTAGAACCCCTGTCTCCACTAGGGGGCTGATCCCAGGGCTAGACTGAAAGGCAGCAATTGCCAGCCGTACCCAACAATGGTGTTTCGGGTCCAGAATCATATCATCAAAGGTGATGTCAGGCTCTCTGCGATACTCCTGTAATCTAGAAAGGACTAGATCAATGGTGTGTTGAGCCGTATCAGAGCAGAGCAGTCGTGCAACAGTTGGTACTGCTGAGGCATCAAAGAGCATTCACGTGCAACCAGCATGTCTGCTTTAATTGAGAAAGATGAGGAAGTCATGTCAACTGGACATCAAAGACCAGTCCCGAAAAACTATGAGAGTCTACCACATGGAGGGACTGGGCGTCAAGGTACAGATGCAGATGAAGATGGGCTGTATGGCCATGACAGAAACGTATAATGCAGGTCTTGCCAGCCAAAAAATGGAAGCCACGAGTGAGAGCTCAAGATTGCATTTAATGTATTGCGCCTTGCAATCTGCATTCAGCAATATCCACAGATGTACAAAAATAAATGCAAAAATCATCAGGATACAAAGAGGGAGATACAATAAGCCCCGCAGCCACCACCAGACCACTGATAGCCACTGGAAAGACAGGGACACTCAACCCTATTCTCCCACTATGGCAAGCACCAAACTGTACCTGAAAAGTGCAACATGAAAGAAAGTTCCAGATAAAAAATGAGAGCAGGCCACAGCAGTCCTTCTCATGTAGGGTGGCAAGGACATTGTGGTACAATGTGGTATCATAAGCTTTATGCAGGTCAAAGAAGACTGCAACAAGATCTTGACGTCGGACAAAAGCTGTTCAGATAGCAAACTCCAGGTTGGACTGAATTATCTGCAGTAGAGTGGCCTCGGCAAAAACCATCCTGAGTTGAAACAAAAAGGTTCCGAGATTCAAGGATCCAATACAGCCTTCAACACACCAGACGTTCGACGTTCAAGTAACTTGCAGAGGACATTGGTTAAACTGATTGGACAATAGCTGTTCATGTGAAGAGGCTGTTTACCATATTTCAAAAGTGCAATAATAACACTTTCTCATCAATGGGAAGGGACTTCCCCCTCGCTCCAGAGATGTTTAAAAAGGGCAAGTATATGACATTGGCTAGGCACTGATAAGTGTTGAAGCATTTGGTTGTGCACCAGGTCTGGTCCAGGAGATGTGTTGGGGCAGAGAGCAAGGGTGCTGGTGAATTCCATGCACTCCAGGTGCAAGGAATGAAAGTTAAATAGAGTGGTTCCAAGCAGTGTTTGAGAAGATGGAACAGGGCAGAAAAGGGACTGATGCTGAGGCCTTGGTGAAATGTCGAGCAAAATGCTCAGCAATAGTTTCAAGACTGGTGAGGATAACATCATTCAGGGAAATTCCTGAGGCACCTGTAGGACGACGGCGGGTAAAATTACACCTGATCTTTGCCCATACCTGCAAAGTGGGAATATGGGGCCCTACGGCAGTGATGTATCACTCCCAACAAATCTGTTTCTGGCATTTTAAGATAACGGGCCCAGGCATAAAGCTGTTTAAAGGCCAGGAGGTGGCTGAGTGATGGATGCTGTCTGTAGCTTTGGAGGACACGATGCTGGTATTTAATAGCCACAGCATTCTCGGAGGATCCACCAAAGGACAGTCTTCTGTCAGGGAGAACCCAAGGAGGAAGGAATCACCAAAGCAGCTGCCAAAAAGATGGCATCAGTTAAACTCCATATGGACTTATCAACACCATTGTTTGGTGGTACAGCTGGGATGGGATGGCAGGCGAGGCAAAGCCATCCTAATCTGCATTAATAAAGGCCTACCTGGAAGGGTGTTGAGGCAAGTAATGCTGAAGAAAAGATATTGAATGGAGGGAAGAATCTAGGGCTATAAATGGAAAGATCAACGGCCGCGAAAGTGCTGTCTGCCACACTAAAGGGTGTGGGGGCTCCAGTGTTGAGGAGGCAGGCATCAAGCACTGCCAGCAAGTCTTCAACAATCTTGCCACAATCAGTGGTTGCACTACCACCCAAAAAGGGTTATGGGTGTTAAAATCCCCAAGGAGAAGTTAGGGGGAGGGGGGGGGGGGAGGAGCTGTTCAAATGTGTGTGAATTGCTGCTGAGGTCATCGGTCCCTAGACTTACACACTACTCAAACGAATTTGTGCTAAGAGCAAAACACACACCCATGCCCGAGCGAGGAATCAAACCTCTGGTGGGAGGGGCTGCACAGGGTGCGGCAAACCGTGCAGCCACTCCACATGGAGCAGGGAGCTGTTTAAGGAGGACAAGAAAAGCAGGAAGTGTAGGAGACCAGTCTGGGGGGAAATAAAGATTGCATGTCATTACTGCACAGTCTAAATGGAGCCGAACGTCCACTGCTTCCAGCACAGTATGAAAAGGGATCCAGGAACTAACATGTCAGTGTAGACCAATGCACAGACACCATCAGATGGTCGCTAAGGACCTGCCGGGTTCCAGCAGAAGGATTGGGAACCATGGAGAGTTGACAAATGAGATTCTCACTACACAACACAAGCTACAGAGCAGAGAGAAAAGTGATGAAAATAACCATTACAGTTCCATTGGAGGAGAATAGTACAAGACATCAGATGGATGTCAAAAGGACCAGAAACTGTCTTTGTGCTGAATCAGTGTCCATCATTGGTAAGGACGGAGTGACATCCGTTAATGTAAGATTGGACCCTAACTGACAGTGATGGGCTGACACCCCATGGGATGTCAGGGAGGTCTCGTCCTGATACTTATGCATGTTCTTCTTCTCCTCCTCCTTCGAAGGATGAGAGCAAGTCATAGTGATATCAGGACCTGAAACACAACAAGTGGCCTTGAGTCTCACACAGCATGTGCCCTGCTTTTGACCTCTAGTAACAGGCTTCTTTTCCTGGAGATGCTGGGGAGGGGGGTTCCTAGAGGGAGCCTCATCCCTGACTGAAGAGAAGGAGTGGTTCCATGAAGCGTGGCAATGGGAACTGCCAAGGAGAAAGAAAGGAAAGGGGTATAGGTTGGAGATTTGGAGGGAGGAGGAGCATGTAAGGGCGCAACAGAAGCAAAGGTAGACGTTAAAGAAAAACAGTCAAATTTCTGTCAGTCCTCTGAGTAGGATAAATGGTAGAGTTTTTTGAATTTCTGAATCTTTCTTTCCTTTTTATAGGTCTGGCAATCTGATGAGCAAGGAGAATGTCGGCAGAACAGTTCACACACTTGGGAGGTGGGGCACAAGTACTTCCCACATGGAGAGTGTGGCCGCTATCACAGCAAAGAGGTTTTGCATCACATCGCAAAGACATGTGGCCTGTGACCAAAACAGAGACATTAGAAACATGAAAGAATGTGTGATATTTGAAGAGTGCTACCACTTAGACAACAGTTTGCTGCTCAGAGGACCCTGTGGTTGTCACTGTAGGCTCATATCACAAGTAGAGATATGTGAGGAAACACGTATTATTCTTGAAAGTGTGCCTCCTAGCAATTGTGTCTTCCTTAAAATGGCATCACACACTTCTGGAATTTGAGTCAGTTGTAAAGCATTGATTCAGTTTGATTAAACATACTTTTCATTCCGAAGACCCACAGAAAAGAGATACTTGAAGATACACAACACATATTTACAAAAGAATTTACATGCTAATGTTCCTTCAACAGATCCTGTGTGAGATGGTCCCCAAGGATGTAGAAAAACTAAAAACAGTTTTTCATATATACATTCATTGAAAAACTTAATACAAACTTTTAGATGCATACATACTGAAAAACAATTTACAAGGCTGACTTACACACACTGCATTACTGCATGGACACTGTGACAAACTTAAGTACAACATAATGTTCCTGTTCTGTGGCACAGCTAATAATAAGAACATCAACAATGTCTGCTAAGAGCTTGTCAGTGGAGGGGAAATAGTCAGCCTACATTAAATCCTTTAGGCTCCTCTTAAACTATACTTTATTAGTAGATAAACTTTTTATGGTTATTCCAAGTTATTGAAAACATGTATTCCTCAATAATGGTGACCTATCTGGACACTGCTAGCATTACTCTGCCTCCCAGAAAGAAATAGAAAATTGGGTAGAAACTGTGGTCACTTGGGATCTGTGACATATTTTAACTATCCAGGTGCTGTGTCTTTGTAAACTACCTCATTGGTCATTCCTGCCATTTATGTTACTTAAAAAGATTAAATCATGCATATCTCATGATAAACCACATTAAGGTTAAACTATGAATGGCTGTACTAGTCAGTTACAGTTTCTTATACTAGACATACATTTCAGCAGAACACATAGTTGAAAAACATCAAATATGATACCATACATACCACTACTGCTCTGGAATATTTGAGACAATTTCATAAAAAAGGAGGAAGAAGGAAAGAGAATGACACAAAATGAGTTCACAAAAGTCAAGAAAAGAGTAAATTCTTCTACGTTGTACGTAAGTTAACTTCCAAAATTTTAATTTTAAAAAAAATTAATTAATTTCGTAAACGTTTAGTGAAGGAGGAAAAAGAAGGAAGTGAGGAAGAAAAGAGAGTAAAGCAGGAATTAGAATACATTTAAAAATTGAAACCAAGTTATAATTACTAGTATACTATTTAATAAGAGCAACGTAAGAACAAATGAAACATTACTATTAATGTGTTTGCTATAAAACAAAATCTTTTAATGTCTTATGTAATAATGATTATCTGCCTTTATGACTTTTGCTTGCTTTTACAGTATTTAATTTGTTATGAACATAATATTCATTAGATTTAGTTATTCACTCAATGATTTGTTGATCTGTCCTCATTATTTACTACTGTTCCATTCCAAAATTTTCCAAGTTCTTTTTCAATTTATCATGGGATGGCTTGATTTCATTAATGTGAACCAAAGTTTTATTACACTTTACAACATGTTCAACCAATTCAATAACATAAACAGAGGCTAGGCGTGACAAAACAAACTGCTACAAACTTACATACATACCCATGGTTCTCTTTCTTTTTGCCATCGGTGTATTCTTTCACGAGATGTAACAAACTGATTCTGCAGTCAACAGTCATTACATCGATACTCTTCTCAGAGAAACATACAGCTTTAGCAAAGTTTACAACATCTGCGCCTGCCATTTTTGTGAAATAATGACTACACATTCTAAACTGATCAAGCCATAACCTTGGTCCAAGAGCATAAGCACTGCTTGAAACCTGCATGAATAAAGAAAATAAACACACATTTAAATGAAAAAATAAACAAAATCACATAAATGAGAAAAAAATATTTATCAAATCTGATTTTGAACTTAATCTTTCCGACAGCATACATTCAACTAATGTAAAACTGGATATTTTGTGTCTCATTAAAAAAAAACAGTTTCATCAATTGTTTAAAAAACACTTGACTGAAATATGACATTCATTAATAATTAATAATCCTTGAGAAACAACTCTCAGCTACTTGTTATCTCTAACTAACTTTCATAGGAATGCACAGCGATTTCCGTAGGAAAGCACAGCAAAATTATCTATGATTTTCACATCACCCATAACTACTTAAAATTTTCTACTACTGTTCACACACACACACACACACACACACACACACACACACACACACACACAAATCACTCACTCACTCTCCCTTATTAATGAAAAACAAAACAAGACAAAAGAAAATCAGGCAATGCAATTCCAGATTTGCACATTCACTCCGAAAACAACAATAATTACAAACTGGAGATTGCTCTTAAGTTCAGTAAAGCCACTATAGCTCTTGTATTGGTATTTGCAAGATATATACTGTGTTATTTGGAAGAGTTAGTTCTTGTTAAGATGCTAACACTGGCATCATAATCAATGTACACAACTGGCTCCTTTCACCTTTCACATGAGATTATGCCAGTATCACATTGGTCTGGACAGTCATGGGCCATTTTGACCCAATGAGATACTAGGGAAATAATTGTACACCCAAACAGAGCCCTGCAAACTTAGGTTAGCCTTACACAACTTGTAGCAGTTCTGCCTGCTTTTATTTCTTCTTCATTTGTTGTCCTCAGTGTCAACATACTGTGTTGCTACAATGGCTGAAAAGTGGGTTGTGGATTCCGACACTAACTACTGTAAATTATGTAGCCAATAGGTGCACATTTGCATTTCACAGTACTTCCATTTCACTGTTCACAACCCCCTAATAATACAGTTATTTGGCTAGTGTACTATTGTTTAACCCATGATAAGCCTCATTAATAAGTTGCAGGCAAACATCCACAAACTGCTACAATATTTTCCTGTTGAACATCTACAAGCAGTGAAACCCTAACCACAAAGTTCACAGTTCTTGAAGAATAGAAAGGTATGTATTGAGCAGACTCTGTCATTGTTTTTACACATCGCCTAATTGTTTAACACTTATTCCACAGTTAAGCTGAAGCTTTGTTGTTGTTCTAACTAACACAGGTTTCTCGTCTGAAACTCGGCCGTGGACTGACTGTCTTGGGACCAAAAATCGGGCCCTTATATATCATCACAATAATAGGTGCTGAAACTGTACACATTGTTCAAAGTTAAATTCACAGAAATTGCAATTAAAACTTAACTCATTAAATTAACTGAATAAATCAAAAAATTGTGTCTTTTAAACAGTTTCTTCTACTGCAAGAGTTAGGCCAAATTATTTGTTTAAATCATGAAATTAACATACATAGTTACGCAAACAATACTTCTGACAAAAATGTTAATTACTTTGGAATTAATTAAGGGCTGGCTTTGCTAACATGTTTTCGAATATAGCCAAATAGATACTTTAAGATTAATAGTATTTCGTCTCCCAAATGTTTATAATTAGCACAGTATTTATATTTGTTTATACATCAACAATATAATTTAAGTTACAAAACAATTATTGATTTCACCCTATAACTAAAGATACTAACGACGAATAGTTGAAAAAAATTAGAAAATCAATTAATTTTATGTATTAGATCTGGTTTTATATTCTTTAAAACTGAGTGCCAACCTATCTCTTTTATGAAAGTGCAGATTATATTCACTTATGCTAATGGTAAATAGTTAAAAGTAACAAAATGAATTTAAGGAGGCAGTTAGCAAAACAAGACGGGAATTAAAATTATCCCAGCTTCCTTCGTCACAAACTGGGGAGTGGGAGCCACCCAAGACATGGATCGCTAACTTCTGTTTCATTTCAGCAGCCAACCAACCCACATGCATGTAACACACCATGAGATTAAAGTGTTCATTACTTTTTCATTTGTTTTTTAAATAGAGGTTTGTGCCATTCTTATGATAAATGTGGTTAAGCCAAGATCTCCACTGCCAGACACACTAAACATTTCACAGTCATGCTAAATGGCATTTCTGAAGTGAGCACAGAGATTACAGTTACAAAAGAATGGCAGCACTCACTATTTACCAGCTAATGGAATCTTGTTTTGCCAGATCCTTACCCAGCCATGTCAGACAGTGTTCCTTGACGTGCAAGCCATCTGGCAGAACCCATGTGTCACGTAATATTTCAATCAATGAAGGACAATTAGGGGAAAATATTCGTGTAGTCAGAATTTTTGTAGTTGTACGAGAGAGTGTCATAAATAAAGTATTAAAAATCGCCACTGGTTGGGTATGAGTGTGGAGATGGGAGCCATTTAAAAGCCGTTTTCTTATATTTTTCTTGAATAACTTGAAACAAAAGGAAACAAAAGAAAAATTCGGAGTAGGTATTAAAATCCATGGAGAAGAAATAAAAACTTTGAGGTTCGCCGATGACATTGTAATTCTGTCAGAGACAGCAAAGGACTTGGAAGTGCAGTTGAATGGAATGGACAGTGTCTTGAAAGGAGGGTATAAGATGAACATCAACAAAAGCAAAACGAGGATAATGGAATGTAGTCGAATTAAGTCGGGTGATGTTGAGGGTATAAGATTAGGAAATGAGACACTTATAGTAGTAAAGGAGTTTTGCTATTTGGGGAGCAAAATAACTGATGATGGTCGAAGTAGAGAGGATATAAAATGTAGACTGGCAATGGCAAGGAAAGCGTTTCTGAAGAAGAGAAATTTGTTAACATCGAGTATAGATTTAAGTGTCAGGAAGTCATTTCTGAAAGTATTTGTATGGAGTGTAGCCATGTATGGAAGTGAAACATGGACGGTAAATAGTTTGGACAAGAAGAGAATAGAAGCTTTCGAAATGTGGTGCTACAGAAGAATGCTGAAGATTAGATGGGTAGATCACATAACTAATGAGGAGGTACTGAATAGGATTGGGGAGAAGAGGAGTTTGTGGCACAACTTGACCAGAAGAAGGGATCGGTTGGTAGGACATGTTCTGAGGCATCAAGGGATCACCAATTTAGTATTGGAGGGCAGCGTGGAGGGTAAAAATTGTAGGGGGAGACCATGAGATGAATACACTAAGCAGATTCAGAAGGATGTAGGTTGCAGTAGGTACTGGGAGATGAAGAAGCTTGCACAGGATAGAGTAGCATGGAGAGCTGCATCAAACCAGTCTCAGGACTGAAGACCACAACAACAACAACAACAACAACAACAACTTGAAAATCACAGCTTCTAGTCAAAATGTTTCCCAGAATAAAATAAAACTCCATTAAATTTCCTAAAAAAAGTCCAATTCAGGACTAATAGTCTCTGTGTTAAAAAGGATGGAAAAATCGCCTGTTATTAAAAATAGTGTTTTAATGTTATGAAATTAATTTTTATTGTTAAGTTAAGAACAAATGTTAAATGTGTGTAGCACATCTAAGACCAGTAGAGCAGTATTAAGAGATAAATTGCATTTTGGGGGTGTAACTGTATACAGGATGTGTGGTGGTGGTTAGAAGTGAGGGGACGTAGGTCGCTGGATTGTGGTCATGCCCTTCCCTCCTTGAAGGGTCTGCAAACTGAAAAGTGAGCACACAATTACCCACACTGTGCACTCCACTACATCGTAAGAAGCAACTACAGAATGTTTTACAAAATTATACTGAATTCCCACACCACATCTTATGAATCACTGGTGACAAAGTCAACAGACTTGCCTGAAGGATGTTAATTTACCACAAAGGTCATTACCACTAAATACAGATATAAGTAACTAATAAATCTAATGAAAGAAAGGCATATGGACAGACTCCTAAAACTCTGCAGACTGTTCTGCACTTCCACAGGGGAAACTGATTCCTAGTCTACTTGTACGGCAGCTGTAACGTTCTTCCAGGAAAGGCAACTTCCCCCAACACAAGTGCTGCTAGCATCACAGTTTACAGGCAGATTATACTTGCCAAGCATTTCCTGTCCAGTTCCCTTATCTCAGTAGTCAAAATAACTTCATTGTGCTCATGTTTATACACTCCTGGAAATGGAAAAAAGAACACATTGACACCGGTGTGTCAGACCCACCATACTTGCTCCGGACACTGCGAGAGGGCTGTACAAGCAATGATCACACGCACGGCACAGCAGACACACCAGGAACCGCAGTGTTGGCCGTTGAATGGCGCTAGCTGCGCAGCATTTGTGCACCGCCGCCGTCAGTGTCAGCCAGTTTGCCGTGGCATACGGAGCTCCATCGCAGTCTTTAACACTGGTAGCATGCCGCGACAGCGTGGACGTGAACCGTATGTGCAGTTGACGGACTTTGAGCGAGGGCGTATAGTGGGCATGCGGGAGGCCGGGTGGACGTACCGCCGAATTGCTCAACACGTGGGGCGTGAGGTCTCCACAGTACATCGATGTTGTCGCCAGTGGTCGGCGGAAGGTGCACGTGCCCGTCGACCTGGGACCGGACCGCAGCAACGCACGGATGCATGCCAAGACCGTAGGATCCTACGCAGTGCCGTAGGGGACCGCACCGCCACTTCCCAGCAAATTAGGGACACTGTTGCCCCTGGGGTATCGGCGAGGACCATTCGCAACCGTCTCCATGAAGCTGGGCTACGGTCCCGCACACCGTTAGGCCGTCTTCCGCTCAAGCCCCAACATCGTGCAGCCCGCCTCCAGTGGTGTCGCGACAGGCGTGAATGGAGGGACGAATGGAGACGTGTCGTCTTCAGCGATGAGAGTCGCTTCTGCCTTGGTATGCGTGTTTGGCGCTGTGCAGGTGAGCGCCACAATCAGGACTGCATACGACCGAGGCACACAGGGCCAACACCCAGCATCATGGTGTGGGGAGCGATCTCCTACACTGGCCGTACACCACTGGTGATCGTCGAGGGGACACTGAATAGTGCACGGTACATCCAAACCGTCATCGAACCCATCGTTCTACCATTCCTAGACCGGCAAGGGAACTTGCTGTTCCAACAGGACAATGCACATCCGCATGTATCCCGTGCCACCCAACGTGCTCTAGAAGGTGTAAGTCAACTACCCTGGCCAGCAAGATCTCCAGATCTGTCCCCCATTGAGCATGTTTGGGACTGGATGAAGTGTCGTCTCACGCGGTCTGCACGTCCAGCACGAACGCTGGTCCAACTGAGGCGCCAGGTGGAAATGGCATGGCAAGCCGTTCCACAGGACTACATCCAGCATCTCTACGATCGTCTCCATGGGAGAATAGCAGCCTGCATTGCTGCGAAAGGTGGATATACACTGTACTAGTGCCGACATTGTGCATGCTCTGTTGCCTGTGTCTATGTGCCTGTGGTTCTGTCAGTGTGATCATGTGATGTATCTGACCCCAGGTATGTGTCAATAAAGTTTCCCCTTCCTGGGACAATGAATTCACGGTGTTCTTATTTCAATTTCCAGGAGTGTATAATGGAATTTACAGTTTATTAAATGAGTACTGATTTGCAAGTGTTATGTAAGTTTCTATGTAAAATATGTTCCTATAAACAATGGCTGAGAAGTAACCTAGAGGAGGTCGTCCAAGCCACTGGGAGAGGCTCAATAACCCAGAGCTAGTTCCCATGAAGGGAGGACCAGGGGTGATGTAAACGTGACACCACCTGTTGACAGACAGTGACACAGATATCATCGGAGGAAATGTAAGAACTAGTGAGCTGAGGTACAAGGGCTGCAGCCTTGGCAACAGCCTCACTTCTTGTCAGGCCAATGTGACCAGGAATCCACATAATCATCACAGTGGCTCCATCAAGGGTGGCCAAATGACAGCTTTCCTGGACTCAATGCACTTAGGGATGGACGGTGTACAGTACACAGAGGCTTTGAAGGGAACTATAAGAGTCAGAGCAGCTGACGGAATTGACAAGCTTGTGTCGCCAGATGTACTGTGAGGCATGATACAGGGCAAGCAGCTTTGCTGTAAATACTGAGCAGTGTTCAGGAAGCCAATACCAAGAAACATTGGTGCCAAAGACAAAGTCACACCCGACATTATGGCCAGTCTGAGAACCATCAGTGTACACAAAGGTACTACGTGAAGTTCTGTGTGGAGGTCGTGAAACTGAAGGTGATAGAGCATGGCTGGATTAATGTCCTCAGGCAGTGAATGAATGCCAAGGTGAATATGGACCGCAACATGAAGCCAAGGTGGTGAAGGGTTCACACCCATCAGAAAGTGGCAGGTAGCATGAAGTTAAGCTGCCAGAGCAAGAGCTGAAAGCAAACTCCAGAAGCTAACAGAGAAGAGGGACATGCCCCATACTGGCAATCAAAGGAGTCATAGAAGGAGGCATAGGATAGGTGGCGACGCATGGCAGACAAACGGCATGCTTATCTGCTGAGGATAAAGTCACGGCGGTAGGACAGTGGTAGTTTGCCATTTTCTGTATACAGACTAAGAACCAGGCTAGTGTAAAAAGGCATCAGTGGCCAAACAGATGCCATGATGGTGGATAGTATTGAGGGACAGATATGAAAAAAAAAAAAAGAAAAAAATAACCACCCATCGTCAAGTTTCTTAACGGACACGGGACCAAGACAAATGTAGGAGGGTGATTCGATATGCTCCCCAGGAAGTACTACTGAGGACACGTAAGACTTTGAGAGACCGCATACAGTGGACTGCCAGGTAAGACATGTGGCAGGACCACGAAAGTTTCCTATCAAGCACAAGCCCCAGGAATTTTGTAGTGTCAACGAACAGAAGCGTAACAGGCCCGAGATGTAATGACAGTGGAAGAAACCAATTGCACTGCCAGAAATTTGTATAAACAGTTTTGACAGTGGAAAAATGAATGCCATTGTCAATGCTCCAAGAGTAAAGATGATCTAGAATTTGCTGAAGACGCCGCTCAATGAAACAAGATTCCTGAGAACTGTAACAGATGGCAAAATCATCATCAAAATGGGAGCCCAAGATGCCTGGTGGGAAACAGCTCATTATAGAGTTCATGGTAATATCAAAGAGGATGATGCTGAGGACGGAACCCTGAGGTGCTCTGTTTTCCTGGATAAAGGCATCTGACAAGGCAGAAACCACATGTACTTTAAAAACTCAGTCTTTTGAAAATTCCTGCAGGAAACGGGGCATGTGGCCACGGAAGCCCCATGTGTACAGAGTATGGATGACATCAATCCTCCAGCAGGTGTTGCAGGCTTTCTCCAAATCAAAAAACACGGCCACAGTCTGGGATTTCCGCAGAAAACCATTCATATCATGGGTGGACAAAGGGATGAGATGCTCAACTGCAGAATGGCACTCTCGAAATCTACATTGTGCAGTAGTTAGTAAATTGCAAGACTCGACCCATGATACCAGACGGGCATGAAGCATGCATCCCGTCACTTTGCAAACACAGCTGGTGAGAGAAATGTGGGCAGTAGGTAGAAGGAAGGTGTTTGTCCTTACCGGGCTTAAGTATGGGTATGACAGTGGCTTCATGCCAGCATCTGGGAAACATGCCCTCTGGCCAGATGGAGTTGTACGTATGAAGGAGAAAGTACTTGCCCACAAGAGAAAGACACTGCAATAACTGAATGTGAACACTGTCTGGCCCTGGGGTGGAGGATCAGGAAGAAGTGAGAGCATGAACTATCTCCTTCACAGTAAAGGTGGCGTTGTTGTATTCAATATTTTGGGAAGAGAAGGGCATCACCCGGGCCTCCTCAATTCATTTCTGATGGAGGAAGGCATGGTGATAGTGGGAGGAGCTCAAAATTCATGCAAACAGGTGGTGCAAGATGTTGGAGAAGTAATAGGATCCACTATGGTATAATTTGCTACTGTCATGCTGGAAACTGGAGAATGAACCTTGGTCCCAAAGACCTGTTGGAGGTTGGCCCACAAGATAGAAAATGGAGGGGAAATGTTAAAAGATCTAGTAAATGATGATGGTTTGAGGTGAGGGGTGCTTGACATCATGGTCATCAGCAGCCTGACAAAAAGACAGCATGCTAATCTCGTGTGTGGGGACGAAGCCTGTCCCCACACGTGGAGCAGTTTATAATGACTAGTAAATGATATCCAGCTAGCTTTTCCTGGATATCCCGAAGAATGCGACCACACTGTGCATGCAACTGTTTATAATGAATGCAGTTTGCCATTGTAGGAAGTCTCCGTACACGAATGGCATTGCAGCACATCTCAGTACACGAAGGAACTGGGACACAGCATGGTAAAGAAAAAGTGCAAGGAGTGGAACGTTCTGCGGTGGTGAGATATTTCACCTGATCACCACAAATAGTGAAACGTTGTTCACTGAAGGTCACCCAGGAGGAGTAAAGCCTGCACTAGGCCTTAGAAAGCTGCCATTTGGGCATGCACATAGGTGCAGTAGGGCTCAACAATTTGATGGTACAAGGGAAATTATTGTTCAAGTTTGTGTCACTTGAGATGATTGGCAGTGCAGAAGGAGAGTCCAAATGGGAATAGGTGTGAGTGGAGTCTGAAAGGAATGAGAGTGCTCCCGTGTTAACACAGATGAGGTTAAGGCGATTGAGAAGATCAGCCAAGAGGTCACCTCTCTGCAGATTCTGACCAAGCCCCAAAGGGGATGGTGAGCACTGAAGTCAGCAAGCAGCACAAAGGAGTAAGAGAGTTGCCCAATAAGCTGGAGGAAGTCTGCCCTGATGACATTGAATGACAGAGGGATGTGCATGGTATGAAGGGAATAGGTCAAGTGAGGAAGAAAAATGCGGACTGCAACAGCTTGGAGCTGGGTAGTCAGAGGGATGGGTTGACTGTGAACATCATCCCTGATGAGCAACATGACTCCCCCATGAGATGGAAAGCCATCTTTGAGGGGAAGGTCAAAGCAGAACGGAAAGAAATGCGAGAGCTCTAAGCAGTCGTGAGGATGCAATTTTGTTTCCTGGAGGCAGAGTATAAGCGGACGCTGCGATTCTAAGAGCAGCCATAAGTCGTCTTTGTTGGAGCAAAGGCTGTTCCCATCTGCGCAATTCAGAAAAGCTGGTGTTGGTGGGAAGGATCCTTATGGCACAGGATGTGAAGCAATCATTGAAATGAAGTATGTCACGTTTGGCAGAATGCTCAGCAACAGGGTGTTCCACTTGTTTCTTGGCCACAGTTTGTAGGCAGACTTTCATGTGGACAGACAGCTTGCTTGTTGTCATGCCCACATAGAATGCAACACAGGGGTTGCAGATGAGCTTGTAGATCACGTGAATGGTTTCACAGGTAGCCCTGCCTTTGATGGGATAGATGATGTTCATGACCAGACTGGAGTAGGTGTGGTGGGACGATGTATGGGACAGGTCTTGCATCTAGGTCTATTACAGGGTTATGAGCCCTGAGATAAGAGGTTGGAAGCAGCGGTTGTGTAGGGACAGCCGAGTATATTGTGTAGGTTCAGTGGATGGGGGAATACTACTATGGGAGGGGTGCGAAGGATAGTGGGCAGGACATTTCTCATTTCAGAGCACGATGAGAGGTAGTCGAAATCTGGGTGGAATAATGTGCATCTTACCATCCCCTGCAACACAGAAAATATGCTGAGGTGGCAAAAGTCATGGGATAGCAATATGCACATATATCTATATATGTCTAAAAACAAAGATGATGTGACTTACCAAACGAGAGCGCTGGCAGGTCGATAGACACACAAACAAACACAAACATACACACAAAATTCAAGCTTTCGCAACAAACTGTTGCCTCATAAGGAAAGAGGGAAGGAGAGGGAAAGACGAAAGGATGTGGGTTTTAAGGGAGAGGGTAAGGAGTCATTCCAATCCCGGGAGCGGAAAGACTTACCTTAGGGGGAAAAAAGGACGGGTATACACTCACACACACACACACACACACATATCCATCCACACATATATACATACAATATACACATTGTGTGTATGTTTGTGTTTGTTTGTGTGTCTATCGACCTGCCAGCGCTCTCGTTTGGTAAGTCACATCATCTTTGTTTTTAGATATATTTTTCCCACGTGGAATGTTTCCCTCTATTATATTTATATCTATATATGTACATATATATGTGTGGCAGTATCAGGCATACAAGATATAAAAGGGCAGTCCACTGATGGAGCTGTTATTTATACTCAGGTGATTCATATAAAAAGGAGTCCGATGTGATTATGTCCGCAAGAGGGGAATTAACAGACTTTTATTGCAAAATAGCAGTTGGAGCTAGATGCAGGGGACATGCCATTTTGGTAATTGTTAGGGAGTTCAATATTCCAAAACTCACAGTGTCAAGAGTATGCTGAAAATACCAAATTTCAGGCATTATCTCTCACCACAGACAATGTAGTGGCTGATGGCTTTCATGTAACGATGGAGAACAGTGGCATGTGTGTAGAGTTGCCAGTGTTAACAGACAAGCCACACTGCATGAAATAACCACAGAAACCAATGTGGGATGTACGAGGAATGTATCCAGTAGGGCAGTGAGGTGAAAGTTGGCTTTAATGAGCCATGAAGCCAATGACCAATGCGAGTGGCTTTGCTACAGCACGACATTGTCTGCCATGCCTCTCATAGACTCACGACCATATCGGTTGGACCCTCAATAACTGGAAAACTGTGGCCTGGTCAGATGACTTCTGATTTCAGTTGGTAAGAGCTGATGTACGGTTCAAGTGTGGTGCAGACCCCAAGAAGCCATGGATCTAAGTTGCCAACAAGGCACTGTGCAAGCTGGTGGTGGATCCATAATGGTGTGGGCTGTATTTACACTCCTGGAAATTGAAATAAGAACACCGTGCATTCATTGTCCCAGGAAGGGGAAACTTTATTGACACATTCCTGGGGTCAGATACATCACATGATCACACTGACAGAACCACAGGCACATAGACACAGGCAACAGAGCATGCACAATGTCGGCACTAGTACAGTGTATATCCACCTTTCGCAGCAATGCAGGCTGCTATTCTCCCATGGAGACGATCGTAGAGATGCTGGATGTAGTCCTGTGGAACGGCTTGCCATGCCATTTCCACCTGGCGCCTCAGTTGGACCAGCGTTCGTGCTGGACGTGCAGACCGCGTGAGACGACGCTTCATCCAGTCCCAAACATGCTCAATGGGGGACAGATCCGGAGATCTTGCTGGCCAGGGTAGTTGACTTACACCTTCTAGAGCACGTTGGGTGGCACGGGATACATGCGGACGTGCATTGTCCTGTTGGAACAGCAAGTTCCCTTGCCGGTCTAGGAATGGTAGAACGATGGGTTCGATGACGGTTTGGATGTACCGTGCACTATTCAGTGACCCCTCGACGATCACCAGTGGTGTACGGCCAGTGTAGGAGATCGCTCCCCACACCATGATGCCGGGTGTTGGCCCTGTGTGCCTCGGTCGTATGCAGTCCTGATTGTGGCGCTCACCTGCACGGCGCCAAACACGCATACGACCATCATTGGCACCAAGGCAGAAGTGACTCTCATCGCTGAAGACGACACGTCTCCTTTCGTCCCTCCATTCACGCCTGTCGCGACACCACTGGAGGCGGGCTGCACGATGTTGGGGCGTGAGCGGAAGACGGCCTAACGGTGTGCGGGACCGTAGCCCAGCTTCATGGAGACGGTTGCGAATGGTCCTCGCCGATACCCCAGGAGCAACAGTGTCCCTAATTTGCTGGGAAGTGGCGGTGCGGTCCCCTACGGCACTGCGTAGGATCCTACGGTCTTGGCGTGCATCCGTGCGTCGCTGCGGTTCGGTCCCAGGTCGACGGGCACGTGCACCTTCCGCCGACCACTGGCGACAACATCGATGTACTGTGGAGACCTCACGCCCCACGTGTTGAGCAATTCGGCGGTACGTCCACCCGGCCTCCCGCATGCCCACTATACGCCCTCGCTCAAAGTCCGTCAACTGCACATACGGTTCACGTCCACGCTGTCGCGGCATGCTACCAGTGTTAAAGACTGCGATGGAGCTCCGTATGCCACGGCAAACTGGCTGACACTGACGGCGGCGGTGCACAAATGCTGCGCAGCTAGCGCCATTCGACGGCCAACACCGCGGTTCCTGGTGTGTCCGCTGTGCCGTGCGTGTGATCATTGCTTGTACAGCCCTCTCGCAGTGTCCGGAGCAAGTATGGTGGGTCTGACACACCGGTGTCAATGTGTTCTTTTTTCCATTTCCAGGAGTGTATATGGAGAGTCAGTTTGTGCACAAAACCCTGCACCAGTAACACTTCTGCAATTACGGGTGGCTATAGAGGCAGCGTAGTTCAATATTTCTGCAAGGGACTTCCAACGACATCTTGAGTCCATGCCACATCGAACTGCTGCACTATGCTCATCAAAAGGAAGTCTGACACAACATCAGGAGGTATCCTATGAGTTTTGTCACCTCAGTGTATTAGTCCTAGAGAAAAAGTTCACAGGAGCTTTTTGTAGGAAATTTAATATAGTTAAATTTTGTACTGGGAAACATTTTTGATATAAGTAATCATTTCTGAGTTATTCAAGAAACTCTTTATAAATTGAACTTTATACGATACACCACCACCACCACCACCACCACCACCACCACCCCTACCCCCTCACTCACTCACTCACCATCGGTAGAGAATTTTAGCACGTTGTTCATGATACTCCCTCCTACCACTGTACATAAATTTGTGACATGATTTTTGCCACTATTCAACCTTATTTGGTCTCCAGTGACTGGGCTATAAAGCTTATTGAATGCCATGGGTGAAGCAAACCTTACACCTTTGTGGTTCTGAAGTGAACCAGTTGTTCAAGAACTGAAAATTTATTTTGGCATTTCTAACAGTACTATTACACTTTGTTTTAGTTAAACCCAAAATCATTTTTAATGTAGTAAGTTTTCCTTCTCCTGTTGAAGCAGTGGAACTTAATTAGAAAATTACTTTGATGAATACAATCAGAAGCTTTGGAAATGTATAAAAATACATCATAGAATGTTTCTAGTCTTCTAGAGTTTCGGTTACTGACATTATGAAACTAGCTGGTGTTGTCCTAGTGTACCTATCCTTTCTAAAAAGGAAGGAAGGAAGATTGGGCTTAACATCCTGTCAACACTGAGGTCATTAGAGATGGAGCACAAGCTCAGTTTGTCTCAAGAATGGGGAAGGAAATTGGCCATGCTCTTCAAGCTGGGACTGGATGCTTATGGTGAATGTACTTGTTTTTTACACAGTGCCCGGGTTCCTCCCAGAGAATATGGCGCACGGTGACACCCACTGGTCATATCCCTTTCTGCACTAGATGACTGGAACGCCTTCACTGCAGGATTTTGCTGGAAACTAGTCAACACTTTCTTCGGGTTTCTTCGTTGAGGAAAGAGCCCAGTTCCACTTCCTTATGTTTAAGGTGATTTGTCTGATCTCTAGAAACTTGTCTCCACTGCCTGCTGTTGGCTGCGTTTGCAGCGGCCTGATGCTAGCATTCCACATGGTTTTTCTATTTTTTTTAGTCGTGCTGCACTCCCCCATCTTAGATTTAATGTGTCTTTGAATAGGTTTGTGGCACATGTTCAACTCTCCCCCAGGGGAAATTGGTTTACGTCTAGAGTAAACTTTTTTTTTTTTTTAAATTTTGCACATGCTGAGTTCCAATTTCTTTAGTGGCACTGACTTGTTTCTTGCAGACAGTCAACTTTTTTTTCCTCCTTAGATACCACAACCACTTTTAGGAGAAATAAGTGGAATATTTTATATGATGCTTAAATGGTGCTTGCCTTTGTTAAATTATATGTAAAACTGTGCTAAAAAGAATTCCATGAGGACAACTGAAGTGCTTGAGACCCTCTGATTTGAACATTAATCTAATAAAAGCGCCCATTTGTATACGGTGGGTTGTGGACACTAATTTGATGGCCTGTTTCAGTGTTTATTAAGATTGTGGTGATATTTGTTCTACACTTAAGATAAATAATTCTTGATCCTTGGCTGATCGTAATTTCAACTTTAGGTGTACCTCATTTGGATCAGTTAACTTTACCTGCCAAGGCTTAAGCGAGTTAACATTCAGTGGCACTTTAATCTTAAATTAATATTAATTATTGGATTTCTTTTAGAGATAGAGCAAAGGTTTTGGTTTTATTTAACCTGTTTACTGCTTAAGAGCCTTTGCTGTGTTGTTGTTGTTGTTGTTGTTGTTGTTGTTGTTGTGCATTAACTATGTTCTCTTGGACTGAAGGCGCATGGGGACTGGGTTCCGAGGTCTACGTCTGGGATCTGCTGCGTCATCTGCAGGTTTGTACCCTGACCTGACACCTGACAGGGGGATGCTCTATTACTGTACTGCAATTTTCAGGTGATGGTGTGTCTAAACTGTTTAACTTCTGATATTTCACATTTAAAGCCTTTTCTTTTTACAGAGTACTTAGTAACAAATGATGTCCATTAGTTTTCCCCAACATTTCCTCTAGGACCTGTTGGTTGGTGTCTTCCTAAGATACAAGTGCCTGTAAAGTGTACAATCCTAAAAGCTTTATTTATTATTACTTCAAATGCATACAAGCTTTTTTTTTTTTTCAAATATGCTGGCAACTGAGTATGCTCACCTGGAAAAATTCAGTAGCTGCCCATGCTCCATATATTGCTCCAGGTTGTACGGTGCAGTTCATCGACACTGGTAGGCTCTTTAAAAGTTTCACTAGTAATCCAACATTCTCTTTCCGCATTGCTGGCCTTACAGCATCCAAAAACTTATTTGGTGTTTCCACCAGCAGTTTGTAGTCAATTGCTGAAGCAAAATTTGCGATTGTTACTATAAAAATCTGCAAATAGTTCAGATAAGATTTGATTTAATGTCGAAGTAACTACCTGGTGAAGTTGCCTTTATTTTTTTCAAAAGCTTGATGTGATCTTTTGGCAAGAGGCAATGGAAAAATTTATTTTCAGCCACTGATGAGAGGACAGTGTAATACAAAACAAGCATATTGTGCTGTGTTCCTCCAATGCTTGGATACACATAGTTTTGAAACCTGGAATAAATTAGATTGGAGTCTTATTTCATAATCAGGAATGGAAGGACGATAACTACAAATCAGAGAAGTTACAGATAAATCATTATCCTCATTTAAAGCAAAGACACTGACCCTATTGGCTACAGAACAAAAAATAAATAGCCAATCCTCTACTGAAAAAAGTACTTACATTAACAAGCAGATGGCTTTGCTGAAATTTCACGTTTTGCCAAAATATGATTAGCATTACAATTGTTGAATATAAATGAATTTCAATATTGTCGCAGAAGAAGCTGAGTAAACCGTGGTGTAGCAGTTACGATACCTGTTGCATGGAACGTCGTGAGTTCAAAACTCACCTGGACTGAACAATTTTAATTTCTATATTCGGTTCGAGTACATTCTAGAAGTATCCACAAATGTCAAGAATCATTGTAATGTAATGTTCTGTAGCTGTATATATAATGTATGTGTTCTGGCTGGAGGCAGTTCACTCCGTGCTCTTATATGTGCAAGCGCTGAATAAACCTTTGTTAAGTGAAGTTAGTGTTCGTCATTCATCTAGTTACACCTTCTTCTACGTGACATTATTCTGGTGGAGACGCTGGGTATTGGAACTTGTGATAGCGCACATTATCGACGACACAGTGGCTCCAATCAGACCGCAACAGAGCCGACAATCAAATCATATTCAACAGATCACAATCTATCGGAGACAGAAGAGGAAGAAGACATTACGATGACAGCAACAGTGTGCCACCACATGAGACATCCTTCTGGGTTCTCTGCTGACGATGGCCAAGATCCAAACAAGTGGCTGACGGTATATGAGCGTATAGCCAAATTTAACAAATGGGATGACACTGTGTGTTTGGCTAACAAATTTTTCTACTTGGAGGACACTGCCAAGCAATGGTATGAGAATAACAAGGAGAAGTTCACAAGCTGGGAAGTATTCCAGGCAGAACTGTGCAAGTATTTTGGTGACACACAACGAAAGAAGCGCATTGCTGAAGATAAATTAAAGTGTAGGGCACAGCATCCAGGAGAAACTACATCATCCCACATTCAAGATGTCTTGGAGCTGTGTAAAATAGTGGATCCTAGAATGGAGGAGGAAGATACAGTTGCACATCTCATGCAGGGTGTTGCTCAGGATATGTATCAAGCCCTACTCCTGAAGGAGGTTTCAACAGCAGACGACTTCATAAAATGGTGCCAGTATATCAAGACAATGCAGCAAAAAATAATTATACGTAAGAAGTCTGAACGGCTCCCAAACACTGTATCAATGTCTGTTATGGAGGAAGAAACTGATTTCACAAGTGTTCTTTGTCAGATAGTGAGAAAGGAAGTTCAGAAGGCACTTTGATTGCACGGTGAGCAAAAAACTGAGATGCTCCAAGAGATCACAAGGGAGAAAGTGGAACAGTCATTGAACCCAATCTCTTTGCCTTCATTTCCCTTTAGAATGGTGAAAAAGTCGAGACCCAGGTGGAGTTATGTTCCTACAATGCCACATGAGGAATCTTTTTGGGCACCAAAGACCAGGATAACCAACCAATATGTTTCAACTGCGGACTACCGGGACACGTGCTGCTCTATTGTCGAGAAAGGCAGCGGATATTTGATGACTCCCACACCAGAAGACAGCAGACCGATCTTAGCCAATGCCAAGTCCGGGATAACGAAGATGAACAAGAAGATGTGGGTGCAGGACGACATAGGTCACCACTGCCGCAAGCTAGCCACTTGAGAGAATGTTCCCCAACATGCCGATCAAGGTCTCCATCACCGTTTAGAAGCTACAGCCAATCACCTAGCTGCTGCAACCTGGAAAACTAAAGGGTGCGACCTTCCTTGGAGGTGAGGCCACCAAAGAGAAAAATCTTTCGCCATCGATCACTACAAAAATGATAGGAAACTATGTCGATATCCCCATGGATGGTCGACCAGCCCAAGCTCTTGTGGACTCTGGAGCATCATATTCAGTCATTTCGGAGAAGTACCATTGCCAGTTGCAGAAAACTGTATTCGTCAACAACAAAACATCTCTGCTGAAAGGAGATAATACGAAATATGTAAAACCTACAGGAATATGTATCATTCATGTGGGTATAAGTGGCCATACACAGCCTTTAGAATTCGTCATCTTACAAGAGTATAGTCATGACGTCATTCTCGAATGAGACTTTTTGAAAGCTTCTCAGGCAATTAAAGATTGTGGTCACTCAAAGATTATGCTAGACGAGATGAGATAATGTGGACAAGATGAGAATCCAAGTGTGTGGAGACTGTGTGTGCTGGATGAAGTGATCATTCCTGCAGTCAGCACTAGAAAAGTAACTGTCATGCGTCATGCCATGCATCAACCCATGGATCTTGTAGTGGAATGTAAGAGAAGCACACCACTGAAGAATAACTTTGTCATCCCAGCCTCTGTCGTCTCGTTTAAGAACGGAGTCGGTGAATTGTGTATAGTGAACTGTCACTGAAAACCACAGATCCTTCCAAGATGCATGTGCATAGCAAACGCTGAGCCGTTAATTTCAGGAGAGCTGAGCATCATAGAAACCTCCCATGCTGAGTCTGTGGGCGAAATTAGCGCTACCACTACGAGACAAGATCTTCTAGCTCGACTATCATCAGATCTCACTAAGGAACAACAGAAGAAGCTACTTGCCATTCTTCAAGAGTTCTCTGAATGCTTCAATCCACAGGTGAAGAGCAAATTAGACAAATTGATGGTGAAGCACCGGATTAGCACTGGCGACCATCAACCGATACACCAGAGAGCGTACCGTGTGCCAGCAATGGAACATCAAATAATTCGCGATGAGGTAGAGAACATGATGAAGAATGACATCATTCAGTTTTTTCGCAGAGCCCATGGTCATCACCAGTGGTCCTCGTCAGGAAAAAGTATGGCAGTTGGCACTTTTGTGTTTATTACAGGAGCTTAATAAGATAACTAAAAAGGATGTTTACTCCCTAACACGAACTGACGATACACTAGATTGTCTGAAGGGGGCAGAGTTTTTCTCAACCATGGACATGTACTCGGGATATTGGCAAATCAAAGTGGATGAAGCTGATCGTGAAGAAACTGCATTCACCGCCCCTGAGAGCCTGTATGAGTTTAAGGTAATGCCGTTTGGTTTGTGTAATGCACCAGCAACTTTTGAACGGATGATGGATAATCTTCTACATCACCTGAAGTGGACGATGTGTCTTTGTTATTAAGATGACATTATAGTGTTCTCGGAGACATCTGATGAACATATAAAAAGACTGAGGGCCATTCTTAAGTGTCTCCGACAAAGTGGACTGAAATTTAATGGCTCAAATGGAAACAGGGAAGGGGCTGGATGGTGAGGACACTGACTAACGAAGGTTGAGGTGAGGAGGGTTATGGGAACATACGATATATTGCAGGGAAAGTTCCCATCTGCGCAATTCAGAAAAGCTGGTGTTGGTGGGAAGGATCCTTATGGCACAGGATGTGAAGCCATCATTGAAATGAAGTATGTCATGTTTGGTGGTCCACTTGTTTCTTGGCTACAGTTTGTAGGCAGACTTTCATGTGGACAGACAGCTTACTCGTTGTCATGCCCACATAGAATGCAACACAGTGGTTGCAGATGAGCTTGTAGATCACGTGAATGGTTTCAAAGGTAGCCCTGCCTTTGATGGGATAGATGATGTTTGTGACCAGACTGGAGTAGGTGTGGTGGGACGATGTATGGGACAGGTCTTGCATCTAGGTCTATTACAGGGTTATGAGCCATGAGATCAGGGGTTGGGAGCAGTGGTTGTGTAGGGAGAGCTGAGTATATTGTGTAGGTTCAGTGGATGGGGGAATACCACTGTGGGAGGGGTGGGAAGGATAGTGGGCAGGACATTTCTCCTTTCTGGCCACAATGAGAGGTAGTCGAAATCTGGGTGGAATAATGTGCATCTTACCATCCCCTACAACACAAAATATATGCTGAGGTGGCAAAAGCCATGGGATAGCGATATGCACATCTATCTATATATGTACATATATATGTACTTTGCTAGAAAAACTTTGATCCATATGGAAAGAGGTGGCTACCAGTGATTTCTAAACACATGCGCTTAGATGTTCTACAGAAATTCCATAATAAACCTGAGGCTGGACATTTAGGATTTATTAAGACATACGATAGGATCCGCAAGAGATTTTACTGGATAGGTATATTCAGGAGTGTCTGTCACTTTGTGTCGCACTGTTGAGAGTGCCAGAGAAGAAATGCAGATCCTCAGAAACCACCTGGCCAACTCGTACCAATTCCACCAGCCGAAATGCCTTTCCAACATCTGCTAGCGGCAATAGATGGATTATTATTTGCACTGATTATCTGACATGCTATGCCATTACAAGAGCTGTGAAAACAGTCGAGGCATTCAAGGTAGCCAAATTCATTGTAGAAGACATTGTATTAAAACACGGTGCCCCAATGTCGTTAAATATGGATCGAGGAAAGTTTTCCAATCGAATCTTGTGACAGAGATAAACCGTAAGTGCAACATTACTCATCACATGACGACTGCATACCATCTGCAAACTAACGGGCTTACTGAACGCCTTAATAAGACCTTGCCCAACATGCTATCAATGTTCGTCAATGTTGAGCAGAGCAACTGGGATGAGTGCTACCTTTCGTGATGTTTGCCTACAAAACCATCAAACAAGACACCACAGGATTTACGCCATTTTTCCTGGTGCATGGACATGAGGTGATGATGACAATGGACACTGTGTATCCGTTACATCCTGATGACATGGACGACGACTACATCAGCCAGGTGTTAACCAGAGCAGAGTAAGCTCAGCAGTTAGCTCAATTCCACACGCTGTAGGCTCAAGAAAATGATCGCCGAAGGTATGACGCGAGCCACCACCCTGTTGTCTACCAGCCTGGTGACCTCGTCTGGATCTTCACTGCTGTTCAGAAGGTTGGTCTCTCTGAGAAGCTCCTCATGCACTACTTTGGATCTTATAAGGTTGTAAGACAGTTGTCTGATGTTACTTATGAATTTGAAGAATTTGACCCCGACACAAAACGACAAAAGATCAGATATACGGTCCATGTCCTTCGAATGAAGCCCTATAAGGATTTGTCAACCCAGTGCAAATTTGAAGCTCCAGCAAAAGGCAACAAGCGGAAAGGTGATGAAGAACGTAGTGGCAAGGGAAGTTCTAAGAAGATCACCACCAGAGCAAACATCAGTCATCAGGAGTTGGAGTATGCAGGACTGATGACTCTTTCCCGGAC
Organism: Schistocerca nitens; assembly: GCF_023898315.1. NCBI lineage: Eukaryota > Metazoa > Arthropoda > Insecta > Orthoptera > Acrididae > Schistocerca > Schistocerca nitens. Next base: position 176,194,777 of record NC_064619.1, read on the forward strand.
TAGGAGGATCTAACACCGAGACGCTGTTCTTTTAAGGAGGGAGCAATGTCACAGAAGAAGCTGAGTAACACCATGGTGTAGTGGTTATGATACTAAACTGCTGCATGGAGGGTCGTGAGTTCAAAACTCATCTGGACTGTACAATTTTAATTTCTATATTCGGTTCGAGTACATTCTAGAAGTATCCACAAATGTCAAGAATCATTGTACTGGATGTTCTGTAGCTGTATATATACTGTATGTGATCTGGCCGGAGGCAGTTCACTCTGTGCTCTTGTATGTGCAAGTGCTGAATAAACCTTCGTTAAGTGAAGTTAGTGTTCGTCATTCATTTAGTTACACCTTCTTCTACTTGACAATATTATAAAAAGTTAACAACCTGAAAGCTTCCCAACTCTATTTGTCAGGAAGATCTAACTCCACAAAGCTGAGTTTTAAATTTTAAGAAGCAAGAATTTATTTAGAATCTTCATGCCAATCAATAACATCAGCATTATATACATACCTTTGGGATGTCAACAACAGGATATTAACTGGAAGTAAAACAGTTTAACAAGCATGTTTACTTAAATATTTATCTGCAACTGTCTTCACTTTCTGTAGAATAGAAAAAAACAAAAATGGAGTCTTCAGGTATTTCTGCATTTTGTTTATTTATGTATAGAATGTATATAATAGAATTGGCTCTTAAAAATGGGAATCTCTAATGGAAACAAAAATAAAAACATTTTGCAATGAATTTATTTACATAATGATAGCACTAACACAGGCATCTTACCAAGATAAATACACAATGAGCCACCATTATAAATAAAAAGTTAATGTTGCAAACTACTGCAGAGAAAATTGCTTAATCATTATGGATATGTAGCAGTCATACACTGAGTTGTGGTAATTGTTGATAATTTATCTCCTGTGCTTCGAACAGTAAAAGTATGTTGTCCAGTGCTACTGAACAGTTATCAGTTATTAGAGGACAAAAATCTGAGGAGAAGGATGGGGGGAGAGAGTGTTAATGATGGGATAGGAGCTCAGTGAGGTGCAAAGTAACTGAAGAGGACAGGATGAGTGCACAGATGGGGTGCAGTGCTAGCAAAGAGATGGTCATGAATAGAAACTAGCGGAGATTTAGGGCAAGAAGATTGCAGAAATGCAGGATTTGTTGGAGAGAAAATTCCTATTTGTGTAGTACAGAGACAATGCTCACAGGGTGGGTGCTGGGAGTACAAAAACACCACGAGAACTGAATCAGCTGTTGAAGTTATAGGTGTGTGGGGTGCAGCATGTTCAGCAAATAGTTGGTCAAGTTTGATGTTAGAGGCTGTTGTGGCTATGTATGCTGGTTGACAAGTGATTATTACCTATATCCACGAAGGCAACTGCACAGTAATTGCAAAAAGATTTGGTGTATGGAATGGCTACTTTTATGTGCAACATGAACTTTGATCAATAAGAAAATGCCTGTGAATGGACTGCAGCAGCAGGCGGTGGGTGGATTTAAAAGACAGTTTTGTACCTGTGTTACCCAACAGGACACTGATCAATGGGTTCAGGATTTGTAGTAGGAGTGCCACAGGGATCTAGCAGTGTACCATGTATGTTGGGTATGTAATGGAATAAAATTTTAGTGGATGCTCAGATTTTTTGTTAAAATATCCTACATCTCAAAGCATGGCCAGAAGTGCTCAAAAACCTATGAAAGGCTGTTTGGTTGGTTGGTTGGTTAAAAGGGGGGGGGGGGGGGGGGGGACCAAACTGCGAGGTCATAGGTCCCTTGTTCCCGGTAAAATAACTACACAACGGAAAGATGAGAAGAAAGGAGATGTACAGCACAACAACAGGAGAAAGGAAGAATCAGAAGAATGACAGAGGTACAACCAACACTACCACAGACAAAACAGGAAAAGAAAACCACAGAGAGAAGCAAGAAACAGGTAGAAGGGGTAAAAACAAGAGAGCAGATGACCGTGGCTGGCCAACCATGAGAATAAAAAGGAAAAGCCAGCCACTCTGCGACACAATAAAACATCCACCCTAAAAGTATTGGAGTGCAGAACACAAACAGACAAAGGACATGCGCTAAAACTTATATAGAATGATAAAACTCACCATCATGTATAAAATGTAAAACTAAGCCAATGACGCGTTGTCAGCTAAACTCAATGGCAACGAGTCCAGTAACTGAAGAGTCCATCGCAGGGCAGCCAAACAAGGACAGCTCACCAAGATATGGGCACTGTCACCCAAGTGCCGCACCGACGCTGAGGTGGGTCATCACAGTGGAGAAGGTAGCCATGTGTCACCCAAGCGTGGCCAATGTGGAGCCAGCAGAGAACCACTGAGCCACTGCTACAGGTCACATGGAGGACTGCCACACATTTGTAGTCTCCTTAATAGCATGCAGTTTGTTGTGCATGCTGAGGTTCTGCCATTTCGTCTTCCAAAGCCACAAAACCTTGCGGCATAGTACTGAACGCAAGTCAGTTGCAGAAAAGCTGATCTCCATAAGCGGATTCCACATAGTTTGTTTGGCCAGCCTGTCGGCAAGTTCGTTGCCTGGGATTTCGACGTGACCTGGGGTCCAAACACCACAACACCACTGAATGACTGGACCATTCCAGGACATAGATGGACTCCTGGATGGTCACTACCAAAGGATGAGGGTAGCACTGGTAGATGGCTTGTAGGCTGCTCACTGAGTCTGTACACAGAAGAAACGACTCGCCAGGGCATGAACAGATGTGATCAAGAGCACGAGATATAGCCACCAGCTAGGCTGTGAAAACACTGCAGCCATCGGGCAAGGAATGCTGTTCAATATGTCCTCCACAGAAATACGGGAGTCGGCATGAAGCATCAGCCATTGAGCCACTGGTGTAAACTTCTTCATGGCCTCAGCACATGTCAAGAATCTAGTGGAAGCAGCAGCAGAGAGCTGCGGGGTTAACTGAGTCCTTAGGGCCATGTGAAAGGCCCAGGCGAAGCTCCAGCCTAGGTGTACACCGTGGAGTTCTACGTGAATGGACCTCAAGTATAGGTGGTAAAGGTAAGGACTCCAGCTCAGAAAGAAGGGGTCAGACCCGAACTGCAATTGGAAGCCCTTACCTGGGTTGCCGATGTGGGAGATGAACCGCCATGCGTGGGAAAAGGAGACGGTGATTCAGATGTGCAGGAGAACTAAAAACGTGTGCAACGTAACTGGCCAGCAGTTGTGCAAGCCTAACCTGCAATGGAGGGACTCCAGCCTCCACAAGGATGCCTGTCACCGGACTTGTCCTAAAAGCTCCTGTCGCTAGGCAAATGCCACAGTGGTGCACTGGGTTGAGTAAGCGCAATGCTGAGGGTACCGCAAACCCGTAAACCAGGCTCCCACAGTCAAGGCAGGATTGAACAAGGGATATGTAGAGCTGCAGCAGTGTAGAGCGATCTGCACCCCAGTTGGTGTTGCTGTGGCAGTGGAGGGCATTGAGATGTTGCCAGGATTTCTGCTTAAGCTGACGAAGGTGAGGAAGCCAAGTGAATCAGGCAATGAAAACCAATCCTAAGAATTGATATGTCTCCACTACAGTGAGTGGATCATTATTAAGGAAAGTTCTGGATCTGGATGAACGGTATGACGCTGACAGAAGTGCGTAACACACGACTTTGCGATCGAAAACTGGAAACCTTGGGCTAGAGCCCATAACAGCGCCTTGTGAACGGTCCCCTGTAGGTGCCGCTCAGCAGCACCAGTACTGGTGGAGCAGTACGAAATGCAGAAGTTGTCTGCATACACAGAAGGTGACACGGACAGCCCTACAGCTGCTGCTACACCATTAATGGCCACTAAAAATAGAGACACACTCAATACAGAGCCCTGTGGGACCCCATTCTCCTGGATATGGGGGGAACTATGGGAAGCACCAACTTGGACACAGAAAGTATGAAGTGACAGGAAAATTTGGATTAAAATTGGGAGCGGGCCTCGGAGACCCCACTTGTATAATGTGGCAAGGATATGATGTTGCCAGGTGGTGTCATAAGCTTTTCGTAATCAAAAAAGACTGCAACCAGGTGTTGGCATCTGGAAAAGGTTGTTCGGATGACAGATTCAAGGGACACAAGACTATCAGTGGTAGAGCGACCTTGGCAGAAGCTGCCCTGACATGGAGCCAGTAGGCCACATGACTCCAGGACCCAACCCAACCACTGACACACTATACGTTCCAGCAGCTTACAAAGAACATTGGTGAGGCTGATGGGCTGATAGCTATCCACATCAAGTGTGATTTTACTGGGTTTGAGTACCGGAATGATGATTCTCTCCCGCCATTGTGCTAGATCTGGTTGAAGATGACGAGGAGATGTCGCTTGTGGTCAGATGAGAGATGTTTAATCATCTGACTGTGGGTCCGATCTGGCCCATGAGCTGTGTTGGGGCAATGTGCAAGGACAGTGAGTAGCTCCCACTCTGTAAATGGGGTGTTATAGGATTCACTGTGGTGTGTAGTAAACAAGAGGACTTTCCCTTCCAGCCACCATCTGAGAGTGCGAAAGGCTGGGGATAATTCTCTGACACAGAGGCTCGAGCACAGTGCTCGGCAATTGAGTTTGTGCCGGTAGATAACACACAATTTATGTTAACACCAGGAACACCTGTTGGGGTCTGGTACCCAAAAACACGTTTGATCTTTGCCTAGACTTGGGAAGGTGATGTATGGCACCCAATGGCCAAGGCATATCCCTCCCAACACTCCTGCTTCCATTGTTTATTAAGTTGGCGAACACAGGCACGGAGCTGTTTAAAGGCTGAGCTGTTTCAAGGTATGAGGTGCTCCATGGAAGGATTGCGCTTATGCTGCTGTAGAGCTCGTCAACGTCCTTAATTGCTTCAGCGACTTCCAACGACCAACAAGGGACTGCCTTTCTCTGGAGGCACCCTAAAGAGTGAGGGTGCGTGTTTCCTACCACAGAAATGACTTTTGTAGTCATCTGCTCAACCATCACATCGATGTTACCATGTGGGCGAGATTCAACGGTGACAGCAGAGGTGAAAGTTTCCCAGTCCGCCTTGTTTAAAGCCCATATGGGCAGGCGTCCATGGCCCTTACACTGGGGCAATGACAGGAAGAAGGGGAAGTGGTCACTACCACACAGGTCGTCATGTGCTCTCCAGTGGACAGATGGGAGAAGTCCTGGGCTGCAAATTGGTACATCAACGGTCGAGTAACTACCATGAGCCACACTGTAATATGTGGCCGCCCCAGTATTTAAGAGGCAGAGATTGAACCGAGACAGTAAAGTTTCGACATCTCTGCCTCGGCCAGTAAGCACGATGCCCCCCTCCCCCTCCCTCCACAAGGGGTTATGGGTGTTAAAATCTCCCAGAAGCACAAAAGGTTTAGGGAGTTGATCAATCAGTGCAGCTAACACATTCAGTGGTACTGCACCATCCGGAGGAAGATAAACATTGCAGAGAGTTATTTCCTGTGTCGTCCTTATTCTGACAGCCATAGCTACAAGAGGGGTTTGAAGGAGCACAGTTTCACTATAGACTGAGTTTAGGACATAAATGCGAACTCCACCTGACACTCAATTACAGTCGCTACCGTTCGTGTAGTATCCCTTATAGCCGCGGAGAGCAGGGGTCCGCATGGCCGGGAACCAGGTCTCCTGGAGGGCAATGCAGAAAGCAGGTGTAAAGTTTAACAGTTGCCATAGCTCAGCTAGATAGTGGAAACAATCGCTGCAATTCCACTGGAGGATGACATCATTGCGAAACTGGGAAGGCATGGGACATTCAGTGAGGCAGTTTACACCTCAGGGTCACCTGCTGCCACCGACTTTTTGCCTGAGCAGTCTATATCCATTGTGTCCGAGGGTTCAGCGAGATCTAGGTCCTCAGCGGACGCCAGAATCTCCACCTCATCCACAGACGCAGAGCTTGTAGGTAGCAGTGGTGTGGGTACCACTGCAATTCCCTTGGTCTTGAGGACCTTCTTCTTGGATTTCTCTCGCTGCTCCTTGGGTTTTGCTGGCTGGGAGGACTTCACTGATTCAATCTCCAGGACTGAGGGTGAGTGTGAAGCCCTCCGACCAGCTGCTTTTGGGCCCTTCAGCCACTGGCGGATGTCATCTTTCCCACTAGCAGAAAGCTGAGAAGGGACTGACACAAGGGACACCTTCCTAGCAAGAGGAGCTGCATACGACTTACACTTCTCCAGCTCAGAAGTGGGGACTGATATCCCCGATGGTTGAGGAAGTGTTGCTCCCGAAGTAAGTGTTGCGGGAGCAACAGGGACGGAAATGCCCACCACCATCAAATTGGCAGATGTAGTCTTCTGGTTACGAGAGGTGACAGGAATATGAGGAACTGATGGGGCAACAACTGTTCTCGTAGCGGCAGTGTAAGAGATGGTCACAGCCACAGGATGTAAACGCTCAAATTTACTCTTGGCCTCAGTGTAGGTCAGTCAGTCCAGCATCTTATATTCCATGATTTTCCTCTCTTTCTGCATAATCTTGCAGTCTGGCAAGCAAGGTGAATGACGCTCTCCTAAGTTGACACAGATGGGAGGTGGGGCACATGGAGTATTGGGATGTGATGGACGTCCACAATCTCGACATGTGATGCTGGAAGTACAGCGGGAAAACATATGGCCGAACTTCCATCACTTAAAGAACCACATTGGGGGAGGGATATATGGCTTGACATCACAGCAGTAGACCATCACCTTGACCTTCTCAGGCAATGTGCCACCCTCGAAGACCAATATGAATGCACCAGTGGCATGCACCACTGGCAACCTGATTATCCCTCGGACCCCAATGGACGCGCCAGATGACATGAACACCTCGCTGCTCTAAATTGGTGCGCAGCTCGTCGTCAGACAGAAAAAGAAGGTCCCTGTGAAATATAATACCCTGGCCCATATTTAAGCTCTTATGGGGCGTGATGGTAACAGAAACATCCCCCAACTTGTCACAAGCGGGTAATGCTCGTGACTGGGGAGAGGATGCTGTTTTGATCAAGACTGACCCAGAGCGCATTTTGGACAAGCCCTCAATCTCCCCAAACTTTTGCTCCACAAAAAACTGATGTTTCATGGACATGAAAGATTCCCCATCAACTCTCGTACATACGAGGTACCGAGGCAAATAAGCTTCACTACCATCCTTAGCCTGACGTTCCTCCCATGGTGTAGCCAGGGAAGGGAACAATTTGGGGTCATATTTCTTAGCACTGAAGTTAGACTTTGCCCACTTAGAGACTGCTGGTGGCGGACCACCAGCAAGATTGACGCACCATGCTTCATGGCACGTCATCCCCCCCTGATGCCACCCGCTCTGATCAGAGACACTCCCCACGGGTGCCACCCAGCCTCAGCAAGGGCCACCTGGCAGGGTGGCCATTGCCAGGAGTCCCAATGCCCCAAGGAGATGGACATCTACTCCCTGGCATATGTGGGGAGTTAACAGTGTAGGCATCAGCAGAGCGATCCCTGTGTCATCAGGGGGCTACAGCCAACAGGGTACATGGCGGCCCCACCACAAAGGACTGGCTATGGCACTGGATATGAGCTGCAAACAATTCCACAGCCCTCATTGGCACAGAAAACGACACTGCATAGTGGGTGGAGGAAATGCACCCAGGAAGGTGTCCTCGCTCAAGAGATGGAGGTTGAGCGGGACTGCGATGTGATGACAAGAAAGTAAGCTAAAATCTCAATGCACGATGGACACAATGCACCATGTAAGGCACCCTACCCCAATTGGTTCACTCTTCAGGAAAATTTTGAAAAATCGAGGTCAAACCTTACAGGGGACCATCACATAAAGGCCAAAAGGTGAGAGACTCCTTTTAGTCGCCTCTTATGACAGGCAGGAATACCTCAAGCCTATTCTAACCCCCGGGCATGCAGGGGGTTTATCAAAGACATGTTTGAGATTTTTGTTTTTTAGGTCTGAAGGTTAATGAAGAGAACAGAAGTGCTGGCCAGCTGTTAATTCACAATGGTATCAGGCTTGCTGATGTCATTGGAAGAACTGGGAAGAGATTTCTGCTTTGAATGGGATGGACAGAATATTAAACACCTGCAAGGGTTCTGGCAAGACCATCCTTACACTTGGAGATAACACCTGCTTTCCAATCAAGGTGTCAAAGTGATTTTTGACAACAAATAGGTTACATTTGCCACAGCAGAGGTACTTTTTGTTATTTGTGCATTTTATATGACCACAAGTTTTTAACGAATTATAAGGGAGATGGCCATCAACATCCAGAAAGCTAAATTATTGAGTTGAAAAGCACCTGGTGATGCGGATTTTGGAGTAGATGTTGAAGATATGTGGGGAAAATGCAGTCTCTGCATTCGCCATTTGTCCAGCTCGTGAATATGTAATCAACGAATCTAAACTAAGCAATGAGCTTAAGCTGTGGGGGGGGGGGGGGGGGGGCCACAAGAAGAACTCCACAAAGTTACTCATAAAAAAATTGGCATAGGATGGTGTCGTGTATTCATGGAATTCCATAGAGTTGGTTGTACGCTTGGCATTTAATGCAAAATAACTGTATGTTAGAATTTGGTTAACCATGCAGAGATCAGGGAAAAGGTGGCAAGTTTCGTGTAAAATGGACACTACAAAACATGGTGTTCCATGGCAGCTACATCATCTGCATTCAGAATATTGATACGTCTCTCTCTCTCTCTCTCTCTCTCTCTCTCTCTCTCTCTCTCTCTCTCTCTCTCTCTCCTTCCAATATCCCAATATTTCCCTACAGTCACCATGAACTGCATGTTGTCCCTCCTACCAACTACTGAATAATCACACACAAATGGTGATGGCATAGCTACAGATGTGAGAGTGTGCATTAATAGAAAAATATATGATTAATAGAAAAATATGTGATCGCTCTAAGCTTGTTGACACCAGTGCCTACCAATTTAAATTGTATATTACAGCACTGAGGATGGTCACTAAGTGACCGAAAATCGATTTTGCAGTTAATTAAAAAAAAAATTAATTTAATGCCTTGTCCAGTACATCCATGCACAATCCATTATTATTCCACTCCTCTTTTATTATTACTATTGTTATTATTATCATTATTCAAGGCATAGTTTTATATGTTTAATTCCTGTGTCTTATTGACTCATTTGTTACAGGGTGTATATGCGAACAAGAAAAAATAATTCCCGGGTTTCTCCCGGATTTCCCGGTTAAAAATACACTTTCTCCCGGGTGAAAACATACTTTTTCCCTGCTAACTGAAAGTATATTTTCTCTTGGAACAGTTTAACTTATCAGTCCTTTGAATGGTTATGGTTTTAAACACAGGTGTAGAATTTCCCGTCTCAGAGGGAAAAAATGGGTTTTGGAATGATCTTTGATGTGCAGCAACATGTACGCTGCATATTTTCGTATTATAAAAGTATAAATTCGAATTCCACCAAACACCGCATGCTACTTTCCTAAGCATTGAAATCGAGATTGCGATGTGCTTTTGTAAGCCAGTCATAGCTCATGTCACGTGATCTCGCCAGCCGATGACAGCGGGTATTCAGAGCCAATAGCAACATCACTGTTAAGTAGTGTGAACACACAAACAGAAAAAGTTAACGGTTTAAATTAATATACATAGTGTTGCTACACAAAATGCAAAGCTTTCATATGTAATATTGGTCCATAAGATTAATACGCTGCAAGAGAAGCTAAGCTTTCACATAAAATGTTGGTCTTTCATGCGCGTATTACAATTTAAGATACATCATCACACAAATGTACCAGTAAAATTTTTAATAACGACATAAATTTCTGATCTTCTGTTCTAGAAATTCATCTAAATGGCTCATTATCGAAGAGTTGATTTTTAAATGAGAGTGAAACGCTCTTTGATTTAAGAAATTCATCGTACATTCTTGTACATAGTTCTGGTGAAACTGCCAGAATGATACTTTGATGGTAACACTTTTCAAACCACCATTCGGAATATTTTCCCGTGACCTGTTAGAAATAGGTTCATTTCTGCAGTTTCCAGAGAGCGCCAGATGACAGGCGTCAGCGCGCTTGTGCAACTACGATGTCGTAGGGAGCCCGTATGTTCGTACGTATAAAACATGAAAAGATCTTACATTATGTCATAAAAGAAACAAGACATCAGAGGATACTCCAAGAGAATCGGAATTTCGTGACCCATACTAAAATGTGCACATTTAAAGTGCACATTCGTATGTCCAGATTCCCAGTGAAGTAGGCCCCGACCTGATATTAAGTTTTCAATGTGGTTTTCAGGATGTAAATTTTCTTGGAGCACCAGTATTGTGTTATCTCATGTTTGGTTCTTTATTATGGCATAATGCCATACGTGCTAGAAGTTGAAAACGTGCACCTGAAATGCAGCGAACAGTGTGTGAAATTAAACACTTCATTTCAAATATATTGCCTGCCTCAGCGGAAAAGATTAATAAAAAAAATTTCTTTAGCAAACCGACAAAAATGACTTCATTGTTGTGCAAGGCAATTAATGCTTGACTGTCAGAAAGGTGGAAATAAAATAAAATCTGCAACTAGTAACACATTTTAGCCTTCCATAATTACGTGAATGTTTTTTAATTCACTTGATAGCTCCCGGCCACAGAAATTTGTTTTGTTTTCATTTTATGTGAGAGCAGTAAATGAAGAGGAAACAGCAAAATCACTAAATGTAAACACAGGTCACGTGGTGACTACCCACTTCCCCACTGTAACTCAGACTGCTCTGCGCATCAGCCCCGGATCTATGATATTTCCGAACCGGGGTAATACTCCGCCACTCACTCTAGCGTTTGAGAGTGGACGTCAAAAAATTAAAAAAAAGCACATCTTTCTGAAGAGTTTGATGCATAAAACATGTGTGTTCAAGGAAATGTAACACATGTTATTTGGTTGTAAGTATGCCAAAGTGCAGTGCCTCGCCTCCTCACACAGCATTCTTCTATCACACGTCACTGTACTTCACTCTGTGGAATTGAAACGTGTATGCTTTGTAATGGATGCCATCAAACCATATTCAGAACAGTGGAAATTAAAATGTCCTGTGGTGCCTCTCCTGCTTACTGTCAGCCAGTGTGACATCATATCCCTCTTTTTTTAAAAAAAAAGAACTATTCAGAAAATTTGCACTCTTTATTCCCTATCAGTTAACAACTTGCTGCTTTGTGTGACATAAAATTAAATATAGGATACATAACCAGTTAAGACATGAGACAAGCAAGACAATACACATTTCTTCAATCCTTGGCGTCTAGAATTTTTCTCTCTAATCTTGCTACAGCTTTACATGGTGTGCTTTCCTTTCTGTTAAAGAATCTATTACCTCAAAGTTCATCAAATGTTTTGCCACATGAAAAAACAAAATGCCAGTGTCCCATACTGAAAAAGCTGTTAATACAGATAGGATCCAAGACTAGTGTGGTTTCTCGATCTGATTACATCTATTTTGTCACTGTCTGCTAGATAAAGCAAAATAGGCCTTTCTAATACAGCAACAATTCTAACACACATCAAATGAATGAGACTGTTTTGGCACAAATGGTCTTTTTTGTAACGATAGAATATAATTCACAATGTACCAGTATCAAATGCCTATTAGCAAAAAGCTTTATGTTAGGAAATAGTTTCACACTTCATTCATATGCTCCAGTTTCTCAAGTATGAGATCGAAAAGTAGTAGTACGAAATTTTTATACAAACTTTGAATCATCGTATTGTTCCATAATTTGTGTGATATCCCCACTTCTTCTCCTCCCTCTTCCTAACAAACAGTTTTGTTATCACTAATTCTGTAACTATTCCTGCCAATGTCAAAGCTTATTCGCAGGTTAACTTCACTAACTCTGCCAGAATCACCAGTTTAGTTATCCCACGATTATTCTCCAGTCACGCGTTGTTACATGTTCATACAACGCATTTTCCGCACTTCTTCCAGAATAGAACTTAAGGCGGCTGCTAGCCGGGGACTGTACAACTAGTCCTTACTAGTATAGCGATCTGGCCAAAAATTTTCTGTCAAAATTTCATTTTCTTGGGTACACCAAGAAGGTAATACGTAATCTTTCTTACCTGTTATTCATTTATTTCCACTCCTGTAATCTGAATCTATGGATGTCGCTAGTAATTATAACAAAGCTCATCATTAGCAAACCCAATCAACCACACAATCAGACAGCGGTTGGCATTCATCCGTTCGGCCTTACTCCGCTCAGCTTGTATAGCCCCTTTTGTCTGTAGGAAAGTTAGTTTCTACATGCAACGAGGATCCCCTGACAGAGACATCACATACACTATGCACACAGTCACAAATCAACTTACGATTCATTCAGAAATCAACTTACAAGGGAACCTCCCCATCGCACCCCTCTCAGATTTAGTTATAAGTTGGCACAGTGGATAGGCCTTGAAAAACGGAACACAGATCAATCGAGAAAACAGGGAGAAGTTGTGTGGAAGTATGAAAAAAATAAGCAAAATATACAAACTGAGTAGCCCATGCGCAAGATAGGCAACATTAAGGATAGTCTGAGCCCAGGAACGCCGTGGTCCCGTGGTTAGCGTCAGCAGCTGCGGAACAAGAAATCCTTGGTTCAAGTCTTTCCTCGAGCGACAACTTTACATTATTTATTTTCGCAAAGTTATGATCTGTCCGTTCGTTCATTGACGTCTCTGTTCACTGTAATAAGTTTAGTGTCTGTGTTTTGCAACCGCGCCGCAAAACCGTGCGTTTAGTAGACAAAAGGACGTGCCTCTCCAATGGGAACCGAAAACATTTGATCGCAAGGTCATAGGTCAACCGATTCCTCCACAGGAAAACACGTCTGATATATTCTATATGACACTGGTGACGGCATGTCCGTCACATGACAGGAATATGTTGTCGAATGGCGAATGGGTAAAAAGATTCTTCTACCTTGTCCGATTTAGGATTTCTTGTAGATGTGATAATCACTCCCAAAAAAGATATGAAAACATAACGGACGGACAGATAATAAAAATAAAAAATTAAAATTTTTCATCAGAGGGCAGACTTGAACCAAGGACCTCAGGTTCCACAGCTGCTCACACTAACCACTGTGCCACGGCTTTCCTGTGCTTATAGACTCCTTAATGTTGCCCATCTTGCGCATAGGCTACTCAGTTTGTATATTTTGCTTATTTTTTCATAGTCCCACATAACTTCTTCCTGTTTTCTCGACTGATCTGTGTTCAGTTTTTCAAGGCCTATCCACTGTGCAACTTATAACTAAATCTGAGGGGGGTGCGATGGGGAGGTTCCCTTGTTAGAATGTGTTAAAAAATGTTCGAAAACCGACAGAAATGCATTTCAAAGTCATATGAATAATCGATAGATTAACGTGCACTGCATGCTAGTCACTTTGTGAAACAAGGTCTTTTCCCCCTCAAGAATATAAATTCCCCCCCCCCCCCCCCTCCTAGATCTGGGCCCGCTGCGCATGCATGAATCTGGCAGCTTGGGCACTCCAGTAAAATTTTTACCAGTAGCATCTTGCTGCTTGCTGTGATTGCTTACGCAGCTAACAGCCACATTTCTGTGGCCAGAAGCGGGAGAAGGTACTACTAAACTGCACATGCGTATGATCCCAATTGTTACTGCTAAAACGAATCTCACGCTCATCGGAGGCAATTTGTTGTTACGAAGCAATGCATAGTCTTCCTAAAGCCTTTGACACATTTTCCTGTTGGCAGACACTTGTATGAGCACTGTGTTTTGTCATTGTATATGGCGCATTTCCTTTGCAGTTGAAGTTTTGTTTTCGTTTTTTCTCTCATTCATGTTTTATTGCTGCAGTATTATTCTGCAGTAGCAGGATACAATAATATCTTTTGTTGGAGTATCGGTTCTTACCAGTCAAAATTACAAAAATTTAACTGAAACAAAAACAATGGAAAATTCCCGGGTTTCTCCCGGTTCTCTCCCGGATGAAAAAATTCCCGGGTCTTTCCCGGATCTCCCAGTTGTCCCGGGTCGTATACACACTGTGTTAGTTTCCATGGTTAATTACAATAATATGGCATTGACATAAGAAAGAGGAATGCCGTTTTGATGAAACATTTATGGTACAAAGAACTTTATAGAGTGTACATAGGACTGAAAACTGGAGGGCAGTTTTCACCCTAATCAATGATCATAATAGGTTACTTTATTTCTCCTGACTTTATCCTGTGTCTTCATAGGGTTGGTCGGACCACTAATCGAGACATGACAGTGTTAGTGATAGAGCATGGCCACATGCCCTTCTCATAACAGTTGGATGGTCATTCTTGCTGCTCTCGAGATGTTTCCTGTTGGTGATGGGACTCTGGCAAGAGAGCAGCAGGTTTTTTTCGTTTTATTTCTCCTGCTCTGCAGGGAAGATGGAGACAACTTGTTTCACACTGCTAACAATGTCTACCATTAGTAACCAAGTTGGAGTTAGGACAGAGTTTTCAGCTTATATTGGCAAGACAGTACACACAACTTAGAAAAGGTCCCTTGACTACAAGTGTCACACAGAACATTGCCAATTCACTACATCAACTGCTACACAGTTAAAAATAACAAAAAATGGGGATCACATACAAAATTAACGATCTCTGTCTGCTGCATGACCATCATGACTAAAGTCAGGAACATACAGTGTCTAACTGATGTCTCATTCAAATTCAGTTCTTCGTTATCTACATGAAGGGTTATTTTTTTAAATATACATTAATGAGTGCTCAGGTAAATAAATATATATGGCAACTCCTCTAACTGCTTTAGATATCAAGTTCTAACCACATTCAGTGTTATTTCAAAATCAAAATTTGTTTTCAAGGCAATGTCAATAAATATGGACACGTAAGCGAACTGATAGTCTCTATCATTCCTTGTAATTAACAATACACACAGAAACAGCAGCAATTTGATGCTTATACAGGGAATCTAGGAGACATTGTCAATATTTGGGGATTTGACAGGAATAACCACTTGAAGCAAAAATGTCTAGTAAATATAGGTTCTAAAATGCATACCTCAAGGGCTATGGGCACTTGTTCAGTAGAAGAGGAGTGATTCACATCAGGAAGATTAACAATTGCTCATAGCTCTTAAGGTATGCATTTCAGAGCCCATGTTTATTCGACTTTTTTGCTCTGAATGATCATTCCTGTCATATCCCTGAATATTAATTATTTCCTCTGGAACATCTTGTATGTTTTGGATTAATAATGTGTGACACTGTGAGCTCCACACAAGTTTTGTGATGATAAACCATATATGATTTTTAAAACAACTTAGTTCTTGGAATAAGAAAGAGCAGACAATGATCTTCTATTACTCTTTAACTATATTCTAGCACAGTATGATTCACCAAACACTTTATAAGCTGACATTAACATCTGCAAAACAGTGTTCTTTTTTCCTATAACTTTTATTAATTTGTGTCACCTTACACAAATAAAGTTATTTGTTATAAGTGATATGCTGAAGACATTCTACTTCTGGTAGATCGCAAAACAAGTAATATTTGGAAAATTGTCGTGGAACTCAATAATTTCATTACAAACATGAAGTTCACAAACCACACTGGATGCAACAGCATTAATTCGCCAAATTTCACAACAGTATAGCTACAAGTCCATGGGAAACTAATTACAACACATCCAACATTCACAAATCCTCAAGTCATTGAACACCACATGCATACTGGATACAGAATCAAGATAAACAAAACGTTTATATGCCATCTTAATAAAACAAGACCTGCAAATCGAACTCAACGTGGTTATGGAATAATCACTTGTAGGGCTTAGTCCACATATCTTTTATACAGACTCAGATATTAAAGAAGAGCAAATATAGAATAAACCATTGCAACCAGTCAACTGTTAAGACTATCTTATGTTAATATTGAGGCTAACACCTCCACAATGCAGTGAGCAATAATCTATCCTTTTCATAACATTGCCATTATTCCATCCTGGATTTTCCATTGTTTGGAGAGAGAGGGGGGGGGGGGGGGGGACTTAGTAGAATAATTGCAAACCTTGTACGTGGGCTCTATTTACTTACATTGGGCTACACTTTCACGAAAGACAAATAAGGGTCATCCATTTAGCGGCATAGAACATGGTCTAAATTGGTAATAGTGAGGGATAAGATTTGTTGATAAAAAAATTTTATTATCACTGCTAAAATGACAGAGAGTTACAAAACAAATAACTGGTCACAAAATTTGCAATGTCTACATGCCTCCATAAAAGAAACTATACTCAAAATCACCTCCTAATATTATCATAAACATATTGGTAGCAAGTGTTATTGTGTTATCCTTGATGAAATAACATGTCTTTTATCTGTTAGTAGAAAGCTCTAGGAAAAAAATTGTCACAGAACATTGTTCACGTACCTATTCGAAATTATGGCTTGGTGGAAGATCAGTCCTACAATTCTTATTGCACAGACTGTGCACCAAAATTCTGTTTTCACATTATGCAGATGCTCTTGATGTAACTGATGACAATTTTTAGAACTCCAACACTGACTGATCTGCAAGTTCATGTACATCAATAAAAGCAGGCAATGCTTCATAACTCACCCAGCTTATTCTCAGCTGAAGCTAACACGCCACCTGCCACAATTAAATGGAATTTTGTCTCACTGAACTATTGCTTGTAATACTGAAAGATCAAGTGATATAATTATGCATACATTTGGTGTGTTGCAGCAGGATAGATCTGATGATGCCAGGTCCTGTGGCAAAACAAACACGGCAGACTTATGAACTGCTGCAGACCACCACGGCCTCACTTGTCACAACCAGATGATGTTTACAGTGAGCTCTCTGGCGCACCTATTCACAATTACCATGCAGTAGGTGGCTCTATCCTGGACTGTGTTTGGACTTTGCTGTTACATACTACCAATGTTTGGATAGTACATGGACTTGCCTGTCAGCCTAACAAGGTACTATATTTGCTCACTGTTCAGTTGACTGTTGAATTTCCAGTAATGAATTAGGCATACTGGTATACTGAAAGTGAAGTTTGTATTTGAGTGCTTCTTAGTCAAGACTATAAAAAGTGTTCATCTGCACTAACATGTTAGTTATCCAACAAACCTCCAGAGTATTGTATGGAACAAGAGGCATTCACCTCTAGAAGTTTTCTGTTTTGTGTACTTCCAGAAGATCAGGAAATTTACTTTCTGCGATTTATTTGCACATAATTTGAACTTAGTAAAATCTGTCTTGTTGAAGAAGCTGAGTTCCAATAGGAATGTACTAGCCAGCCATCCAAACCCCCCTCCCCCCCCTCTCTCTGTCTGTGGGGGGGAGGAGGGAGGGGGGGAGGAGGGGAGGGGAGGGGGAGGAGGGGAGGGGAGGGGGAGGAGGGGAGGGGGAGGAGGGAAGGGGAGGAGGGGAGGGGGAGGAGGGAAGGGGAGGAGGGGAGGGGGAGGAGGGAAGGGGAGGAGGGGAGGGGGAGGAGGGGAGGGGAGGAGGGGAGGGGGAGGAGGGAAGGGGAGGAGGGGAGGGGGGGAGGAGGAGGAGGGAAGGGGGAAGGGGGAGGGGGAGTGTGGGGGCGAGGGTTCG
Source organism: Schistocerca nitens (assembly GCF_023898315.1). Classification (NCBI taxonomy): domain Eukaryota; kingdom Metazoa; phylum Arthropoda; class Insecta; order Orthoptera; family Acrididae; genus Schistocerca; species Schistocerca nitens. The sequence goes on from NC_064619.1 coordinate 176,212,365, forward strand.
TGCGTGCACGCGCGATGGGGGCAGGTGATTACAATTGAAACATACTTGACTCTCAATCTGGAAATATAGTGTTGAATTAAGCCACCTCTAGTTTTCTTACTTGATGAGTGAAGTATGTATAAAACCAATTATATTTTGAATTCATAGTTTCTGGTGTTTCTGTGCTGATTGGTAACAGGCCCACAGACAATTTACCTGTAACACCCCCCCCCCCCCTCCTCATGACCAGCTGGAGGTGGTTTCTTATTTAAATTGGTGCTGCCCTGTTTTGGTTTTCATAACCAACATGTCACTGAAATTAATTTACTGACATCAAGTGAGGAGAAAGTGCTCAGAGTTATTGTGTCCTGCTACAGGGTAGCCATCGTCAATTGCGAAAGTTTGATATGTGTGGATGGATATGTGTATGTGTGTGTGTGTGTGTGTGTGTGTGTGTGTGTGTGTGTGCGCGCGCGCGCGAGTGTATACCTGTCCATTTTTCCCCCTAAGGTAAGTCTTTCCGCTCTCGGGATTGGAATGACTCCTTATCCTCTCCCTTAAAACCTACATCCTTTTGTCTTTCCCTCTCCTTCCCTCTTTCCTGATGAAGCAACTGTGGGTTGCGAATGCTTGAATTTTGTGTGTGTGTTTGTGTTTGTTAGTGTCTCTATCAACATACCAACGCTTTCGTTTGGTAAGTTACATCATCTTTGTGTGTGTGTGTGTGTGTGTGTGTGTGTGTGTGTGTGTGTGTGTGTGTGTGTGTTTTTGCCACCAATAAATCCTTTAGGCTTCTCTTAAACTGAATATTAAATAGAATCTAACTTCTGCACCATTTCAGTGTATTAATGTGTTCATTGTAAATAAGTATTGTAGTGGGTCTATTATATGTTTATTACCTCATAAATAAAAAACATTTTTTTATTTTAAATTCAGTGCATTAATGTGATCTTAGTAAATGAGTGTTTGTAAAATGATTCTTTCATATAGTGTTCATTAAAAAAAATGACGATCATTCCACTTGGGACTTGTGGAAGGTACATTAGCTTATTTGTTTCAGTTGTAAATATTTGTCATGTATTATAGTTTTTCTGACACATTCTATTCCTGGAGGACCTCCTCACTACGGATCAATTTGAGTGAAAGCAAACCTAATCTAATCTATTTGAATGGGAAAACATAATCAATTACTTAAAATTTACCAAGTCATGAATGGTCTTTCTAACCCTGACGTACAATACGTCATACTGTATAACTGCACCTGTGTGAGTCAAATGGTATTATGGAAAGTAATATGAGGATCAATGCTCAGACAGTAAGAGCTCACTAGGGTATTTATAAAGCAATTTCTACTCAAATTTAGCAGTATCTTGAAACATAACAAGACGGAGAGACTCCACTTGCTCGAATACCACTCCAAACATGAATATTAGTTTTTCTTTCTTTTTGTTACTTATTTATGAAAGCCCCATTTTTCTACTGTGCAAAGAATATCTCTTTTTGTACTTAAGGAACTATTTCCACTCCAAAATCATGTACAATTACTGAATTTTTAGAATGCAAACTTTTCACAAATTCAGATTTTCCACCTTTTGGCCATAATTTGTCTGTTTTCAAAAATTTATACTTTTACTACAAAGATATGTTAGTCAATGAAATATCTCAAATACATAATTTTGCACTGTAGAGATTCTTTACGGGGTTCATTAGGAAATGTGGGAGAATAGTGTGTGCCTAAAAAAAACTCTCAAAAAAATCTCCCATTAAAGCCACATACAAGATATAGAGAATAGTTAAATGAAATTGTCAAATGATAACGTATAGTTTGGAATTCCCATATTTTATGTAGTCATTGTATTTCTAATTGCTCTGTATTTTAATCTTTTGTAAAAGCATACTTATGCCAATGGCACAGTCTTGAGCAAATGACTAAAATGATTCTAACCAACCAAGACGCTAGACAATAAATGAAATCTCATCTGGGGCAAGTTACATATATGATCTTAAAATCTGTCCCTCCCTAATAATAATAATAATAATAATAATAATAATAATAATAATAATGCATTCCCGTGTGGAGTTGATAGTCTCCAATCGGGCACCTTCCCAGATGGCGGATAGGGGAATGCTCTCCAGATATGGAGGGTACCGGGGAAATAAAATACCCAGGATGGACCAAAACTATCAACCAAAATCCACTAACGTCTGCCTGGTATCCAGCGGTTAGGGGTCAGCGTCTGTTCGCCTAGATGGTGCGGCTGCAGAAACCTTCTTGATCTCAACAATCAAGTCGTATTCCTCGTGATCTTTCCTCGGAAGGACCACCACCAAGTTAGTTTTCAACTTGAAAACCAAACATGATGATAACACAAGGAATGAATCCACTACCCCGGGCACCAGTCGCAAGGCTGGCTTTACCTGGTCATCGGATTTCGGGGGACCAGGAGCATCATGTTACGCCTAAGGTTGAGGACCAGATGACGTCCAAATTATTACACACAAAACAAAGACACTTCATCGGTACACTTAATACTAATACTCTTTTCAAACTGGGCAAGATCAAACAACTTACAGACTTGCTGCAAAAATTCCAGATCAAAATCCTTGCAATCCAGGAAACACGATTTACGGACAAAAACCATTTTGATACAGACAACTACAGGATCTACAAAGGAAAACCAGCAGTTAAAACTAATGAGAAAGGACTCAAACAGTTTGGCACAGCATTTGCAGTCCACAAATCTATCAGTAACTCTGTCATTGACTTCCAGTCTGCCTCAGAACGTATATCAACGCTCTCCGTCAAATCGGCCAACAAAGCATATACCTTGATCAACGCACACGCACCCACAAATAACTATAACAAGAAGAACCGCCAGAAAGTGGATGACTTCTGGAATGACCTTGAAGAGACAACAAACAAAATTGCCAACCACCATGTAATAATCTTGTTAGGCAACTTTAACGCACAATTAGGTAAAGAGAAAAAATACAGGAAAATCACCGGAATCCATACAGCTCACAAGAGAACTAACAAGAATGGGGAAAGATTGATAAGCTTTTGTGAAAATTTCGGCCTCGTAATTATGTCAACACAATTCAAAAAAACCCAACAAGAAACTGTATACTTGGAAGTCGCCCAACACAATGTTGGGTGAATTCCAGATAGACCATGTGGCCATCTCCAAGAGTAACACAGCAGAAATTCTGAATGTGAAAACGAGAAGAGGATTTTTTGACTCAGACCACCATCTTCTACAGATAAAGACCAGATTACAACCCAATAGAAAAAAAGCCAAAACTAAACAAAGTGCTGAGACCAGACCCCGAATACATAAAACTCAACAAGGAAAACACCTTACAGGAAATTAGTCAGACAAACACCACAAACTGGACAGAACTTGTGGACGTCCTCAAATCCACAATGAAATTGGGTCAACCCCCGAGAAGGAGAAAACACAGGTGGTGGAATATAATATGTGACCAAGCAATAGAAGAAAGGACCAATGCCTGGAAAAACTTCAATAGTCACAAAACATCAGAAAAATGGCAACAATTTCTAGTAATCCGAAAACAAACATTGAAAACTATTCGGAGGGAAAAAAGAAATTCTGACATACGGCGACTAGATGAGATAGAACAAGACTTTAAGAAGAACACCACCAGGAATTTTTATAAGATGTTTAAAGAACATATTGCAGGATGCCAGCCACCCAATCTTTGCTTCAAGAAACCGGATGGTTCACTAGAAACTAACATGAAGAATAACTGCCAAATCCTTGCAGACTATTTCAACAAACTTCTCAACTGCAAAAGACCTACAGAGTACATTCACTACGAGACTTCTACACCAAATCCTGACGCTAAACCGCCAACCATCAATGAAATAGTAGAAATTATCAAGACACTGAAAAACAATAGAGCTCCAGGAGAAGATGGAATTATTGCAGAACTATGGAAACTAAATGCTGAAAGGTTAACAGGAAAAATTCACAAAATCATATTAAACATTTGGGAAACAGAACAGATCCCATCTGAATGGAAATGCGCACTCATCCATCCACTCCACAAAAAAGGGGACAAAACTGAACCAAATAATTACAGGGGTATCTCACTCGTACCGGTCACATATAAAATCCTATCAAAAGTTCTCATGAATAGATTAGAAGAACAAGCTGGCCCACAAATAGGAGAATACCAGGCTGGTTTTCGCAAGGGACGATCATGCATAGAGCAGATCTGGAATCTGAAAATGATTCTCCAGATGAGAAACACCCGAAACACAGTGGTTACTTTTGTAGATTTTAAAAAGGCCTACGACTCAATAGACAGAGTAGTGCTCTGCAAGACGCTGGAAGAATTCAGCATTGACAGAAAGACAAGAGCAATCATTCAGGAAACATTAACTGACACAGTCTCCAAGGTTAAATTTATGAGGGATATCTCGGAACCATTTGTAATCCAAACTGGAGTGCGACAGGGTGACGGACTTTCACCATTACTCTTTAATATCATTCTTGAAAAAATCATCAGGACATGGGAAAAAGAAGTCAAAGGAATCCAAATTGGCATTAGAAAAGATAATAGATTCAATGTGAAGTGTTTAGCTTTTGCAGATGACTTTGCAACCCTCACAAATAATAGAAAAGAAGCCACTAACGCCATAGAGAAGTTACACAAAATTGCACAAAGAACTGTCCTGCAAATCTCATATGAGAAAACCCAGTACATAGAAAGAGTGCCACAAGACAAATTGCCTATTGTGACAACCCATGGGAAAATCGTACAAGTACCACATTTTAAGTACCTGGGAGAAATCATCCAGCCATCAGGGATCAACCTAAAGGCCAATGAGGAAAGAATAAAAAAACTACAGAAAGCATATAAACTCACGTGGAACTATTATAACAAAAAGTCCATATCCATTAACGCAAAATTGAGGCACTACAACACTGTCGTACTTCCGGAGGCACTGTATGCATCTGAAACAATACAAATAGGTGGGCAAACTAAAATCAAAGAAATAGAGAAACAAGAAAGGAAAATTCTCAGGAAAATTTTTGGCCTGATACAAGAGCAAGGAATCTGGAAGAAGAGACCAACATCGGAATTATATAAATATACAGACAAGATTACGGATACAATAAGGAAAAGAAGAATGCAGTTCTACGGACATATCCACAGGATGAATGAAAACAGAATTTCAAAGCGAATTCTTAAAGTCATCAACTCAGGCAGGGAAAAAACAAAATGGATAAAAGAAGTTGAAGAGGACCTCAGACAAGCACACATAACAGTAAACGATGCAGAAAATAGAACTGAATTCAGGAACATCATCAAAAAACATAAATTTGACACCACAACACAGAAGAGACCAGGATGCAAATGGACAGCGGAGCGAAAGAAACAACACAGTGAACACATGAAGAAAATTTGGGCTCAGAAAAAAACATAAACAAACATCATAAAGGAATTCAAGTTCAAATGCTCTCTTAAATGGGAATAATCGAAAATAATAATAATAATAATAATAATAATAATAATAATAATGCATTATCTAACAGCAGAAGACGCATGGGTAAAAAAAGAAATTAAAACACCTCGAGACAATGAAAGGAAATTGAATGACATTGTTAAGACTACCATGCCACAACACTGATTTTATTTAAGGAGTAAAAACCTCCATGTTATGTCTGAAATTCAGAATATGAATATGACAATAAAATTAAATCATTATTGGAATAATTAAAATAAAAATTGAAAAAATATCAATTATAAGAGATCTGTATTTAATTATTGAAGGAAGCAGGTAGATAAAAAGCGACTGCACACATTTAGAAACGTTGTGACCACTGTGTAACCCGACAGACATGATCCATCCCAATCAACATTCCATTTTAACATCTGAATGGATTGCACAATCACACTGAGATTGCTATAAGGGAACAATCTCCCCACTCTCATCATCAATCATGGCTGATGTAAGCAGGCATTTGGATTCTGGGGATCTATCAAAAAGTTTGTATGTGGAAGTCCTAACTCCCAAGAACCTACAAAAAGATTAAAATTTTCAGAATGGGGATCATAGACATACAGTGACCAACTCCAGCATACTTAAATAGATAACAGATGAGGTGAAGCAGGGATATTAGCTGTGCAAGAAAGAAGATACAGGGATAAAGATATAGTGGAATCAGAAGGCTTAGTAATGCTGAAAAGAAATCTAAAAATCGAAGTAGGGAAGAAAAGATGCAGATCCATGTGCTTTGGTACAGGTTCATAGCAGGAAAAAATAAAAAAATAAAAATACTAGGATGGCAAAACTGAAGAGTATGTCAGAAAGGATATTAACACTGATAGTCTGAACAGGAAACAAAAAGTAATCAACAGTAAACAGACATGCACCAACTAATAATAAGCACAGGAAGGAGGGCAACAGTGATGACCAATTTCTGAGAGGAACTAGATGATACACTGAAGAGCATATTACACAGACAACATAGGTGAATATAATGCATAGAGTTGAAAGGAGAACCAACTTAAAGAGAACAGAGGGAGAGCACTCGGCTCACCAGAGGGGGAGGTGGCGGGAAGGGGGTAGGAGGTGTTGAGGGTGGGGGGCAAAGAGAGTAAGAAACATACATAGGCAATTCCCTGCACTAAATTCGAGAAAGTCTAGATTGACCACAAAATAATTAGTGAGATAAATACAAAAGAGGTCAGGAATACCAAGATCAGGAAGATGACAAGAATAGAATTAGGTCACAGTCTTGCATAATCTGAGTACTGCTGTAGTCTGAACAGGAATAGACTGCCACATATGAACAGAACCACCAAGAACACCAAGGCGGAGACATATTATGATAAAATCAAAACAAATACATGGAAGGAATTAAACAATGAATGAAGAGTCAGGAAGCTGAGCATGGGGAAGCAGGTTAACTCAGAGGAAAAGAAAAAAAAAAAACAAATTAGCACTGCAGGTGGGACAGGGACTGGGAGGAGGTGGTATAGAATGGCAGGGAAGATTACAGAAAAATGGAAGGTTTTCAGAGGAGTGAGGAAGTAAGCAAAATGAACCATAAGATTCACCAGAAGACAGAGAAAGAAGCAGAAACTTTAAGACATGAAAGAAAACTTTAGGAAAATCAACAGAAGAGAACTTAAAGAGAAATTTAAAAACAGCCTAATGAGGTAGAGGGAAAGAAGAATATAAGAGAGATAAGAAATATGGGTTGGCATTACTGCCAATGAGAAATTAAGATGAACTGGGACTAGGCCTCACACAGAAGAGAGGCGGTCACAACTTCCAATGAGTTTTGAGGTTGCACAGGCAATAACTAACCTACACAATAAAAAGGCAACTGAAGAAGGGGGATAGCAGCACACATGGTAAAGCGAGGAGGCAACAAGCTGGTTGACAACATGATCAAGGTTATCTGTCAGATTTGGAGGGCGAAGAGGTTACCGTAAGTACCGACAAATGCAATCATAGTGCCGATACATAAGAAACAGAAAAATACAGATGTGAACAACTTCATAAGAATATCACTACTAGTGGTAGGCTACAAAGTGCTGTCAAAAATCCTTCTAAATAATGTTTATACAACAGTTGGAGATTACCAAGTAGGATTTAGGGAGAGAAGAGGATTTATACAATAGAACTTTTCCTGAAACGATTAATAGAACATAGCACCTTAAAAAACAAAAAGACAATAGTAACCTCTGTGGACTTTATGAAAGCAAATGACTGCATCATCAGACAAACTCTTGAGAGGATGTTGAGAAACAAAGAACTGCATGACACTACAATAGAAATGACAACAGAAATTCTGACAGATACTAAGGCAAGGGTAAGTTTCAAAGAGACATTACTGAAAGAGTTCAAAATCAAAACCAATATCAACAAGGGAAGTGGATACTCACCAATTTTGTTCAACAGTAGTACTGAACAAAATGTTAAGGCAAAGGAGAGCAATAGATTATGATATAGAAATACCAAAGACACTTGTGGGGACCAAAAATGACAGCAGGGTTCAAGTAGACCACCTAGCTTTTGAGGACACAATAGTGATAATTAAGAAAGATGGGAGTAGATGAAAAGAAACATCTCTACAATATAAGCAAGGTAGCCACAGTGTGGGACTGAGGATCATCCACAACAAGACAAAGTCACTGACTATCAGCAAGGATTGGAACAAAAACCGGAACGCACTGTGCAAAGGTGGACAAATTTTAATTCCCAGGAGAATATTTAACAGCAACAATGATGAAACAACAGAGAGGATGAAGAAGATGGGGTCAACCTTCTGTAGGACTAGAGATGTATATAATATTTTTAAAAAAAATGTATCTACAGATGCAAAGACCAGATATTGCAAGGCAATAATGAGGAATGTTGTGTATGCAGCTGAGATACTAAGACTAAAAAGATATGGTGCATAGCAACTAGACAGGGGAGAGAAATATACCAAGGAAAATGCTGGATCCTGAATGTGGAAAACAACAGAGTCACCATTGGAGTAGACAAGACATGAGGATATTGAAAGGAGGGAGTGGGGGTAGGGGAGGGGGGGAAGGGAGAGAGGGCAGAGAGGGAGGGAGGGATGAAGTGAAAAAAGAAATTTATGAAGGACCCATCTGTGCTGCTACAGAAGCCATAATGAAAGCCGAAGAAGGCAGCATTTTTACCAGTTATTTCCTTGAAATAGTTTCGACTGGTGCAGTTTCTTGAGGACTAGCAATATTGCAAGTAAATGACCACATCAAAATTACTCTGTCTTTTTACAAAGAAATTAAGAATTTAACTCACCCCCATGGAAATAAAATTATCATATTTCTAGCAAAGTTCTAAAACTCAATTCAGCTCATGCGTGTATGCAGTATATTCAGTCACAGAAGTAGCATCCCATAATTATCAAAATAGGTTGAAGTCTGCCACTATTAGGTCCTTTTATGATAAAAAAAGTAAGGCAGATATTATTATCAATGACTCCCAATGCTTACTGTTCTTCTAATGTGCTGCAGAAGTCGCAACAGGAAGACACATTATTTCAGAACTTCAATACACATTTTCTTTTTAAAATTTTGTGCTTACGGAATAAAGGCAATTGTTTCAGGGTGCAAATACTAGGTGAAAATAATGAAAAGAAAATTAGCCACAGAAGCATTTAATGAGAGAGAGAGAGAGAGAGAGAGAGAGAGAGAGAGGGAGGGAGAGAGGGAGAGAGGGAGAGAGAGGGAGGGAGGGAGGGAGAGAAGCCATAGCTCCATTTTGACAGCTGTTACCTATTTCGCATACAAAAGAAGCCCCATATAGATCGAACATTAGTGGATGCCATATTTGCAGTGACAAGTAATCCCTCTCTTAGCATGGTGAAGATTTTACTAAGGCTTTTGCAGCCAAATTACTGTCTTAACATTGTCCAAAGACAAATCTGCCATGCCCTCTCTCCACAAATATGTAATACTGTTTCATACCTGCCAACTTGTCATGAAGGAGCAGACATTTCATCACCCCTTACCAGGTCTGAAAAAACAAAATAATGTTTTTCACATAGGCTTCCCCAAAAGCCTGCAATCCTGGAATCATGAGCTGAGGAATATACTCCTTACAATTCTTTATTTTAATTTGCACGAGGGAAAGATTAACTATTATGATACCAACAAATGCTACTTTCTTAAGAGCTGGGGAATGTGTCCAACAGAGAGAAATACAGACAAATAAAATTACGACATACAGTTCATAAAAAGGTGAATCTAGATCCCTCAAAACATAATGTATCTGTAGCATGTGGAAGCAATCAAATGATATTAGTCTGTACCTTTCACAAACACCATCAGGATCTTTTCTGAGCAGTTCTAATAGTTGAGGATCATTGAGTCGTTTTATCTGTTCAGTCACTGTGATCTCTTCTGTGTTGAGCAGGAGAGCACAAGCATGTATAGCAGCAATCTGACTTACAGAAATTCCATGTTTCGATCCTAAAGTAACTGCAAGCTGGAAACGCTTGGTATCTACAGTCCTGCAAAACAAAAATTAAAACTAGTTTATATGCACTGAACCAAGACAGATCTTAATACTCAAACTGACCTCTAATCACAAATAAAGTTATTCAACTGCAGGAAGAACAGGCCAATTGAATCAGCAATTCATTTTAACATGACATGATAAATTAGCAAGAAATAGCATTTTGGTGACACCAGTATTGCAATGGAACAGTTGCAAGAGACTGATTTGAAAAGCTAACCTTAACTGGTAGATCTAACAGTGAATGGTTCAAATGGCTCTAAGCACTATGGGACTTAACATCTGAGGTCATCAGTCCCCCAGACTTAGAACTATGTAAACCTAACTAACCTATGGACATCACACACATCCATGCCCAAGGCACAATTTGAACCTGCGACTGTAGCAGCCACGTGGTTCTGGACTGAAGTGCCTAGAATCGCTCGGCCACAGTGGATGACATCTAACAGTAAAACAAAGAAGTGGTGGCCGATAAACAACACATTCTTTTAAAAATAACTGAATTTGTTAGGTTATAAATGAATAGTTTTTTCTCCAACTGGTTTGATGTGGTCTACCATGAATTGCTCTCCTATGCCAACCTTCTCATTTCAGAGTAGCACTTGCAACCTACATCCTCAATTATTTGCTGGATGTACTCCAGTCTCTGTCTTACTCTTCAGTTTTCACCCTCTACAGCTCTGTCTACTAGAGATGTTATTTCCTGATGACTTAATAGATGGTCTATCATCCTGTTCCTCCTCCTTGTCAGTGTTTTCCATATATTCTTTTCCTCGCCACTTCTGTGGAGAACCTTCTCATTCCTTACCTTATCAGTCCACTCAATTTTCAACGTTCTTTTATAGCACCACATCTCAAATGCTTCTACGTGCCTCATTTCCGGTCTTCTCACAGTCCATGTCTCACTATCACGCAATGCTGTGCTCCAATGAATACTTAGCTGAAATATTTTCAGTAATTCAGAGTTGAAACTAAAAGACCACTAAAACCACTTAAATTAAATTATAACGAAATACAAAATGAGAAGATGACCAATACAGTATGATTAGCACAAGCCAAAATGTAAGTGAATACACTGGCATACATGTTCACTCATTATGCCAATATAAAGCATAATACAAATAAAAATTATAGTGTCATTTGGCTCCATTTATACAAAACCGAATTTTAAATCTTTTGGGTGATGAGGCCACAGCCTTATAATTTTCTGCTTCTTCACCCAACACAACATTTTGACTACACTGCCGGGATCTTTATCAAGAGTCTTTCAGTGTCCCTGAGTGCCGGGATATTTTTGATAACTAATGTAACATTCGCTTACAAAATGATATTTTTCCACAGTTTTCTGAAAAAAAGTGGAGTTATTGGGTAAAATTCTTCAGACAACAATTTGTGGGCCACCATTGGATAGATAACTCATTGCTGGTAATGAAAGTAAATGTGACTGTTACCTCAGTATTATTGTTGCCAAGGTGGCTTCCTAATAGTTGTTTATATTGTCTGCGTGTCATGACAAGACAGTCTATACCTTGATGAGGCGAGAAAAGAATCTGGAAGCCTATTGCTACGAAGATGGAACAATAGTTGCCTGATTCTATGTACCACACTATAAAATGTGATTCAATGAACAGAGTTGTAAGAAAACTGAAGAATCTTCTATTAGACAAAAGAATGGGTAGCTCTCATGCAAAGACTCTGGCCTCCTGAATACAAGTCACACTCAGAATAGACAGTTATCAAAGATATACAAAGAAGGATGCCCACTAAGATCTACTGTGGAAATGATAAAAATCTCCAACATAATTTTTAGTGAGTCATTTATCAGAGATACCGAAACATCAAGTCAGAAAAGCAAACACTTCTGTGAATGATCATGACTGGTTTAGTGAAAATAACATTAAAACTCAAAGCCTCATAGATGGAAACAAGCAAGCTCACATTGTCCATGCAGAACAATTCCAACTCAGCCCTCAAGAAACCACAACTCCTAGCAACCAAAGCTGAACTTCAAAGAAGAAAACAGGGATCAAGCAATAACCAAAATGGGATTTAAACAATAATCAAAATGGGAATTAAGAAATAATAAAAAAAAGAACTAGGCAATAATCAAAACTGGAACTAGGTTACAATCAAAATAAGAACTACCCAATACTCAAACAGGAATTAAGCAATAATCAAGGGTGTATTATTGTCCCTAACTTATATTCAATATTTTTTGGAAATTTACTGCACTTTGTTGAAGGTACAACTACCATCGGAAGCTGAAAGTGTGTGTGGGATGGATGGTGGAAGTTTCATTATTAGTAGAGTGAGAGCTATGACCAAGGCAACGACAATCATTATCATTAGACAGATGATCATGTTGTTATAATTAACTCAAAGGGTGACCTTCCATCAATTTTGAATGTTCAAACAAATTTCGGGCTTGCAGCCGGTCATCGTTCAACACTTCGCACGATATTTCAACTGGGCACCTGCCAGTCATCTTCAGGTGAGCCGTCGCAGACTGGCCATAAAGTTCTCCGCTCCGCAATATATAGCGTACTGTAACTATTCTGCGCATGCGTCGAAAACTTGATAGTTGAACCAACACTGCCAGCCGGCAGCGCCCTCGCTGGTGGAATAGCGGAACTCAGTCGCCCTCTGCGTTGCTGTTTGCCACGGCCGTTGACGCACTCTGGATGGGTGCTGGTTCAACTATCAAGTTTTCGAAGCATGCGCAGAATAGTTACAGTGCGCTATATATTGCGGAGTGGAGAACTTTATGGCCAGTCTGCGACGGCTCACCTGAAGGTGACTGGCAGATGCCCAGTTGAAATATCGTGCGAAGTATTGAACGACGACCGGCTGCAAGCCCGAAATTTGTTTGAACAGTCAATTCGCCGGGAAAATTTTAAAATTCACAATTTTGAATGTATTCAAAGAAGTATAAATGAGCATTGATTTAGATGTTAACACCAGGAAAACTCAAATTTTCCATCAACTTCAATAAATACTAACTATACGTATTCAGCCATAACAGTTAATGGTAAAATGCTGCACAAAAGTTGAGCACTTTCCATATGTCAGCAGTCATCTCTCAACTAACACAAATGTTGATGCTGAAATTCAGTATTGCATAAGATGAGCTAGTGCTTTGTCCATTTGCAGGACAGGCTCTTTGACAACCATAACTTCGACACTCTATGGTTTTTGTCTACCATACTGAGTCTCACTTATGGGTGCGAGGTTGGACTACTGACAGAAAATATCATCAGTGTTGTCTCAGGAGACTCCTGAAAATGAAATGGCAAGACCAATGTATCAGTAGCCTGAAGGAGACACACACTAACAGCATAGAGGCCAACATCATCAAACAGAAGCTTTGATGGGCTGGTTGTATTACTGCATGCCTGACAGATGTCTACTAAAACAAATAATGTATTCCCAACTCAAACACACACAATAAAGAAAAAAGGAGGATACCATAATTGAAATTGAACGAAGGTGTTCTGAAGTCATATCTTAAAAAGTGCCTGACTGATACTGGCAACAGGGAAACCACTGCCACCGTGTATCGGGCATGGCACTGAACTGTTTATGATGGCTCACAATACTTTGAAGACATTGCGAAGACTAAGATGTGACAAGTGGAACCAAAGGAAAGAGTTAGAAAATCTCACAAAAACAATTTGCAGCAAATGATGGTTGTCATTGGCAGGACATATCCCCACTGTAGCAGAAAATGTGGTTCTGGGACTGTTCTCCTCAGCCACTTGTGAAATCATGGAAGACAATGATCCTTTTGGAAGGAGCAAAAAAGTGTGCCAATGCTTAAGATTAGCAGGCCATTTTTGGGAGTCTGACACATGCAGCACTCATCTCCACACCTGTATAAGCACTGCATTTTCTCGTTCCACCATGTCAGGGGTTATTGCAAGTTTCATTCCATTTCAAAAAAATAAATGAAAAATGTACAAAGAGAGCCTTGAATCAATGAAAAGCATGACCACCAGCCAAATTCCATAGGCAACAACAACAACAACAACAACAACTGATGAGCAGCCATACTGTTTCAAAGCAGCACCTCATTATGGGTCTCAAAAGCCATATCTCTCCATATGTGTGCTTCACAAAGCAAAGGCATAGAAATTAACTTAGGTGCAGGAACACTGTCACTGAGTGCTGAGTTGCATCAGTGAAGGATAAAAGAACTTAACATCTCATCATTTTTGTCTATTTGTTAAGCTACAACACCCCAATGATAATATGTATCATCGGCCAATCGTGCATCACCTTACTGTTCACAAATTGTGTCCAATTGCCACCAAGGATACTCTACAGACATGAGAGTGCTTGTCTGGATCTCCAGGTTACCTGAACTCAACATTATGTAGCACATTTGGAATTTCACAAACAAAGATTTATGTACATTTAATCCAGCACTGTGTGCGGAGTTAAGCAGTTATGACTCAAATGCTACAATGCTTTTGGTTAAGGCATGCAACACCTATCAAGGCAAAAGTGGGTTCTTCACACTTCTAGGCAGGTGCTTTAACTCTGTTAGGTTTCTACGCGCAATAAAATACACACAGCATGGCAGACTATGTACTGATTTATAATGTGACTCATCTGTAACATAATTCTTCCTTTTCAAGAAAAGCCCTCTTCCGTCAGGGGAGAAATCTGATGACACCAGTCTTGCAATTTGCAACTCCACGAATTTTGTACATCCTTTGGTGAATTGTTACTGTTTATTAATAAATATCCGAGGTAAAGCCTGAAGATAAATCTAATCTGTGCTTCTTATTTGATACACTTCCAAGTGACATTTTACCCAATAGAACACAAAATATTTCAGTTTCTCTTTGAGAAGAAAAGGTATAACCTCCACTTAGAAGTATGAAGAGTCCACACATAAACTGTCACAGCCCACATCAGCAAAAGTCTTCTATAGGAAAGGTGAATGCTGCATGCAACTTATCACAATTATGAATATTATGATGATGAAAATGTTGAAGCAATGATAGGATTGGCCGAGTCTACTAATTTGTGATTAATACATGTCACCAAATTGTCACTATCATTTAACAGAGGATGTTGGAAATGAGACTTTAACCTTAATACATCAATGAGGCAATTTCCTGCCAACACATTAAAAGCTTCAGGTCTCCAGTCCCAAACACTCAGCACTGACCTATTGACCAATATGTCAAACTTTTCCCACTGTACAATCTAAACTGACATCATTCAGAAGACACTATAACCTCAAGAAGGCAAACTGGAGCACATATGCTGAGACACTAGATAGTCTTGTGTCCAAGATAAATCCACTACCTGAATCAAGTGATGACTTTGTGGTTGCTGTGCAGGAATCATCTTACAAATAAATTCCACATGGCTGCTATGCCAAGTATATTCTTGGCCTTAATAGAGACAACACCAAACTTTTGAGTGAATATACAAAACACTTTTGATGAAAAGCAATTCAGTGAGTAAACTTTGGATGCTGTCTTGGAACACACCAACTCTCTGGCTAAGTGTTAGAAAGTCGGCTGAACAACCTACTTGTCAGATAACTCACACAAACACATATCAAAATGATATTGCTCATTAGCTTCTGAAAAATGGAAATATGAGTGAACCTAGAGCTGGATCTAAGATACAGAGACAAGCTGAGCTGGAAACTAATCAATCCTCTTGAAAATTTGGTGAAGAAGAACTAGAAGAAACAATTCAAAAATGCAAAAACCATAAAGCAGGTGGCCTGGATGAAAGCTTCATATATGTAGATAATACTGCTTTACCAACTCCAGCAAAGAAGACCTTACAACAACACTGAACACTTTCACTGAGTATTAAGGTAAGAACCATCTGAAACCAAATCCTCAAAACACACAGATCTGTGCCTTACACCTCCCAAACAGACAGGCAAATACAAAACTAAAGCTTAACTGAGAGGGCACTGAATTGGAACATTGTGTAACACCTGAATACCTTGGTGTCTCTTTAGACAGACCTTTAATATAGAAAAAACACTGTCACGACACCAAGCCATAAGTGTCAGCCCAAAATAGCACCATTTGGAAAATCACTGGCAGTAACTGGGGAGCCCAAGATCAAGTTATCATCAGGAAATCCACATCTACATCTACACCTACATATATACTCTGCTAGCCACCAAGCAGTGTGTGGCGGAGGACACAATTTGCGCCAAAGTCATATTCCCCCCCCCCCCCCCCCCCATCTCTCCGTTCCATTCGAGGATTGCACGAGCGAAAAATGACTGTCTGAACGCCTCAGTACGAGCTCTAATTTCCCTTATCTTTGAATGGTGATCATTGCATGATTTGAAAGTAGGTGGTAATAATATATACTCTACATCCTTGGTAAAGATCGGACTTTGGAATTTAGTGAGCAGCCCCTTCCATTTAGTGCGCCATCTATCGACAAGTGTGTCCCACTTCAAACTTTCTATGAGATTTTTAATGCTCTTGCGATGGCTAAATGTACCAGTCACAAATCTTGCCACTCTTCTTCAGACCTTCTCAATCTCTTGAATCAGACCCTACCGGTAAGGGTCCCATACAGACGAACAATACTCTAAGACTGGGCAAACTAACATATTGTAAGCTATTTACTTTGTTGAAGGACTGCATCGCTTCAGGATTCTACCAATAAACCGCAATCTAGAGTTCGCCTTACCCTTTACTTGTGTAATCTGATCATTCCATTTGAGATCATTTCGAATATTCACAGCCAGATACTTGATGGATGTTACCGCTTCCAAAGGCTGGGCGTTTATTTTGTTGTTGTTGTTGTGGTCTTCAGTCCTGAGACTGGTTTGATGCAGCTCTCCATGCTACTCTATCCTGTTTTACTCTTACAGTAATGAGGATTTTCACCTTGTTATATACAGTAGGTTACACTTACTCAATATTGAGAGATAACTGCCAGTCATTACACCACGATTTTCTGCAAATCCTCATTGATTTGTTCATAACTTTTGTGTGATACTTCTTTCCTGCTGTAGACTACAGCATCATCGGCAAACACTCTAATGCTGCTGTCAATACCATCAATCAGATCATTTATGCAAATCGTAAAAAGTAGCAGACCTATTACGCTGCCCTGGGGCACACCTGAAGTTACACTTGTATCTGTTGAAGTCACCCCGTTCAGGACGACATTCTTTGTTTTTCTGCAGGGGAGTATGGGTACCCTGTATGTTGCAGCTCTGTCCATGCAAAGCAAGTGGATGTTGCACTGAAAGAAACTGTAAGACTGACCACAGATGTGTGAAACAAACACTTAAAGTCAAGGTCTATTACATGGCAGGCATTGCATCACCAGATATACTTTGTGAAGTAGCTGCACACATTCAAAGGAAAAAGGCTGAACTTAATCATTTACACCCTCTCCATGGCCATCAACCACTGAGATCTAGGTTGAAATCCTGTAGATGTTTCCTCAGTTCAGCATCAGTACTAACTATGTCTCCACACATTGCCAGAGAACAACTGTGGGCAGTTAGACATTATGGATGAAACCTGCTGAGTGACTACCATCTGGAGGTACTTGAAATTGGTCTACCTGGAGATCATTGAATGGGTTAAGATAGACAATTATAAATCCAGGACAACCTTGCCAAATGAGGATTTGCCTAAGTACCGACCATTTGCGAATGTGGAGGAGAACAGATGATGGCTCACCTCTATCATTGTCCATGTTGCCGAGACATGCAGTGGTGATGAGCTGATGAAGGCTGAAGGCAGTGCTGTTGGTGTTGTCCAATTATGGGTGAAGATCATTGAATTTATGTAAACTAAGTAAATTGTAGTTTTAGTAGTATCCCATGATACTGTACAGTTACGTGATGCAGTTTTGTATGGCTTGATCTGAGTAAATAAATAAATCACAAATATTAATGAAATTAGTAACCAGTTCTATGTCAGTAAGAAAGGAGAAAATCAGAGACTCACTCATCCCACTGTGCAATAAAATTTCTCACAAATCAAAAATGAAGGCAGAGCAACAATGTATGCAATATCATGCATACATCTGCCAACAAAATTTGTTGTCACAATCAAAAGATTTATGAAAAATTAAGAAGTCCTGAAGTCACAGACCCACATGAACAGCCTTCTACTCATGTACTGCACACTGCATATAATCATCATCACAGTACCGCATACGAAGGGCATATTTGTTTACACAACAGTTTCAATACCCTTTTGACCACCACTAGCAACAATGAAGTAAGCATGAAGATAGCACACACATTATTAGATGCTGTCTGTCTAGTTTTAAATGCAACTTGTACCTCCCGTCAAAACCAGTCCAGAGGTGTTGTCAGTACTGAAAGCCAGACCAGATGCCATTCCATTATGTCCCACTTCTATGCATGCTCAGTAGGGGGAAGCTCTAGTGTTGTGATGGCCATGTACAATGGGCAACATAAGAAGCACATGTGCAGGTTTTATCCTATGGAAAGACCAAAATTTTCTGACAAAATAACGATAGTGACATAACTATTTGCATGATATTCTTGATGTATCCTGCACTGTTCAATGTTCATATGTATACTTACAATAGACTATGATGCCTACTATGATTCTGTGTTTTGCTGCCTAATCACTCCAACTGCTGCTCTGCTTGTTGATGCCACAAACAATTAAAAACCATCATTAATGCCAAAGCATAATCTGCTCTCATCATCAACCACAATTTTGTGCTATTCATTTCTTAGGTGCATCTTCACTACACCAACAGAGGATAGCTGAACACTGTTGAGATGCAAATGAACTCTGATAAGAAGCATCTTTGCTTGAATCATCATCTAGCAGATATTGTGGGTGCAACATTGGTCCTAATTTGCACTGCACACACTGTCCAACAAGTAATTGCTGCTTATCTGATGTGACAGTCCATCCACGAATCTACAGACCACTGCCATCCAGAACTAGAATGATTAGCTTGTTTTATCACCTGCACTGTAACTGACACATATATGACATCTCACATTAAGTGTAGGGAAATTCTTCTTAACAACTATCTAGCATCCTGTAGGCCTGCAATAAAACTTCACAGAAATTTAATCAGTTATATGAATCATGCCAGTGACACTACTTTGACCTTTTCATAATTTTTAATAACCTATTTTGATGCTTAGAAACAACAGACCACTATTTTGAAAAGTCAAATATAACTGTTATGGACTCAAGTGTTTTCATACTGAGTGGTTCCAACTTTATCCACAGCAAGGATCTTAAAATCATGCACTTAATGCACACCACCAGTGCAGCAAACAAATATGGTGATTCTACATCGCATATACATTTATATTTATTATATTTAATTTTTCACTAGTATATTATAAAATGTAACTATTCACATTTCAAGTGGAATCAGAACAAACTTGGCCCTTGATGAAAAAAATTAATGAAATATCTTAGAATTTGAAAATTACTTTTAATAAGAACAAGATTCAACTAGAATTCCCAAGCAACATACAGAACAGCAGTATCAGTTTTCTTTTTGATGTATGGTAATTAAATTAAGTAAAGCTTACATGGGCAAACCAAGAATGGAGTCCTGTTGATACTGTTTGTCCACTGCAAATCTCTTCAAGTCAATTCCACATCCAAATTCATTCAGCCGTTGACCCTGCAGGAAATCTGACATTGTTTCCTGGGACTGGATCAGATATTCAGTCCACACTCCCTGTGCCTTGGAATTCTCAACCAAGGATACCATGTGGCTGATGAGCTACAGTAGAGGAAAAGAACACAACACATTTGATTTGATTTACTACAAGTAAAACACATGGACACACTAACATGTCCACTGAAGTAATACTGCTTACATAATGCAAAAGCACTATTTGAACACTTGAATTTTACTTTTTTCTTTTCTTTTATACATTTCCAAAAAACTGGACAGCAAAATGACAATACAACAGTAATGAAACCCTCTTTACAAAGGGCCTCCTGGGAAAATAGCAATGAAGGAGGTCACTAATTTGGAATAGGACTCCTTATCTATAACTGTATAATGGACTTGATCAAGGACTTCTCATCAAACTCCCCTAGAATGGCAACTTTAAAATTTAAAGCAATGAGCAAAATGTATGCAGTGATAAAAGTGCACACTCCAACAATGACAAAAACACTAGAGACAGAAGAAATATGCAAAATTTGGGGAGAGGCTGACCAACTGATATCAAACATGCCTGATACTCATATTAAAATTCTGCTTGGAGATTTCAATGCAAACATAGCTCAAGAAAGAAGATATTGTACAATGGTGAGGGAATGGCCAACTCAGATATTAGAAAAGAAGAATGGGCAATGACTGACTGGACTGAGTGTTAATCATGGACTTATTTGGAAACACAAAGGATTTATGATATGTCTACATGAACTAATGACCTAGAAATGCCCCAATGTAAAATTGGGAGTTCTGTCATGATCATACAGGCATAGATACAAATGGCCACAAAAACATTTTTAATGTCAAAGTCCTCATAAAAGTCAAGTTAACAGCAAAAAAGAAACACAAATCATTCCAATCTAATATGACAAGGAGCCAGTTATTAAATAAATAACACAGTACATTTGGAGAAACCTAAAACACCATTAAGTGACAAACTGATAATTAATAACCTGAAAACTATAGATGAAGAAATTGCGCCTAATATAAAAAGAAAGAAACGTGCTTGATAGAATGAGGACTGTGACAGAGCAATTAAAAAAAGGCACGAGGCGTAAGTCAATAAGGCATCTCCACAAAACATTTAAGCCCACATTAGTTTCCTGCATCACTTCTTTTAAGGAGTACCTGTAACACACACTGAACTGCAGCTTGACCAGTATGAGGGCTCGTATTGGGTAGAGTGAGTGAAGAGAGGATGTAGGTGGCGATTGGAACGAGGGGTGCGAAATGGAAGATGATGGTTGGGAGGGATTAAAGGACAGTTCCCACCTACATAATTCAGAGAAGCTTGTGTGTGTGTGTGTGTGTGTGTGTGTGTGTGTGTGTGTGTGTGTGTGTGTGTCGTAGGGGGAAGGAGTTGGGGAAGGGGAGGGATCTGTGAAGCAACCACTGGAATAGAGAGTTTTATGCTCAGCAGTGTGTTCTGCCACTGACAATGAATGGTTAGCTCTGCTCTTCGCCACCGTTTGATGGGGTCCGTACATGGTGTTCATGTCCTCATAAAATGCTGTGTGTACGTTTCAGCAGAGTTGGTATGTGACAACTGCTTTCACAGCTAGTCCTGCCTCTGGATAGAATAAGCCTACGATAAAACTAGAGTAGTATGTGCTGGGTGGTTGTAAGAGGAGGAGGAGGAGGAGGAGGAGGAGGAGGAGATTAGTCTTTAATGACCTGTCAACAATGAGGTCATTAGAGATGGAGGACTAACTCAGATTAGGGAAGGGAGGGGAAGGTAATCGAGCATGCCCCTTCAAAGGAACCATCCCGGCATTTGCCTAAAGTGATTTAGGGATATCACGGAAAACCTAAATCAGTATGGCCAGATGCAGGTTTGAACTGTCATTCTCCTAAATGTGAACCCCATGTCCTAACCACTGTGCCACATCGCTTCATATGGGTGGCTGTACTGAATAGCACATGCACCTGGGCATTATACAGGTGTATGATATGTGTGGCAACAAGTGGGAAGTAGATGTGGCATCAGGATGGGATAGAGTATTACCAGGACTGGCTGGTCAGTGGGATGCCACTTTGAGAGGAGTGGAAAGGATTGTGGAGAGGACTTTCCTCACATTTAAGCACAATGATAAGTAGTCGAAGTTCTGATGTACCACTACTGCATGAAAATATATTGCCACAAAGCAGTGAAGCACATCAAAATGAAATATAATTATACCTGAGAAAGAAAGTTGCTACTCACCATATAGCGGAGAGGCCGAGTCGCGATAGGCACAACAAAAAGATTCACACGATCATAGCTTTCAACCATTAAGGCCTTTGTCAGCAGTAGACACACATCAACACACACGCACGCGCGCACACACACACACACACACACACACACACACGCACGCACGCACGCACGCACGCACACACGCACACGCACACACACACACACACACACACACACACATGCAAAACGCAACTTGCACACACGTCTGCAGTCTCAAAGAGCTGAAACTACACTGCAAGCAGCAGCACCAGTGCATGATGGGAGTGGCGACTGGGTGGGGCAAAGGAGGAGGCTGGGGTGGGGAGGGGGAGGGATAGTATGGTGGGAGTGGTGGACAGTGAAGTGTTGCAGTTTAGAAGGAGGGCAGGAGGGAGATGCAGAGGGGTGAGGGGGTAAGTAGTGGAAAGGAGAGAAATGAAAATAAAAATAAATTAAAAGACTGGGTGTGGTGGTGAAATGTCAGCTGTGCAGTGCTGGAATGGGAACAGGGAGGGGGCTGGATGAGGGAGGACAGTGACTAACAAAGGTTGAGGGCAGGAGGGTTATGGGAACGTAGGATGTATTGCAGGGAAGGTTCCCACCTGTGCATTTAAGAGATGCTGATGTTGGTGGGAAGGATCCATATGGCACAGGCTGTGAAGCAGTCACTGAGATGAGGGATATCACGTTTGGCAGTGTATTCAGCAACAGGGTGGTCCACTTGTTTTTTGGCCACAGTTTGTCGGTGGCCATTCATACGGACAGACAGCTTGTTGGTTGTCATGCCTACATAGAATGCAGCACAGTGGTTGCAGCTGAGCTTGTAAATCACGACTGGTTTCACAGGTAGCCCTGCCTTTGATGGGATAGGTGATGTTAGTGACCGGACTGGAGTAGCTGGTGGTAGGAGGATGTATGGGACAGGTCTTGCATCTGGGCCTATTACAGGGGTATGAGCCATGAGGCAAGGGATTGGGAGCAGGGGTTGTGTAAGGATAGATGAGCAAATTGTGTAGGTTCAGTGGACAGTGGAATACCACAGTACGAGGGGTGGGAAGGATAGCAGGCAGGACATTTCTCATTTCAGGGCACGACGAGAGGTAATCAAAACCCTGGCGGAGAATGTCATACAGTTGCTCCAGTCCCGGATGGTACTTAGGTACGAGGGGAATGCTCCTCTGTGGCTGGTCTGTGGGACTTTGGGAGGTGGTGGGAGACTGGAAAGATAAGGCATGGGAGATTTGTTTTTGTACAAGGATGGGAGGATAATTACAGTCAGTGAAGGCTTCAGTGAGACCCTCGGTACATTTAGAGGACTGCTCGTCACTGCAGACCACAGGTGGCTAGGCTGTACAGAAGGGACTTCTTGGTATGGAATGGGTGGCAGCTGTCGAAGTGGAGGTATTGCTGGTGGTTAGTAGGTTTGATATGGATGAAGGTACTGATGTAGCCATCTCTGAGGTGGAGGACAACATCTCGGAAGGTGGCTTGTTGGGTTGAGTAGGACCAGGTGAAGCAAACAGGGGAGAAGTTGTTGAGATTCTGGAGGAATGTGAACAAGGTCTACTCACCTTCAATCTCGATAGCAAAGATGTCAACAGTGAATCAGAACCAGGTGAGGAGTTTAGGGTTCTGGGTTTTTAGGAAGGATTCCTCTAGATTGCCCATGAATAGGTTAGCATAGGATGGTGCCATGCGGGTGCCCATAGCCATATCGCAGATTTGTTTGTAGGTAACGCCTTCAAAGGAGAAGTAACTGTGGGTGAGGATATTGTTGGTCATGGAAACTAAGGAGGAGGTTGTTGGTTTGGAATCCATAGAGCGTCTGGAAAGGTACTGTTCGATAGCAGTAAGGCCATGGGCATTAGTAATGTTAGTGTACAGGGAGGTGGCATCATTAGTGATGAGCAGGGCACCATGTGGTAAAGGCAAAGGAACTGTGGAGAGTCGGTCAAGGAAATGGTTGGTATCTTTTATATAGGAGGATAGGTTCCGGGTGATAGGTTGAAGGTGTTGGTCTACGAGAGCAGAGATTCTCTCAGTGGGGGCAAAATGGGACGTCCTGGGTGGTTGGGTTTATGGACTTTAGAAAGCATGTAGAAGATGGGAGTGCAGGGACTGATGGGGGTAAGTAGAGAGATGGACTCTGGGGAGAGGTTCTGGGATGGGCCTAAGGATTTGAGTAGTGACTGGAGATCCTGCTGGATTGGTGGAATGGGATCACTGTGGCATTGTTTGTATCTGACAGTTGATGGAGTCTATCTGCCATGTAATCCTTGCAGTTCAAAACAACGGTGGTGGAGCCTTTGTCTGCAGGTAGGATTATCAGATCGAGATCGGTTTTTAGACGGTGGACTGCAGTTCTTTCTGCGGATGTAAGGTTAGTATGCATTTTGAGGGATTTGGGGAATGACGGTGAGGCAAGGTTCGAGGCTAAGAAATTCTGGAAAGTTAACAGGGGGTGGTTTGGAGGCAGTGGGGGTGGATCACGGTTGGACAGAGGAGTGAACTGAGTTAGACAATGTCCAGTATTGGTCTTTGGTTTATTCTGATTGGTTGGGTCGGTGGTGAAAAAGTGTTTCCACTGTAGGGACCGGGAAAAGGAGAGAAGGTCTTTAACTAGTCTTGCATGGTTGATTTCCGGAGTGGGGGCAAAAGGTGAGGCCTTTGGAAAGGACTGATATTTCTGTGGACTACGGCTTCAGGAGGAAAGGTTCATATTAATTTCTTTATATTTTTATTTCTCTCCTTTCCGCTACTTACCCCCTCCTCCCTCCGCATCTTCTCTCCTGCCCTCCGCCTAAACTGCAACACTTCACTGTCCGCCACTCCCATCATACTATACCTCCCCCTCCCCGTCCCCGTCCCAGCCTCCTCCTCCTTACCCCCACCCAGTTGCCACTCCCAACATGCACTGGTGCTGCTGCTCACAGTGTAGTTTCAGCTCTCTGAGACTGTAAACGTGTGTGTAAGTTGCGTTTGTTTGAGTGTGTGTGTGCGCGGGCATGTGTGTATGTGTGTCTGCTGCTGACAAAGGCCTTAATGGTCGAAAGCTATGATTGTGTGAATCTTTTTATTGTGCCTATCGCGACTCAGCATCTCCGCTATATGGTGAATAGCAACTTTCCTTCTCTGGTATTGTTACATTCCACCTGGATTTTCCATTGTTTGAAATATAATTATTTACTTCTTCCCTGAAAAGCAACTACTATTTGAAGGGTTTTGTAGTGGAAGCCCTAGTGTCTGTTATTAAACATATATAAACAAAAAAGTAATAATGTAGGGAAAGTTCTAGTTGAGAATTATGAATTATTTAGGAATAAAGTAGATGACTCGCTGGAAGGCAGAAGCGCTGCTTCATCGATAGGTACAAAGCCAGCTCTTTCCTGGCACGTGGTGAGTGCACTGCAGCGAGGTGGGGATGCAGAGTGGGGTGGGGTGGGGTGGGGTGGGGTGAGGGATGGTGGAAGATGTGAGGCATAGAGGGGGTAGGGGGAAGTGTCTAACAACTTGTGGGAGAGCGGGGGGGGGGGGGGGGGGCGCATCTGTCATCTGTGGGCTAACTAACTATGGGTACGGTAGAGGGGGCATGTGGCAGAAGCTTGGGCACACTATTTCACAAACTAGGGCTTGAGATGGCAGCACAAAACCAACTAGCTGACAAGAATTGGGTGGGGGTACTGGGGCAGGGGATGATGTGTGTGTACACACACACACACACACACACACACACACACACACACACACAGTCGCACAGCTGGATGGGTAGGTGGGTGGGTGAGGGGACCTTATGTTTATGCCAGGAAGGTTACGGGTCAAGGGATGTGCTGCCAGAGTGATCCTATCTCAATGGTCCAACATAACGTCCAACCCCTGCTTAAAGCCTTAGGCTCTTCCCAGAACATCTTCCCTGAATCCAACTTCCTCCTCACCCCAACACCCACTTTCTACATGTTCCCCAAAATCCACAAACCCAAAAATCCTGGACACCCCATAGCAGATGCTTATTATGTCCCCACTGAAAGAATTTCGGTGCTCATAGACCAACACCTCCAACCAACTGCCCAACGTCTAGTCTCCTACATCAAAGATATCAACCACTTCCTTCACTGACTCTCCACTATTCCCATCCCTTTCCTTCTGTATCCCGACTCATCACTGCTGACACCACTTCCCTATACACCAATGTTCCTCATGTGCATGGTCTTGCCACTGTGACAACTGACTCTCCGAATGTCCTTCAGACTTCCTTTTTATATTAGTATGGCTACCAATTAGCTGTTCAACAAGATAAATGGTCACTACCAAACTGTGGCCAAGAGCACAGTGGACCACTCTGTGGCACAACCTGCACCTGAACATAACATAATTGATTTTAATGGCTGTTACTCAACGTGGGCCATCTGGATCCTCCCCTCCACCACCAGATTTTCTAAACTGCCCAGATGGAATTTATCCTTACAACACACCCTCTGCTCCTGAAATCATGCCAGCCTCAACCTGTGGTAACCTACTGTTCCCATACCCTGCTACCAACAGTTTATGCCCCCCGTGTCCTACCACCTCCTCCCAGTTCATGACCTCTCACCCTCATTGTGCACTGCTCTTTGCCAATGCATCCCAATCTTTTCCCTTCTCTAGTTCCCTGCTTTCACACTACCCCCCCCCCCCCACTCACTTCTCTGCCTCCAACCTGTTACCCCCCCCCCCCCCCCCCCCCCCTTCAGACTGCTGCTTTCGACTGACACAGCTGTGTTCTTGCCAGAGCAACCAGAGATAGCAGTCATGTGTGCAAGAGGTGGGCTTGCTTGTGCAACTGTGTGTTGTTTGCTTTCCTTTTTGAAGAGGCTTTGGCCAAAATCTTAATGTGTAACAACCTTTTTGTTGTATATGTCTGCGGCTCAGTATTTCATCGTTACAGTGAGTAGCATTCTATCCTTTTCATAACAATGTTGAAATTCCAAGCTGAACTTTCCATTCTTTGATTTATGAGAGTATGGAATTTATCACATTCTGCAGGACTGTGTGAAAATGTGACATAATTGGAGTCTACAGGATTCAGAATGATAGAAAGCCGCACTAAGAGTAAAGCAGGAGGGTTTGGGACCTCAGCACTTGCATTCTTAGATGAGCAGGAGTGGATGCCGTACACTCAACAGCTTCAGAATCAATGCAGAAGAGATCACCCATTTGTCATACACTTACACAGGCCGAAGTCTAAACTACTGTGTTCAGAGACTCATACCACAGGTTCTACACTTGGATGGGGTTGAAAACATAACTTTCGGAACAGACATTTCAATATCGGCCCTCACAACCACTATGATAGGGGTGGCCAGCATTCAGTATCCTCAGAAGCTCCAGAAGAGACCACATAGTGAACACCACACAAAACACCAAGCCTCTCAATGCATGTAGTAAATTTGGTTCAAACAAATAAAGTAGGCAGTTGTAAGTGTACTGAATACACAATATACAACAGTGAAGAGCATGACTAAAGAAACATGGGGACCTGAGTAGCAGCAACAGCATCTGATGATGAGAGTGTGCTAAGCCAACAAAATGTTGTACCAGTGGGGTAGTCACAGCAGGATGCATGCTGCAAAATTGGCTTTGCAGCTGTGACACTGGTATAAACCTGATACCATCACTGAAAAACTGTGAACCACTCAATGAGTGGTCCAGTAAGGGAATAAATGTACTCTGATGACTTTATCATTATGCCTCATTGTTTTTCAAAAAGCAATAGAACAGAATTTTTTTTGTCACATGGCACGTCACATACAGACATTCGACTGGAATATTATTGACTCCTCAATAAATACAGTTGTATGCCTACACAGGTATATATATATATATATATATATATATATATATATATATATATATATATATATATATATATATATATATATATATATATATATAGGGAAACATTCCACGTGGGAAAAATATATCTAAAAACAAAGATGATGTGACCAAACGAAAGCGCTGGCACGTCGATAGACACACAAACAAACACAAACATACACACAAAATTCAAGCTTTCGCAACAAACTGTTGCCTCATCAGGAAAGAGGGAAGGAGAGGGAAAGACGAAAGGATGTGGGTTTTAAGGGAGAGGGTAAGGAGTCATTCCAATCCCGGGAGCGGAAAGACTTACCTTAGGGGGAAAAAAGGACGGGTATACACTTGCGCGCACACACACACACACACACATATCCATCCACACATATACAGACACAAGCAGACATCTCACAAGCAGACATATTTAAAGACAAAGAGTTTGGGCAGAGATGTCAGTCGAGGCAGAAGTGAAGAGGCAAAGATGATGTTGAATGACAGGTGAGGTATGAGTGGAGGCAACTTGAAATTAGCGGAGATTGAGGCCTGGTGGGTAACGGGAAGAGAGGATATATTGAAGAGCAAGTTCCCATCTCCGGAGTTCGGATAGGTTGGTGTTGGTGGGAAGTATCCAGATAACCCGGACGGTGTAACACTGTGCCAAGATGTGCTGGCCGTGCACCAAGGCATGTTTAGCCACAGGGTGATCCTCATTACCAACAAACGCTGTCTGCCAGTTTGTTGCTGGTCATTCCCACATAGAATGCATCACAGTGTAGGCAGGTCAGTTGGTAAATCACGTGGGTGCTTTCACATGTGGCTCTGCCTTTGATCGTGTGGACATCGTTGTCTACCAAACCAAGTCCAACATAGCCCAGCTGTAACCAACACCTTCTCACCTTTTTTCACACCAGATCTCCAGTTACTTTCCAGTTCACCTTTATCTCTCCCCATATATTTTTATTTTCATTTTCATTTCAGCCTCATTTTACACTTTCCACCTTCTAATACCATGTCACCCTCACAACACCCCCACAACGACCCCATTAAGTTTTATTTACATTCCCTCCGCAAACATGCCTTCGCCCTAGCCAGATTACGCTCCCATATTCTATTTTCTCAGGCTTGTCTGACATTTGGCATTACCCCCAAAGGCCTCACACTTAAAGTTCCCATCTCTGGCTGCAACCCCTCTTTCCATCAGTCCCTATACCAGTTCCAAAACAAACAATCCATTGCCCTCACCCACCTAATCCTTCACCTACACATCAACTCAGCCAATGAACACACCCGTCAACTCCTATCCTTAATAAAAGTCCTTAATCTTTCCTCTCCCACATCCACACCGGCTGTTCAGAGCATCCTCCTACAGGCCAACCGTAAATTAGAACAGCATGCCACCCTCCACCTCAAAAAACTATCCAATCTCCTGGTTTCCCACCTCCAGAAAGGCAACTCACCCTTCACAACAATTTCCAGCAAACCTCAACCTCCTCTCATTGCACACAAACCCAGTCTCTCCCATCTACTCAATCTCCCACTTCCAGATCCACTCCCTCCAAAACCTCAAAATTCCAATCAACACTATCTGGAACCACAACACCCTAATTCAGTAGTTAACCTTTCCTCCAAACCTCTCTCCCAATCCGAAACCTCTGTCCTATCCAAAGGCCTCACCTTCAGCCCCACTCCCAGATTCAACCAAACAGCCCTCGTCAAAGATTTACTGTCCTACACTCGTACTCTCTGCTGGAAATATCACTTTGCCATGAAGAAAAATGATCCTAATCCTACTCCCAATGATCCAACTCCCCAAGACACTATCCAAATTGAACCCTGCCTGGAACAGTTCCGTCCTCCGTCACAGTGGGACCCACCTCCTCTTCCTCAAAATCACCCTCTCCAAACCTTCCAGGAATTTCTGACTTCCAGCCTTGCTTCTCAATCCTTCTTAAAAAACCTTAATCCTACTCCCAACATCACCACTGCTGAAGCCCAGGCTATCCGTGATCTGAAGGCTGACCGATCCATCGTCATTCTTCTGGCGGAAAAGGGTTCCACGACCGTGGTACTTGATCGTCAGGAGTATGTGGCTGAGGGACTGCGTCAGCTTTCAGACAACACCACATACAAAGTTTGCCAAGGTAACCCGATTCCCGATGTCCAGGCGGAGCTTCAAGGAATCCTCAGAACCTTAGGCCCCCTACAAACCTTTCACCTGACTCCATCAACCTCCTGACCCCACCAACACCCTGCACCCCTACCTTCTACCTTCTTCCTAAAATCCACAAACCCAATCATCCCGGCCACCCCATTGTAGCTGGTTACCAAGCCCCCACAGAACGTATCTCTGCCTACGTAGATCAACACCTTCAACCCATTACATGCAGTCTCCCATCCTTCATCAAAGACACCAACCACTTTCTCGAACGCCTCGAATCCTTACCCAATCCGTTACCCCCCGAAAACCATCCTTGTAACCATTGATGCCACTTCCTTATACACAAATATTCCGCACGTCCACGGCCTTGCTGCGATGGAGCATTTCCTTTCACGCCGATCACCTGCCACCCTACCTAAAACCCTTTCCTCATCACCTTAGCCAGCTTCATCCTGACCCACAACTTTTTCACTTTTGAAGGCCAGACATACCAACAATTAAAGGGAACAGCCATGGGTACCAGGATGGCCCCCTCGTACGCCAACCTATTCATGGGTCGCTTAGAGGAAGCCTTCTTGGTTACCCAGGCCTGCCAACCCAAAAATTGGTACAGATTTATTGATGACATCTTCATGATATGGACTCTCAGTGAAGAAGAACTCCAGAATTTCCTCTCCAACCTCAACTCCTTTTGTTCCATCAGATTCACCTGGTCCTACTCCAAATCCCATGCAACTTTCCCTGACGTTGACCTCCACCTGTCCAATGGCCAGCTTCACACGTCCGTCCACATCAAACCCACCAACAAGCAACAGTACCTCCATTATGACAGCTGCCACCCATTCCACATCAAACGTTCCCTTCCCTTCAGCCTAGGTCTTCGTGGCAAACGAATCTGCTCCAGTCCGGAATCCCTGAACCATTACACCCACAACCTTACAACAGCTTTCGCATCTCGCAACTACCCTCCCGACCTGGTACAGAAGCAAATAACCAGAGCCACCTCCTCATCCCCTCGAACCCAGAATCCCCCACAGAAGAACCAAAAAAGTGCCCCACTTGTGACAGGATACTTTCCGGGACTGGACCAGACTCTGAATGTGGCTCTCCAGCAGGGATACGACTTCCTCAAATCCTGCCCTGAAATGAGATCCATCCTTCATTAAATCCTCCCCACTCCACCAAGAGTGTCTTTCCGCCGTCCACCTAACATTCGTAACCTGTTAGTTCATCCCTATGAAATCCCCAAACCACCTTCCCTGCCCTCTGGCTCCTATCCTTGTAACTGCCCCCGGTGTAAAACCTGTCCCATGCACCCTCCCACCACCACCTACTCCAGTCCTGTAACCCGTAAGGTGTACACGATCAAAGGCAGAGCCACATGTGAAAGCACCCACGTGATTTACCAACTGACCTGCCTACACTGTGATGCATTCTATGTGGGAATGACCAGCAACAAACTGTCCATTCGCATGAATGGACACAGGCAGACAGCGTTTGTTGGTAATGAGGATCACCCTGTGGCTAAACATGCCTTGGTGCACGGCCAGCACATCTTGGCACAGTGTTACACCGTCCGGGTTATCTGGATACTTCCCACCAACACCAACCTATCCGAACTCCGGAGATGGGAACTTGCTCTTCAATATATCCTCTCTTCCCGTTACCCACCAGGCCTCAATCTCCGCTAATTTCAAGTTGCCGCCACTCATACCTCACCTGTCATTCAACATCATCTTTGCCTCTTCACTTCTGCCTCGACTGACATCTCTGCCCAAACTCTTTGTCTTTAAATATGTCTGCTTGTGAGATGTCTGCTTGTGTCTGTATATGTGTGGATGGATATGTGTGTGTGTGTGTGTGTGTGCAAGTGTATACCCGTCCTTTTTTCCCCCTAAGGTAAGTCTTTCCGCTCCCAGGATTGTAATGACTCCTTACCCTCTCCCTTAAAACCCACATCCTTTCGTCTTTCCCTCTCCTTCCCTCTTTCCTGATGAGGCAACAGTTTGTTGCAAAAGCTTGAATTTTTTGTGTGTGTTTGTGCGTCTATCGACCTGCCAGCGCTTTCGTTCGGTAAGTCACATCATCTTTGTTATTTTCCTACGTGGAATGTTTCCCTCTATTATATATATATATATATATATATATATATATATATATATATATTTCCCACGTGGAATGTTTCCCTCTCTCTCTCTCTCTCTATATATATATATATATATATATATATATATATATATATATATACTCCTGGAAATGGAAAAAAGAACACATTGACACCGGTGTGTCAGACCCACCATACTTGCTCCGGACACTGCGAGAGGGCTGTACAAGCAATGATCACACGCACGGCACAGCGGACACACCAGGAACCGCGGTGTTGGCCGTCGAATGGCGCTAGCTGCGCAGCTTTTGTGCACCGCCGCCGTCAGTGTCAGCCAGTTTGCCGTGGCATACGGAGCTCCATCGCAGTCTTTAACACTGGTAGCATGTCGCGACAGCGTGGAAGTGAACCGTATGTGCAGTTGACGGACTTTGAGCGAGGGCGTATAGTGGGCATGCGGGAGGCCGGGTGGACGTACCGCCGAATTGCTCAACACGTGGGGCGTGAGGTCTCCACAGTACATCGATGTTGTCGCCAGTGGTCGGCAGAAGGTGCACGTGCCCGTTGACCTGGGACCGGACCGCAGCAACGCACGGATGCACGCCAAGACCATAGGATCCTACGCAGTGCCGTAGGGGACTGCACCGCCACTTCCCAGCAAATTAGGGACACTGTTGCTCCTGGGGTATCGGCGAGGACCATTCGCAACCGTCTCCATGAAGCTGGGCTACGGTCCTGCACACCGTTAGGCCGTCTTCCGCTCAAACCCCAACATCGTGCAGCCCGCCTCCAGTGGTGTCGCGACAGGCGTGAATGGAGGGACGAATGGAGACGTGTCGTCTTCAGCGATGAGAGTCGCTTCTGCCTTGGTGCCAATGATGGTCGTATGCGTGTTTGGCGCTGTGCAGGTGAGCGCCACAATCAGGACTGCATACGACCGAGGCACACAGGGCCAACACCCAGCATCATGGTGTGGGGAGCGATCTCCTACACTGGCCGTACACCACTGGTGATCGTCGAGGGGACACTGAATAGTGCACGGTACATCCAAACCGTCATCGAACCCATCGTTCTACCATTCCTAGACCGGCAAGGGAACTTGCTGTTCCAACAGGACAATGCACGTCCGCATGTATCCCGTGCCACCCAACGTGCTCTAGAAGGTGTAAGTCAACTACCCTGGCCAGCAAGATCTCCGGATCTGTCCCCCATTGAGCATGTTTGGGACTGGATGAAGCGTCGTCTCACGCGGTCTGCACGTCCAGCACGAACGCTGGTCCAACTGAGGCGCCAGGTGGAAATCGCATGGCAAGCCGTTCCACAGGACTACATCCAGCATCTCTACAATCGTCTCCATGGGAGAATAGCAGCCTGCATTGCTGCGAAAGGTGGATATACACTGTACTAGTGCCGACATTGTGCATGCTCTGTTGCCTGTGTCTATGTGCCTGTGGTTCTGTCAGTGTGATCATGTGATATATCTGACCCCAGGAATGTGTCAATAAAGTTTCCCCTTCCTGGGACAATGAATTCACGGTGTTCTTATTTCAATTTCCAGGAGTGTATATATATATATATATATATATATGAGTGGATGGAAATGTGTGTGTGTGCGCGAGTGTATACCTCCCCTTTTTTCCCCCTAAGGTAAGTCTTTCCGCTCCCGGGATTGGAATGACTCCTTACCCTCTCCCTTAAAACCCACATCCTTTCGTCTTTCCCTCTCCTTCCCCTCTTTCCTGATGAGGCAACAGTTTGTTGCGAAAGCATGAATTTTGTGTGTGTGTTTGTGTTTGTTTGTGTGTCTATCGACCTGCCAGCGCTTTCGTTCGGTAAGTCACATCATCTTTGTTTTTAGATATATATTTTTCCCACGTGGAATGTGTGTGTGTATATAAACAAAGATGATGTGACTTACCAAACGAAAGCGCTGGCACGTCGATAGACACACAAACAAACACAAACATACACACAAAATTCAAGCTTTCGCAACAAACTGTTGCCTCATCAGGAAAGAGGGAAGGAGAGGGAAAGACGAAAGGATGTGGGTTTTAAGGGAGAGGGTAAGGAGTCATTCCAATCCCGGGAGCGGAAAGACTTACCTTAGGGGGAAAAAAAGGACGGGTATACACTCGCGCACACACACACATATCCATCCACACATATACAGACACAAGCAGACATATTTAAATATGTATACCCGTCCTTTTTTCCCCCTAAGGTAAGTCTTTCCGCTCCCGGGATTGGAATGACTCCTTACCCTCTCCCTTAAAACCCACATCCTTTCGTCTTTCCCTCTCGTTCCCTCTTTCCTGATGAGGCAACAGTTTGTTGCGAAAGCTTGAATTTTGTGTGTATGTTTGTGTGTCTATCGACGTGCCAGCGCTTTCGTTTGGTAAGTCACATCATCTTTGTTTTTAGATATATTTTTCCCACGTGGAATGTTTCCCTCTATTAATATATATATATATATATATATATATATATATATATATATATATATATATATATATATATATACTGTATATATCAAAAGAAAGCATGTGCCTGCACATGCAGTGTGTTAAACATAAAAAGTTAAAAAAGTGGTACATGTCTTACTCTTTCTTCAATTTCTTACAGTGTAATAACATTTTCTTCTTATGTATTTTTCAGTGTTTACTTGTGTAGTTTCTAGCTTGCATTCCTTGGAATATAGTCTATTGCTAAGCTTCGAAGCCATGAAAGATGTGGTACTTTCAAAGGCAATACGTAATCTGAGCTGTATCTTGTTTCATGACTTATTTCCTGTTGGATCGTAGGGCAGCAGTAAAGACCTTCCATCTGGGTCTGCTGGCAGCATCTTGTTTCATAATCTTGTGTAAATGAATTTCCTTCAAAAAATTGTGGTTCTTTTAGCTCGAAGAGGAATATTTTATACACAATCAATCAAGGAATTGTTAGTAAGTCAAGGCTCTTGAATAATAGATTTCATGATTGCCTATTGTTTGTCCCCATTATAGCTCTGATAATTTTTTGCTGTAGCTTGATTGCACAGAGGTGGTTTGCTTTGTCAATGCCCCATACAATTATGCCATATCTGGTATAAAATATGCATGATGAACAGTTTTGTCAACAGCTAAGTCAGTTACTGTACTCAGAATTCTCACTGCTAAAACAAAACTTTTTAATTCGTTCACTAAGCAATCCATGCAACTGGTCCATGTCACATTTTTGTTTATAGTAACTCCAAGAAATTTAACAAAGTCTGCAGTGATCAGTTCTTTGTCCTCATAATTCAATGGTGATACACATTCAGCAGTTCTTGTACTTAGGCACCTCTTTTTCCACAGTTCCACTTATGCAAGTTGTATAGATTAACTGCCATTGCTAAAGATGGCAAATAACCTATACAACTTGTCAATTTCATAGCATTATTATTTAGCCAAGTGCCATATTACTGAAGAGTTTGTTACGTATGCTGTAATAGTTCTTCTTTGTTTCTGAGGTATTCTTATATGACATGTGGTTTACGCAGTACAGAAACAGTAACAGGCTTAGTGTGGCACTAGAACAGGCTCTTACACCTTTTTGCTGTACAACTTCCCTCTGTTTTCAAGATGAGAACCAGCATAAAGATTTTCCATGGAAACAACAAACCGCCACCGTGTGAAGCAGTAGCTTATGATTTACCGTGTGAACACTGTAATGAGGTCATAAAACATATCTAATATGCATAGCTTGTGATCAAAGAATTTTGTTATTTGTTGTTTAGTCTGTTACACTGTTGTGTTGGCCACAATTATACTAGTCTGTTAGCAGCTCAACAGGCCTGAAATTAACCAACATCAACCTCTGATGCAACCTTTCACTGTTCCCAAGAGTTGCATCATCAGTTTATCATTTCCACCATGTACACAGAAAACCATATTAACATTAAGAACTGCTGCTCTCTAACATCCTACCATCCCAAGTGTTTGTGCATCCAAGATTAAGCTAACAGCCTTCCAAAACAGCCATATTCTTTCCTTTTTTTAAAAGAGAGACAGAGAGTGTCTAGAGAGAGAAGAAAAATAAAAGAAAAAATCTCATCACAACATTAGTACATTGAAGAGTGAAATTTCCTAATGTATTAAAATGTGTATACTGGTTCACCTGGGAGAACACTGCCTACGGGAGAAAGATCTTGGTCGAGTTTCACTACATCAAACAATTTTAAACCCCATAATATTGTATGAAAAAACTGTCATATCCCCGCATCATACTCAAACAAGCTCTGTGCATTAACAGCCTAGTATCATCACTATGCACTTCAGTGTGGCACAATGTTTCATCTTCAACAGCAGAAGGCACCACGGCAAGCTGAAGAATGAAGATTAGTTTAAACAGTCTGTTGATGATGAGGTCATTTGAGATGGAGTATAGATTTAATCTGGGAAAGGGTGGGGATGGGAAAGGGCCTTTTTTCTTTTTTCAAAAGAATACTCCTGGAATTTTTCTTAAGCTATTAGAAAACCATGGAAAACTCGAAATTAGATGGCTGGACAGGGATTTAGTCATTATTTGGTCCTGTGAGGCTATCTGAGTCGATGCTACTTAGTCATGGAATGAGTCAGTACACAGTTTACAGAATGCTGATTAGAACATTCATAAACAAAAGAAGCTAAAAAAATTAATAGATCACCAAAAAACATCATGAGAGAGTATAAAAGTAAATAATGCATAATGGAATAATGTTCTGAATTACAGTTAGGAACTCCTGTACAAACAGGAGTAGTGTGCCATAAGGCAATCTTTCAACTTAGCCTGGACAGCTTGGGGTTTATCACTCAATGTTTTTCAGTTCTGTGGAAGCCTAGTGAAAATGAAATCTGCTGAGTACTGCACACCTTTCTATACAATAATTAAGGAAGTGTTTTTTAAGTGAAAATTGGTTTTCTGTCTCTCTTTCACTGAATTTATGTTGTTCCTTCTTCTGAATGAGCCAGCACTGTTCATGGTAAATCCCACAATTAGGTATTTTCACAGGGATAGTAGAGCTAGCATTCTGAGGCCTGAAAGACAGCCTACACGAAGTTTGTGACCTGAAACAGCAGATTCGCCTGACTGCCCTTTCCTGATGAGTGCACATAGTTGTCCCAAAGTAGGATACCATAGCAGATAAATGGATGGCAGTAAGCAAGCCTGTGTTTCACGGAAAATTATTCTTATTATGAAGATATCAGCATTCAGTTTCTGTACATCATCTTGAACATGATACTTCTTAAAAAGCTCTCATCTGCATGTACTCTCAACTCCTAAGAATTTAAATGGTTGTCTTCACTCACCATTTGCCTACCTGGTACAGTAAAATTCCACTATCACAAGAGCTCCATGTCAGAAACTCTATGCAACAGAACCCTGAACAGAATTGACTGTGAATTGCTCCCCCCCCCCCTCCCCTTCCTCCACAAACCCTTCTCCCCATTTATTATGTGAGCTCAGTAGTCAGATGAAAATCTTTAGTGAATAACCTCCTGCTTTGTACTTTCCAAATATGAAATGAACCATTGTGGAGGTTTTTCACCTAATGTTACAATGTTCCAACTTTAGGTATTAGCTTTAGTAAAGAGGAAGAGGAGGAGGGGGAGGAGGAGGAGATTAGTGTTTAACGTCCCATCAACAACGAGGTCATTAGAGACGGAGCACAAGCTTCCCTTTCAAAGGAACCATCCAGGCACTTGCCTGAAACGATTCAAGGAATCACAGAAAACCTAAATCAGGATGGCCGGAGATGGGTTTGAACCGCCGTCCTCCCAAATTCGAGCCCAGTGTGCTAACCACTGCACCACCTCGCTTGGTATTAGTTCAGTATTCCATGCAGGGGCATAACTAGTCACGAGAGACCCAGTGCTGGTACCTATGGTGCTGCCGCCGCCTCCCTACCCACCCCTGAAAAAAACCCTACCTTTTCTCCTCTACCTTTACTCATTAAAAACACGGTCCACATCTCATCTCTTGCAGCCAGTACTCACACCCCACTCCTCTCCTTCTCTGACAACTATGTCATCAACCAAGCAAGCCAGTCTCCTCCCACTTGGATCAAAAAGTAAAGTAATAATAATTTTTTTAGAACAGTCTAATTAATTTTAATAAACATCCGCCCTCGGTAGCTGAGTGGTCAGCATGACAGAATGTCAATCCTAAGGGCCCGGGTTCGATTCCTGGCTGGTCAGAGATTTTCTCCGCTCAGGGACTGGGTGTGTGTTGTCCTAATCATCACCATTTCATCCCCATCAACGCACAAGTCGCCGAAGTAGTGTCAAATTGAAAGACTTGCACCAGGCAAATGGTCTACCTGACAGAGGCCCTAGTCACATGACATTATTATATTATAACAGCTGAAACAGCTATTTGTCTGTCCATCATTGCACACATCAAATACTGCACACCTTTGGTGTGGTTTCTGGACAAACATTTGTTTCATGCAACTCTCCATGCTTGTCAATTCCAAGCAAGTCTTTTCATTAAACAACACAAAGTCCAGGATGGAACAACAAGAAATAATCAAAATTCACTGCCTAAAAACTGACCGTGACCTTATAATCCTACCTGCTGAAAAAGTCACCACCATTGTTGTTCTGAACCACAGGGAATACCTGGCAAAAGGCTCTGCCAGCTGTCCGATACGTCCATCTATAAGCCCTGCCACAGTAACTTCCAGAAAACGAGTAGTATCTCCAATCCCTCCTCAAATTCTTAGGTCAGTCCATAAACCTCTCCACTGAGTCTCTCTCTCTCTCTCTCTCTCTCTCTCTCTCTCTCTCTCTCTCTCTCTCTCTCCCTCCCTCACCCCCACCCCGCCACACTCTGCATAACCATGACCTATCATCCTATACCTATACTGGACACATCAAACATTTCCTCCACTGCCCATCCACAGTTCCTGTTCCTTTACCAGCCAGCACTATGCTTGTCACTGCTCAAGTCACCTAGCCTCTACACTACCATCCCCAACACCCTGGCCTTGCTGTTGCTGAAAAGTACCTTTTCCAAAGCCTGACTGACTCCAAACCTACAACGTTCTTCCTGGTCAAGGTGACCATGACCAATCATGTTCTCATTCACGTCTCAGATGTGTGTGCAAGTTGTGCTTGCGTGTGTGTGTGTGTGTGTGTGTGTGTGTGTGTGTGTGTGTGTGTGTGCGCGTGCGTGCGTGTGTGTCTACTGCTGACAAAGGCCTTAATGGCCGAAAGCTATGATTGTGTGAATTTTTTATTGTGCCTATCGCGACTCAGCATCTCCGCTATATGGTGAGTAGCAACTTTCCTTTTCTCCTATTCATTAGTTTACTATTTATGATGGGGTAACTCTGCCATACCACATACTAACTTATGAAATTGAAAAGCTACTGGCGTCAAGTGATTATGACACTTACTTATTAGCAATTGTTAAATAACTAACATCTCAGTCACTCGGTTTCTATCCAGTCACTAACTTCCAAGGTAAACCTGCCATCAACCCAAAGATCAGTTTGTGCACCATAGTGATAGTGAAGTATCTTGACATTTAAATGGACTTATTCAAGAAGTTATATGGGAACCTACAATTTAACATGCGTTCTGATCCATGATGTGACTGTTTTATATAATAAACAAAATATAATAATGGTAAAAAAAGGAACTAGTCTGCATACTTGAATACAAACACACAAACTGGTGATACTCACCTCAGAAGGATTATACAGGAACATGTCCTCAATAGCCATTTTTTCTGACTGAGAGCCATAAACAGCAGAATAACCAGTCAGAGCACAATAATAGCAAGCTATCTGTATTGAAATAGCTGTGGCAGGTAGGCTGTCCAGGCAATCCTTCACCCTGTTTATGTCTGGCACCAGAAGCAGGTGAGCCAAGCCAAGGGTGGTGTCTTCAGGCAGCAAATGTTTTGCTAACTGAAGGAGCACTGGAATCCATACCAAATTTCTAGCAGTTAGCAAACTTTTAAGATTTCCTAAGTAAGCTTAAACTGAATGACAAAAAATAAAAGTACTACTTACATTTAAGAGATAGTGTAGACAGAAATATCAATTATCAAAATATTGCTAAAATGGTATATAAATAGAATGGAAAGAATAATGCAATACTTTTTGGTGAGAACATTTTTGTAACTAACAAGATGTTTGTGAGCGCAGTGAAACTATGAAGTGTGGTTGCAATGGCTCTGAGCACTATGGGACTTAACAGCTATGGTCATCAGTCCCCTAGAACTTAGAACTACTTAAACCTAACTAACCTAAGGACATCACAGAACACC
This sequence comes from Schistocerca nitens, assembly GCF_023898315.1. NCBI lineage: Eukaryota > Metazoa > Arthropoda > Insecta > Orthoptera > Acrididae > Schistocerca > Schistocerca nitens. The sequence continues at coordinate 176,252,662 of NC_064619.1, forward strand.
CAGTCATCACGAGGCAGAGAAAATCCCTGACCCCGCCAGGAATCGAACCTGGGAACCCGGGCGTATGAAGTGTGCAGAATCTCCCCAAAATGACAATAACCTATTGTGCACATAGCTGTAGATCTATCTTTTGAGGAATGACATAGCTTATAACAGTTCCCTCATGAGTCTCAATTAAGAATACACAGTAAGTAGACTTCTTCAATTTAACATTCCAAATTTTGAATACCATGGAACTCGGATGTTGAACTTTGTGAGTTGTGGAAATGTAATTATGTCTTATGGAGCTGCATTGCACTGCTTCTTATTTGTTGTCATTTTTCATTCTTATACACAATCATAAAATGTGTTTGGGTTTTCCCTTTTCTTGTTTCTATTTTTGTGTTGTAATTGTTTTTTTTTATAAATGTTTCACTTATTTAATAATACTTAAGAACTATTTTTATAACAGTAACTTCTCATTCACAAGTAATAGGCTGTTAGTGAAATAAACACACATGAAATAAACTGGAGATTTTGATTCACAAAGGATGAATATTTTTGATATTGCAGTGTACGTCATTCTCCCACGATTTAGCTTGAAACTAATATATGGGCAGTTTCTACAGCTTTCATTAAATGGTAAAGATAACTGTTTGTTAAACATTTTTTCTCTTTCAAGATCCTTCCCACAAAATGCATTTGGTTAAATAGCTTATTTCCCACCCTCTTTTGCTTCATGTTTAATCTTTTCTACTGAAACACCATGATCTTCTGGCATCATTTGTTCTTTATACTTTAAATGTGTACATCTCATCTCGCGTTGCTCCTGGAATGTCATTATTTTTACTCTCAACTATCTCTGTTATCAAGTGGAGGCATCACATGCAGGGGGAACAGTAACCATTAGAAATTAAGCTCACAGAGCAGCCACAAGTTGGATATAACTTTGCTTTATTGACATGTTTCATTCGACAAATAAGAGTATCTTCAGAAATTTAGCAGCCAGGGGTCACATATTGAATGTATCTGGCTGTGTAAAGCAGCACTGTTGTTATCAATAAAATAAATTTATAAAAGAAGGTTACAATTATGCAAGCTTTCGAAGCCAGTGGCTCCTTTTCTTGGCCATAAGTGTTGAAGGGGAAGGAAGAGAGGTGAAGGAAAAGGACTTGAGAGATATAGAAAAAAGGGTAAAATTCAGCAAAGTCACCCAGAACTGTGGGTCAGAGGAGACTTACCAGACAGGATGAGAAGACCATCCCATCCGGTAAGTCTCCCGTGACCCGCAGTTCTGAGTTACTTTTCCAAAATATACCCCTCTTCCTAGATCTCTCCAGTCATTTTCCTTCACCCCTTCAACCCTTCTGCCTGAAAAAGAAGCCACTAGCTCTGAAAGCCATTATTGCTATTCATCTCTTGAATTATGTAAATGCTGCAAGGAATCTTCACATGCTTGTAGAATTTATTCATCACTTGAACTACATGAGTGCAGAAGAAAATCTTCAAATGTATAGTTTTTTCTCTGTTGCAGTTAGATGCCATCTGGCAGCTTAACTGGTATTATGTGATGCCTACCCACTAAAGTTTATGCTTGTGTTTTTATAGACTACTATTGTTTCAATTATCTCTCTTACTAAATTTTCATCCTACCCTCTCACATCATTTTAAGAACATTTAAAAAGAGTTTTAATTTGATTCAGTATATTCTACCATGCTCCTATTACCATTTGCTTGAATCTTTCATCTTCCCCTTAATAATTTCCTCATTCAGTTTGAGGTTTTCTTTTAATTCTTCATACCTATAACATCTTTTGCTGTTTCTGTAAGTTTCTTTGTAAAATAACTGCTGCTTTCATCTATGTATGTATAATCATCATTTTCTAATATACTGAATTTGTTGCTTAGTTTACTCTGGTAAACCTTCCAGCTCTTAATGAAGTTCTCATAACTCACACATCTGAATTCCTTTCTCATAAGTCAGCTTCTTTCTTGCTTTCCAGCTACTTCACCATGAACCTTAGGAGTTGACAATTTCTGGAAATTCAGTGCAATCTCTTTCAGTATAATTTCATTATTAGAGAAAACAGACAAATTTATTTTTGGTTCCCTACAGTCCTCACCAATTCAATTTTCCATTTTTTTTTTAAACAGAAGAATGAGTTGCAGGCAAACAAGTTGTTATTCTTAATAAATTCTACTAATGCCCAGCCTTTATATTTCTAAATATCCAGTGAATAACTGCTTGTGAATTTTGTCCTACTGTTCATCTTGTAGAGGTATTTGCTATCATTTACCAGCTTGTGTAACTCTCTAAAGAGTTATTCCGCCTCCTTGTTAGAATGTGAGCATCTTTGTGTACAAACTTGAATGATTACCATAAAATATCTTTTGTTTATCTTATTTTCAATGCACTTCGGATTACAATATTGTAACCCATTTGATTTTATTTAATTCCTATTCCAACTCCACTAAGCTTATTAATTGGATTCTCAAGTTATACAATTCACTGTCACTAAATAGAAGGAGAAACAGTTGTTGCTGAAGTCCATGTAGTTGTCTCTTTACCTAATTTCATGTAGCATGTCTGAGCACACAAAATTCTATTTTATTACTAACTTTCAAGCAAAACAGAAAAGACAAAATAAACAGAAGGGATATTTATACCTACCTTTCACAATTTCATTTATTTCACAGCAGTTTTGACAGGCATCCAATGCAACACTGATTACTTTTTCCACAATGGGTATTCATAGAACAATTTTGGAATCATAATTTCTTTCTTAATATCAAGTTTTTTCCTTATAAGCCTCTTTTCAATGATTTTTTTTCTTCTAGTGTGCATGTGTATGACTAAAGATGAGCTTTAAAATTTCCAAAGCAATTTGGTCTTTTATTTCAAAACAAATCCTAAAGACTATCCCTCCATGCTTCTGCAGAGCCAGCACAAGTCTCAGCAATGTAGCCTCTACCATGTTAATTCCAAGACATGCAGGGTACTTTACAATTTACATTTTTGGGCAATCATGGTAGCAGCAGATTTATGAAAACAAATACACTTGGGTAAAGAGGGGCCATTAACTGCAGTGTAGTGATATAAAACCAATATATACTGAGCTCTTAAGAAGTTATTGTTTGATTTTACCTGAATACAGGATAATGAAAGTCTTTTTTGAGTGAAATGTACTGTGTGAAAATCACCCCCCCCCCCCTTTCCCCCTTTCCTCCTCCCTTCCCCAAAACATAGCAATAATTCTGGACTGGTGTTCTATAATATTAAGATTTGTTATGTACAACAACAACAACAACAAAGCAAATTATTGAACCCTTCATCAGCTCTCTGTGCAACAAACATTTTATGTAGTTATGGAATTTACCACACATTAATTTATTACATGCAAGAGATAATAAAATATGAACAACTAACCAGCAGTTGTATCCATCCTGCTAGGTCCATCTCCTGCAGCTCCTTCTAGCAAAGTAATCCTCAACAGAGCACGGCACAGTTCGAGTGCAGGATTAATAGCTGCTATATCCGGTAGGAAAAAGTCATCATACTGTGGATCAAATACTCCTGCACGACATTCGGGGAACAGAGACCTGTAGAACTGTGGCACAGCCTGGAGTGAAAGTGGTTCTCCTTGATCGTTATCTATTCCAGATGACACATTGTAGTTTCCAATTTGTACCCAACTGCTAAAACAAAAAACAATGAAATGTTTAATATGTCAATGGTAGAGAACAAAAACAGTTTTATTTTCTGCCAAATGTGGCCTTGGTTTTTTTTGCCAAAGGCTGTGTTGGTCTTTTTTGTCTAACATGGAAATACAGAATTGGTTTTTTTCTTTTTTCAAACTTGGAAATCCAGCATTGGCCTTGCCACCATTGTGCTAAGGCTCCCATGCTCCACGAAAACCAAATACGTCCTTGCAGCTGTATTGATTCCTGCCCACACCATCACAGAACCACCCTTACAAAGGCATGGTTGAGAATGAGCAAGAGAAATACTTTTCCCCTGGCCATCTCCAGACTCTCTCTCTTTTCTGTCATGTGATCAAAGCCCAAATCACAACTCTTCAGTGAACAACACTTAATCTGATTGTTGTACTGTTCAGCCAAGATGTTCCCTTGGGAAACATAGTCGAGCTGTGCAGTGCTATCAGGTGAGACCCAGACCTGAAGAATGTCTTCTGTACATATGATTGGCTTCTTCCAGTCTTCTTCAAATGGTTCTCTCACTAACATTGACCACTCAAACCTGTGGAGTCAATTTTGTGCTTCAACAGCAGTGATGTGACAGTTGTGGAGAACTTGAAATTGTAAGAAGTGGTCATCTCTCTCCGATGTTGCTCTTCTCGGGCCTGGTCTCCTTGCAAAGCATTCAGATTCCCTGTACCTCCATATAGCTCTGGAAATCGTGGTAGGTGTAGTCCTTAACACTTCTACAACGTAATGCATGCTGTGGCCATCTTCTACCAAAGCAATAGCTTTCACAGCTTTTTCAGCAGCACGTTTACTCTAGAAAGCAGATTACGACTATCACACAAAGATCCTACAAACACGTTTGATTGAAAGGGGAACAATTCAGGGTAGAACAATAAGTGCTACAAGAGCAGGAAAACATTATTCGCTCACCTTCAGTGACTTGTTTTCCAGGATGCATGGAAAAAAAACAACTGAGGCTAGCGCAATAAACTATCAGCACTTCATTGTTTGCTCACAAAGCAACACCAATAACATACCCTGTCTCAAAAAACTGGTTGAAGTGCTTCACTATAATTAAATAGATAATCACGCAATCATTTATTGGGTGCTGCGTTTCTTGCTTATAGTCTGAGATTGTAACATGTACATTAAAGTTTATATACATTTGTTAATCACACTCTAAAATCATTTATATGGTGTTGAACCACTTGTATGAATATCAAGAGCTCAGATGGAAACCCAGTTATAAGCAAAGAAGGGAAAGCAGAAAGGTGGAAGAAGTATATAGAGGGTCTCTAAAAGGGCGATGTACTTGAGGACAATATTATGGAAATGGAAGAGGAAGTAGATGAAGATGAAATGGGAGATGTGATACTGTGTGAAGAGTTTGACAGAGCACTGAAAGACCTGAGTTGAAACAAGGCCCCGGGAGTAGACAACATTCCATTAGAACTACTAACAGCCTTGGGAGAGCTAGTTCTGACAAAACTCTACCATCTGGTGAGCAAGATGTATGAGACAGGCGAAATACCCACAGACTTCAAGAAGAATATAATAATTCCAATCCCAAAGAAAGCAGGTGTTGACAGATGTGAAAATTACCGAACTATCAGTTTAATAAGTCACAGCTGCAAAATACTATCACGAATTCTTTACAGACGAATGGAAAAACTGGTAGAAGCCGACCTCGGGGTAGATCAGTTTGGATTCCGTAGAAATGTTGGAACACGTGAGGCAATACTGACCCTACGACTTACTTAGAAGAAAGATTAAGAAAGGCAAACCTACATTTCTAGCATTTGTAGACTTAGAGAAAGCTTATGACAACGTTAACTGGAATACTCTCTTTCAAATTCTGAAGGTGGCAGGGGTAAAATACAGGGAGCGAAAGGCTATTTACAATTTGTACAGAAAGCAGATGACAGTTATAAGAGTCGAGGGGTATGAAAGGGAAGCAGTGGTTGGGAAGGGACTGAGACAGGGTTGTAGTCTCTCCCCGATGCTACTCAATCCGTATATTGAGCAAGCAGTAAAGGAAACAAAAGAAAAGATCGGAGTAGGTATTAAAATCCATGGAGAAGAAATAAAAACTTTGAGGTTCGCCAATGACATTGTAATTCTGTCAGAGACAGCAAAGGACTTGGAAGAGCAGTTGAACGGAATGGACAGTGTCTTGAAAGGAGGGTATAAGATGAACAACAACAAAAGCAAAACAAGGATAATGGAATATAATCGAATTAAGTCGGGTGATGCTGAAGGAATTAGATTAGGAAATGAGACACTTAAAGTAGTAAAGGAGTTTTGCTATTTGGGGAGCAAAATAACTGATGATGGTCGAAGTAGAGAGGATGTAAAATGTAGACTGGCTATGGCAAGGAAAGCGTTTCTGAAGAAGAGACATTTGTTAACATCGAGTATAGATTTAAGTGTCAGGAAGTCGTTTCTGGAAGTATTTGTATGGAGTGTAGCCATGTATGGAAGTGAAACATGGAAGATAAATAGTTTAGACAAGAAGAGAATAGAAGCTTTCGAAACGTTGTGCTACAGAAGAATGCTGAAGATTAGATGGGTAGATCACATAACTAATGAGGAGGTATTGAATAGAATTGGGTAGAAGAGGAGTTTGTGGCACAACTTGACCAGAAGAAGGGATCGGTTGGTAGGATATGTTCTGAGGCATCAAGCAATCACCAATTTAGTACCGGAGGGCAGCGTGGAGGGTAAAAATCGTAGAGGGAGACCAAGATTGGTTGGTTGGTTTTGGGGATCAAAGGGACCAGACTGCTACGGTCATCGGTCCCTTTTTCCAAATACAAAGAACACCCACAGAGAATAAAAACGAGGAACAGAATAGAACACAGACGATACAGAACAACAGAAACTGAGACAAAGACAAGACAAAACGAACTAAAACCACACAGAGTGTGACGGTGGTTGGCCGACCATAGAGAAAAAAAGAGGAGAAGCTAACCACCAAGAACACATTAAAAACTCAGTTTAAAATCAGAGGCTAAAAGCCAGAATCAACGCTAAAAAACAAACACTCAGATTAAACTATAAAAACCCCCTGCCCGGATAAAACGCAAAACTAAGTCCACCATGGCAGAGTCATCTAGTAAAAGGGCAGGGAGCGTGTCAGGCAGTGCGAACGTCTGCCTGAGCACAGCTAAAAGCGGGCACTCCAATAAAATGTGCACCACAGATAAAAAGGAGCCGCAGCGACACAGAGGTGGGTCCTCACGGCACAATAAGTGGCCGTGTGTCAGCCGAGTGTGCCCAATGCGCAGCCGGCAGAGGGCAACAGACTCCTGGCGGGAGACCCGAATGGACGACCGCCACACAGTCGTCGACGCCTTGATACAACGGAGTTTGTTCGGTACGGGCAGGCTGCGCCATTCAGCGTCCCATAAAGCGAAAATTTTGCGGCGTAATAGTGCCCGCAAATCAGTCGCCGGGAGGCCAATCTCCAGAGGTGGTTGACTGGTGGCCTCTTTCGCCAGGCTGTCAACATTCTCATTCCCGGGGATCCCAACATGGCCTGGGGTCCAAACAAAGACCACCGAGCGGCCGCAACGGTCAAGAGTAGACAGGGACTCCTGGATAGCCACCACCAGACGGGAACGAGGAAAACACTGGTCGAGAGCTCGTAAACTGCTCAGGGAATCGCTACAGATAACGAAGGACTCACCTGAGCAGGAGCGGATATACTCTAGGGCTCGAAAGATGGCGACCAGCTCCGCAGTGTAAACGCTGCAGCCAGCCGGCAAGGAACGTTGTTCGGAATGGTCCCCTAGAGTGAGCGCATAACCGACTCGACCAGCAACCATCGAGCCGTCGGCGTAAACAATGCCAGAGCCCTGATACGTGGCCAGGATGGAATGAAAGCGGCGGCGGATGCCTCTGAAGGGACTGAGTCCTTCGGGCACTGTGCCAAGTCGAGCCGAAGGCAAGGGCGATGAACACACCATGGGGGTGTATGCAAAGTAGCCCGGAAAGGAGGTGAACAGTGAAAACCTGAAGCCCAGATAGAAGCTCTTTGACGCGGACCGCTATTGTACAACCAGAGACGTTCTGGCAGATGGACGACCGATCGTGGGAACAGGAGACGATAGTTAGGATGCCCGGGCGAGCTTAGAACATGGGCAGCATAAGCGGCCAGCAAACGTTGGCGTCGGAACCGCAGTGGAGGTACACCTGCCTCCACTAGTACGCTGTCCACAGGGCTGGTGCGGAAAGCACCAGTGGCAAGGCGTATCCCGCTGTGGAGAATTGGATCCAGCACCCGTAACGCAGATGGGGATGCTGAGCCATAAGCCAGGCTCCCATAATCCAGGCGGGACTGGATTAACGCCTGGTAGAGCCGTAAAAGGGTAGAGCGGTCGGCGCCCCAGCGGGTGTGGCTCAAACATCGCAGAGCATTGAGATGCCGCCAACACGCCTGTTTGAGCTGCCGGATATGAGGCAGCCAAGTCAACCGGGCATCGAAAACCACCCCCAAAAACCTGTGGGTCTCCACCACAGCAAGGAGTTCGTCGGCAAGATAAAGCCGCGGCTCAGGATGGACTGTTCGGCGCCGGCAGAAATGCATAACGCGGGTCTTGGCTGCCGAAAACTGAAACCCATGCGCCACAGCCCAAGACTGCGCCTTACGGATAGCGCCCTGTAGCTGACGTTCAACAGCTGCAATGCCAGTAGAGCTGTAGTAAAGGCAGAAGTCGTCAGCATACAGGGAAGCCGAGACAGAATTTCCCACGGCCGCAGCAAGCCCGTTAATGGCTATTAAAAACAGACAGACACTTAAAACAGAACCCTGTGGCACACCGTTCTCCTGGATGTGGGAGGAACTATACGAGGCCGCGACTTGCACGCGGAAGGTACGACACGACAGAAAATTGCGGATAAAAATCGGCAGAGGACCCCGAAGACCCCATCCATGAAGCGTAGAAAGGATGTGATGACGCCATGTCGTATCGTACGCCTTCCGCATGTCGAAAAAGACAGCGACCAGGTGCTGACGGCGGGCAAAGGCAGTACGGATGGCCGACTCCAGGCTCACCAGATTGTCGGTGGTGGAGCGGCCTTTACAGAACCCACCCTGAGATGGAGCCAGAAGGCCCCGAGACTCCAGTACCCAATGCAAGCGCCGGCTTACCATCCGTTCAAGCAACTTGCAAAGAACGTTGGTGAGGCTAATGGGACGGTAGCTGTCCACCTCTAGAGGGTTCTTTGCAGGTTTCAAAACGGGGATGACAACGCCTTCCCGCCATTGCGACGGAAACTCCCCCTCGACCCAAAGACGGTTGTAAAGATCGAGAAGGCGCCGCTGGCAGTCCGCTGAAAGGTGTTTCAGCATCTGACAGTGGATGCCATCTGGCCCAGGAGCGGTATCAGGGCAAGCAGCTAGGGCACTGCGAAATTCCCACTCACTAAATGGAGCATTGTAAGATTCTAGGTGGTTGGTGCGAAACGAAAGGCTCCGACGTCCCATCCGCTCTTTAATGGAGCGGAAGGCCTGGGGGTAATTCGCAGAAGCGGAACTCATAGCAAAATGCTCTGCTAAGCGATTTGCTATGACGTCTGAGTCAGTACAAACTGCTCCATTCAGTGAGAGCGCAGGGACGCTGACAGGTGGCCGATAGCCATAGACGCGTCGAATCTTGGCCCAGACCTGCGATGGAGTGACATGGAGGCCAATGGTGGACACATACCGCTCCCAGCACTCCTTCTTGCCTTGGCGGATAAGGAGGCGGGCCCGCGCACGCAGCCGTTTGAAGGCGATAAGGTGGTCTATGGTGGGATGTCGCTTGTGACGCTGGAGCGCCCGCCGGCGATCTTTAATCGCTTCAGCGATCTCACGCGACCACCAAGGCACAGCCTTCCGCCGAGGGGACCCAGAAGAACGGGGAATGGCAGATTCGGCGGCAGTAACGATGCCGGTGGTGACCGATTGAACCACCGCATCAATGTCATCAGTAGAGAGAGGCTCAAAAGCGGCAGTGGAGGAGAACAAGTCCCAGTCAGCCTTATTCATAGCCCATCTGCTAGGGCACCCAGAAGAGTGGCGCTGTGGTAGTGACAAAAAGATCGGAAAGTGGTCACTACCACACAGGTCGTCATGCACACTCCATTGGACAGATGGTAAGAGGCTATGGCTACAGATGGAAAGGTCAATGGCGGAGTAGGTGCCATGCGCCACACTGAAGTGTGTGAAGGCACCATCATTTAACAGCGAGAGATCGAGCTGCGACAATAAATGCTCAACGATGGCGCCTCGACCTGTTGCCACTGACCCACCCCACAGAGGGTTATGGGCGTTGAAGTCGCCCAAGAGCAAGAAAGGTGGCGGCAATTGGGCGACCAGTGCAGCCAGGAGATGCTGCGAGACATCACCATCCGGTGGAATGTAAAGACTGCAGACGGTAACAGCCTGTGGCGTCCACACGCGTACAGCGACAGCCTCTAAAGGCGTCTGAAGAGGGACAGACTCGCTGTGCAGAGTGTGAAGGACATATATGCAGACGCCACCAGACACACTTTCATAAGCTGCTCGGTTCTTATAATAACCCCGATAGCCACGGAGGGCGGGGGTTCGCATTGCTGGAAACCAAGTTTCCTGGAGAGCAATGCAAAAGAAACGGTGAAGGCTGATAAGTTGGCGGAGCTCAGCTAGATGGTGGAAGAAACCGCTGCAGTTCCACTGGAGGATGGTGTTGTCCATGGCTGGGAAAGGCGTGACGGGACTGGGAAGGCAGATTACGCCGCTGTGTCACCTGCTGCCTCCGATGGAGCACCCGTGCAAATGCCATCCATTGCGTCTGAGGGACCGGCAAGAGCGAGGTCCTCAGCGGACGCCAGAATCTCCATCTCGTCTTCAGAGGCAGAGCTTGTAGGAAGCGGTGGGATGGGTGCCACCGCAACATCGTTGGTCTTGGGGACTTTCTTCTTTTTCAGCTTGTCGCGCTGTGCCTTCGGTGGTTCAGGCTTCATGGGCTTCACTGGGTCAGTCTCAGGGACAGACGACGACCGCGAGGCCCGACGACCAGGGACTGGCGGTTGCTTCAAGCCCTTGCGGGCGTCCGCTTTTCCACTGGTCGGGACTTGCGAAGGGAGGTCCCCAAGGGATCCCTTCCTGGCGAGAGTAGCCGAAGAAGTCTTACGCTTCTCCGGCTGGGAAGGGGGAGCTGATGTCCCCGATGGTTTTGAGGGTGTTGCTCCTGGAGAAGATGGAGCAGGAGCAACAGGGTGTGAAGTGCCCCTTACAAGCAAGGGGGGTTTTGGATGCTGACCAATCATAGAACCAACCATATGGGACGACACAGGAGATGGAAGAACCGTCGTAGCAGCAGCGGCGTACGTTGACATCATTGGCACAGGATGGAGTCTCTCATATTTCCGCCGAGCCTCAGAGTACGTCAGGCGGTCCAGGGTTTTATATTCCATTATCTTCCGTTCTTTCTGGAAGATCCTACAGTCCGGCGAGCAGGGGGAATGGTGTTCTCCGCAGTTAACACAGATAGGAGGCGGGGCACATGGAGTATCAGGATGCGAAGGACGTCCACAATCCCGACACGTGATGCTGGAAGTACACCGAGATGACATGTGCCCGAACTTCCAGCATTTAAAACACCGCATCGGAGGAGGGATATATGGCTTCACATCACAACGATAAACCATCACCTTAACCTTTTCGGGTAAAGCATCACCCTCGAAGGCCAAGATGAAGGCACCGGTGGCTACCTGATTATCCCTCGGACCCCAATGGACGCGCCGGACGAAGTGAACACCTCGTCGTTCGAGGTTGGCGCGTAATTCATCGTCGGACTGCAGAAGAAGATCCCTGTGGAATATAATACCCTGGACCATGTTGAGACTCTTATGCGGCGTGATGCTAATGGAAACATCCCCCAACTTGTCACAATTTAGCAACCTCCGTGACTGGGCAGAGGATGCCGTTTTGATGAGCACAGAACCAGAGCGCATCTTGGACAAGCCCTTCACCTCCCCGAACTTGTCCTCTAAATGCTCCACAAAAAACTGGGGCTTTGTCGACATAAAAGATTCTCCATCAACCCGCGTACACACGAGGTACCGGGGTGAATATTCTCCACTGCCTGTTGTAGCAAGACGTTCCTCCCATGGAGTAGCTAGGGAGGGAAACGATCTCGGATCAAATTTCTTCCCGTTGAGGTTAGACCTCGATCGCTTAGAGACTGCTGGTGGAGGCCCACCAGCGAGAGACGATGTACCACACTTCATTGCGGGTCATCCGCCCTGATGCCACCTACTCCGACCAAGGGCCCTCCCCACGGGTGCCACCCAGCCGCAGCAATAGCCACCTGGCAGGACGGCCATTGCCAGGAGTCCTGATGCCCCAAGGAGATGGGCATCTACTCCTTGGCATACGTGGGGAGTTAACGGCGCAGGCATCAGTAGAGCGATCCCTGTGTTGTCAGGGGGCTACAACCAAGAGGGTACATGGCGGCCCCACCACAACGGACTGGCTACCATGCTGGATCTTAGGTGCAAAACTGTCCAAGGTCGTCGTCGCAGTTAAAAGAAACACTGCAGAGTGCAGCGTGGTAATCGCTCAAGAGATCGAAAACGAGCGGGACACCATTGCAACGACGAGAAAGCCGGCTAAAGGTCTAATTGCACGACGGATACAGTGCACCATGTAAGGCGCCCTTCCCCAATTGGCTCGCTCTTCGGAATAATTTAGAAAGGTGGAGGTCAAACCCATGAGGGGACCATCACATAAGGCCGAAACATGTGAGACTCCTTTTAGTCGCCTCTTACGACAGGCAGGAATACCGCGGGCCTATTCTAACCCCCGAACCCGCAGGGGGGGGGAGACCAAGAGATGAATACACTAAGCAGATTCAGAAGGATGCAGGCTGCAGTAGGTACTGGGAGATGAAGAAGCTTGCACAGGATAGAGTAGCATGGAGAGCTGCATCAAACCAGTCTCAGGACTGAAGACCACAATAACAACATGGTGTTGAAACACAAGATCTCAGTTCATAATAAAGTATACCAGACCCAAGGCACAAAAAGTTATTTTTTTTTATTATACTATTTATCACTACATTTATGGATAAGCCAACATCATTACTTAACTTTCTGTTCACATCAACTGAAAGCTAGGAGAGAATTTCTGGGTAACCAGATATTCAAGCTGTCTTTTTTAAGTTAATTTAAGTTAAGTTATTTTTCAGTTAATTTGGTACATAATTATACAACTGTGCATCATTGGCATAAGATTCAGTAACTGACAATCTCAATCTTCTGCAGACAACGTGACACTTTTTTTGTGCCTGTAATTGTGATTATGAATTTGGATGTTCGTATCAGTTATTTCAGTGCATTGCACCAATATAATTGTATGAAACATAACACTATCACAAATGGTTATAATATTAAATCAATGAATATATACTTTACATGTGCCATACATCTCAACAGAAAGAACATGTAAAGGAATGCTTATCGAGATGATGTAAACATTGTCAGTGGATGTTGCACAAACTACTGTTATTAATGCCAGTCTTTTTGTGCAATATTAAAATCTGAATATAATGCAACACAATTTACACTCAAAATGGCTGCAGAATACATAAAAAATACACAACTTTTCTAAAGCATTGAATTTGCATGACTGCTCTGCATTTATCAGCAAATACTTTGTTTTCATATGTAGCTATAAGCAATGAATCTTTTTGGACAAGGAGGGGGGAGGCAGGGAGGGAGACAGCAAATTTTTGTCAGATTTACAGGTGTGGAAACTAGAAAGCATAAGGTGACATAAATGGGAATACCTCCAAGGGGCCACTAACAGAGAAACTTAAAACCAATCATTAAGTGCTTTTATTAATAATACTTACCCACAACAACCACTGATAGACACTGGCCAACTCACTAATTACAAGGAAGCAAAGTTCCAATTTCATGAGTGATTACATTACTGGTGATAAGTTCATAGGTGCTGTTATTTTATAGTGAATGAGAGAACACGATTAGTTGCACTTTTGACAAAAAAAAGTGTTGCATAATTAGAACATCTATATCTCTGAGGCTCTCCTCAATATTGACGTATAGTACAAACAGTGGTACGAAAAGTTCTGGCAGAATGTAAATAATTTAGGAGTTAAAGAAGCTACTTAACAGATACAAGAAGTGTTAAGTCATCAACAGGCACTCAAATATGTGCTTCTCCCTCGCCCATTTCTATGCCACATGCCTGCTACCTCCTTACAAGTAGTTAGCAATTCTTCCCCAACCCTCCCCTTAAGCTGTTTTCTCCCTCTACTCACCCTACCCAACACAGCCCCTCACACCCAGTTGATCTGTAGTCATTGTGTGGAGTTCTGCAAATTCCAATGTATTTCATCTTTTCCATATTTCAGTGTTTGCATTTTTTTTTTTTTTTTTCAGCTAGCTCCTGAAGTCTTCTTCTAATAATTTCCGGGTATGCAGCCGGATCCCGTCGACGGGATCCGGCTGCATACCCGGAAATTATTAGAAGAAGAAATACGCCGGGAAAATTTCAGAAGTCACAGCTCCTGAAGTATTTGGCTTATGGAAAATAACATATCTATTTATCTGTTGATCACATGGAATGCATTGTCCTTGTAGGTATAAGGGAGCTGCTTCACTTTACCATTTTTTAAAGGCAACATTCCAACTGCACTTGTTTTTAATGAAACTACATACTATTTTGGCACTGCAAACAGTCTTTGGGGAGAACTTCAGCAACATAACACAAGTGGTACTAGATTAAATAGTAACAAGATAACAGTGCTGCAAACCCCTGTCTCATCACCAGGAGAAGAGGTCTCTCAAAGACATGCCCTACTGTATCAAATGTATGCAACTTGGGTCCATTTTGTGTGTTTACCTGTGAGAATGAGGCCCATAAGTCTGTGCTCTGCTGTTGCAGTGATCAGGGAACTTGCTTGCAAAGCTATTCACTTTCAGAATACATGTGACACTAGAAAAAATGGTGAATGTCATGAACTGTCAGAGTATCATTTTGGAAGTATGCCGGAAGGTATTAAATTCACATGTCACTACGAGGCAACTTGAATGTAAGAATGGGATCAGCCAAGGGGTATTCTGCAAATACCACAATCTATTGTACTTTGATCAGCCAGAACATTATGACCATAGATCTACTATCAATATAAACCCATCCAGGTGATAGCAGCCTCAACTGGCGAGGAATGACTGCTAATCAAACAGACGCACAGTGCATGTAGTATCAGTAAGCTTGCTGTCTGTGTGTACAATGGGGAAGGTGCACAATATGAGTTTGACTGAGGGCCGATTGTGATGGAATGGAGGCTCGGCATGAGCACTTCGAAAACTGCACGACGTGTTGGGTGTTCGAGGAATGCTGTGCTGAGTGCCTTTATCAAGATGAAACTATGTCCAGATGTTCTGGGGTTGGGCAGCCGCCCCTCAATACAGATGTTGGACATTGTAGGCTAGCAGACTGGTAAAAAAGGACAGGCACTGAACTGTGGCAGAACTAACATCAGACTTTAATGCTGAGCAGAGTACAAGTGCGTCTGAACACACAGTGCACCGAACAATCCTAACAATAGGACTCTGCAACCGACAACCCACGCATGCGCCAATGTTAACATCACAACATCGGTGACTATGGCTGAAATAGGCACAACACTATCACCACTTCGTGTTGGCGCAGTGGCAAAGCATGTGGTGGTCTGATGAATACCGGTACTTTCTTCAACATGCCAATGGGAGGGTGTGAATTTATTGTCTTCCAGGAGAATAGCTCCTCGATGCCTATACGGCGGATTGGAGAGAAGCTGGCGATAGCTCCATTACATTCTGGGGAACATTCACGTGGCCACCACAGGTCCAGCAGAGCTCGTGCAAGGCACTGGGTGCAATCCACATACACCCTTTCACAACAATCATATTTCTGGATGACAGTGACATTATTCAATAAGATAATGTGCCCCGTCACAGGGCAAGGAAGGTAATGGAGTAGTTCGAGGAAAACAGTGGTGAGTTCCAATTTTATGTCCTGCTCCCCAGAAAGGAACCTGATCGAACACATCTGGGATGTGATTGACTGTGGTGTCAGAGCTCATTGCCTTTTTCCCCGGAATTTACAGGAATTAGGTGGCTTGTGTGTGCAGTTGTGGTGCCATCTCCATCCAGTGACCTACCAAAGCCTCATTTATTCCATGCCATGTTACATTGTTGCTGTTATCTGTGCCAAAGGTGGACATACTGGCTATTAAGTAGGCAGTCATAATATACTGGATGGTTAGTGTATTTCATTCTGTCAACAACTTCGCAGCAATTACTTTCAAGTTCAGTTACTGTTCTCTGAGTGGCGTCAACAAAAACATGAAAGTGATGTAACATTTCTATGCAAGATTTTGTTTACGGACGAAGCATTATTTATAAGGCCATAGGCAAATAATCTTCACAATATGAACTACTTATCAGTAAAAAATCCAAGCTTGCTGAGAGAAGTGGGTGAAAATTGACTCTTGTCTGTCAATTTATGGTGTAGCAAAATAATTTAATTGGATCGATAAAAAATCTACTCACCAAGCGACGTCAGAACATGCACACATAAAAGAGGGATGAGAAGGAATCCCGCACAGTTCTGGGCGACCTTCCCAAAATCTACCCGTTTTCCTAGACCTCTCCAGCCCTTTTCCTTCACCTCTCTTCCTTCCCCTTCAACCCTTCTGCCTGAAGAAGGAGCCACTGGCTCTGAAAGCTTGCTTAATTACAACCCTCTTTTATGTGTGTATTCTGCCACCGCTTGGTGAGTAGATTTTTTAACTATCCAATTAAATTACTTTGTCAAAAAAGTATGGTGTGGGCTTCTCATGTAACACTTCATTGATTGAATTCTAAATAGCCACAAGTATCTACAAGTTCTTGAAAGATACGAGGCCACAGTTATTGGAAATGGTCTCACTGGGTGTAAGACGACCTATGTGGTACCAACACGATGACTGTTCTGTCCATTATGTTCATATAATTAAAGAACTTCACAACAGAACATTTTAGAGATCACATGATTGGACATTCAGGATTCACGAATTGACCTGCTGTTTGTTCTGGACTTTAATCAATATGGAAAATTAAGACAAGAAATCTACAAGGAAACTTCAATGACTCCTAAAGATATTAAATGCTGTATAACAAAGGTCTATGCTGCAGTTCATAAGGAATTCATTGTGTAGTATTGTCTATCCAGAATCATTTTATAGCATGTATCAGCACTGTAAGTACCGCACTTGACATATCAGACATAATAATAAACATGTGAATAGTATCCAAGTTACATTTTTTGTTTAAATTTGCTACTATACAGCATAAATTTGTGAGAATTCTTCTCCTGAAGACCAAACAGTAGTTTGTGGTGTTTAAGTCCTGCAGATATGTTGTTTAAGTTTTCTTCAAATATTCTTTCCAATGCCACAGAAAACATATATAGTTTAATTTTTAACCTTCTAATATGTGCAAGTATGTGTCAGATAAGCAGAAACAATGTTTGTTACATTTTCTTAGAAGGCAGAAGGGAGAGAAATCACCACTTTGTTCTAGCCTTCTCTTTCGACCCCACCCCAATTCAGTCCTGGCCGCTGTCCGCTGCAGTAAACAGCAAGATAGTAACACGTGTTTCATATCTGAGGAATATGCGCGACCCTCCGTGTAAGTTTTTAACTTTTCATTTTCCACTGTTTATTGTTAAATGTTTAACGCTTATTATTAATTTAAAGTAATGTACATGGTGAATTTACATGTGTTTTAAATCGACAATGAAATTAAACTAAATTGTATGTGTCTGATATGCATGACCTTCAAAGTTATTTATTCAGTTTCTTTTCATACTTATTTCTTACATACTATACGGGACAAAGAGATATAGAATTTAAACAATCCTTTGCATGTTGAAGCTGTGATAAATGCAATTCTGCATGATACCAACGATGAGGATGATCAGGACAACAGTTTTATAAGGACAGTGACATTGATGAAGAAGAGCACGTATCGGAAAGAGTTGAAGATTCTGATATGGAACTGAGTGCTCAATCCAGAAGATGAAAGCGCCAAATTGACATTTCAAACTGTTCAAAGGAAATATAAAAAAATAATCAAGGTTTGGTCATGGCACAAAAAGCCAAGGTATAGGCAAAGACGAGGTAAACAAAATACACTGCTGGCCACCGTAAATGCAACACCAAGAAAGACAAGAGGTAGCACAACAAAATTTATTTTGTAGATAACATGTTGACCAAGTATCAAATGATTACGTTTACAGACGTCTGTGACATGTGGTTCCTGCCAGAATCAGTAGCCAGAGTAGCCGCCATTGTTGGAGATCACCGTTGCCACATGTCTCCGCATTGAGTCAAAGAGACGTTGGATGTGTTCCTGGGGTACAGCAGCCCAAGCAGCTTCCACACGTTGCCAAAGATCATCTAGTGTGGCAGCTGGGGATATAATCTGGGTCACTCGTTGAGCAACCATGGACCACATGTTTTCTATCGGCGAAAGATCCAGAGAGCGAGCCGGCCAGGGAAGCAATTCAATCCGGTTATTGACGAAGAACCTTTGGACAATGCGTGCCACGTGTGGTCGCGCATTATCCTGTTGAAATATGGCTGTGGCCGAGCCTTGAAGGTAAGGAAGGACAACTGGCTCCAGCACCTCGGATATGTAGTGCCGGCTATTTAAAGTACCGGCAATGCGTACTAGAAGTGTGAGAGAGTAATAACCAATACCGCCCCATACCATAATACCCGGTGCAAGACCAGTGTGGCAGTGCATAATGCAGCTGTCCAGCATCCTCTCTCCACGGTGTCTCCACACTCAAATCCGACCATCGTGGTGCTGCAGACAGAAGCGTGCCTCGTCAGTAAAGACAATGTCATTCCATTCTGCCGTCCACATCCGTCTGTCATCACACCATTGGCGACGGAGACGTCTGTGGTTCTGCGTCAATGGTAGACGAAGCAATGGACGTCTTGCGGACAGACCACTCTGCTGTAAACAGCGTCGAATGGTACGCGCAGACACTGGATGATGCGTTACAGACGCAATGTGCTGTGCTATGGTTCGGGATGTCACTGAGCGATCCGTCACTGCCATGCGCACAATTTGCCTATTAGCACGTGTAGTGGTGCACCGAGGTGAATGCGATCGACCACATCGGTCCGTCGTATCCTCCTGCATCCAACGGTCACATATCCGCATTACAGTTGTTTGGTTTCGTCCAACACGACTAGCGATTTCTCTGTATGATAATCCACAATCTCGGTACCCACTATCCTGCCTCTGTCGATCTCGGATACTTGATCAAACGATGTTCGCTGTTGTCTACGAGGCATAACTGATCGTCTTGTGAAACAACCACAAGGTAAACACACGTGCCGAACGTACACTCGTCGAAATCGCCAAGCCTTAAATGGCGCTATGAGGTGGCGCCACAGGCGCGCGTGATGTGCGTCTGCGCTGAAATTCTAATCAGTTGCATATCTCATCGCTGCAAACCCATGGTGTAAATTTCACTTGATTCGGATGCTTCCTTCAGGGTGTTGCATTTACGGTGGCCAGCAGTGTATTTTACCTCATCTGCCAAGAGTAATCGGACCTGTAAAAAACGTGACTAATATTTTAGATTCTTGGAAATGCCCCATCTCTGACACAATGATTGAACATATTGTATAAAATACAAACAAATTTATTCTTACAATACAAGATAACTATTCTCATTCAAGGGACGCTCAGCAGACAGACACAGTGGAAATGAAAGCCTTATTCCGGGTTGCTTTATCTCACTTGGGTGTACCACATTAATCTTCTGAATCTTGTGACTTATGGTGGATGGATGACTTCCTAACTGTGATGCGATATGTTCATTTTGATGATGTGAAGACAAGAGGAAATTGAAGAAAATTTGACCGCCCAGCCCTTATATGAATTATTTTTGAAGAATTCATTGTGAACTGCCAAAACTGCTATTCAGTTGGTGAAAATCTCACAACTGATGAAAAACTTGAGAATTTTCGAGGTAGATGCAGTTTCAGACAACATACAACCCCCCCCCCCCCCCCCCCACACACACAAAAAAAAAACCACATACATACATATGATATGAAAATTTCGAGGGGGCATGAAAGGGAAGCAGTGGTTGGGAAGGGAGTGAGACAGGGTTGTAGTCTCTCCCCAATGTTATTCAATCTGTATATTGAGCAAGCAGTAAAGGAAACAAAAGAAAAGTTCGGAGTAGGTATTAAAATCCATGGAGAAAAAATAAAAACTTTGAGGATCGCTGATGACATTGTAATTCGGTCAGAGACAGCAAAGGACTTGGAAGAGCAGCTGAACGGAATGGACAGTGCCTTGAAAGGAGGATATAAGATGAACATCAAGGGCAAGGAAAGCATTTCTGAAGAAGAGAAATTTGTTAACATCGAGTATAGATTTCAGTGTCAGCAAGTCATTTCTGAAAGTATTTGTATGGAGTGTAGCCATGTATGGAAGTGAAACATGGACGATAAATAGTTTGGACAAGAAGAGAATAGAAGCTTTCGAAGTGTGGTGCTACAGAAGAATGCTGAAGATTAGATGGGTAGATCACATAACTAATGAGGAGGTGCTGAATAGAATTGGGGAGAAGAGAAATTTGTGGCAAAACTTGATTAGAAGAAGGGATCGGTTGGTAGGACATGTTCTGAGGCATCAAGGGATCACAAATTTAGCATTGGAGGGCAGCGTGGAGGGTAAAAATCGTAGAGGGAGACCAAGAGATCAATACACTAAGCAGATTCAGAAGGATGTAGGTTGCAGTAGGTACTGGGAGATGAAGAAGCTTGCACAGGATAGGGTAGCATGGAGAGTTGCATCAAACTAGTCTCAGGACTGAAGAACACAGCAACAACAACAGCAACAACAATGGAAATACACAATGGAACCCAACCAGAAGGTCTATTTAGTGTAAGCAATAAACCATTCAACATTGTGAAAAGGTTAGCAGCACCCATTTTCTACAGTGGGAGAAGTATCATGGCTGACAATTGGTTTATGGATTACGATTTGGTAAAGGAATAGGCATAAAAAAAATTTCATACATTGACACATTACGTAAAAATAAGCCTAAGATTCCTCCAAAATTCACAGCGACCAGAAAGTGAGAGACCCACTCAAGTCTGTTTGATTTTCACAAGGAGGCAACACTTGTTTTATACATGCTAAAAAAGTACAAGAATGTTTTGTTGATATTCAGCCTTCACAACAATGGAAAACTCTGTGAAAGAACAGGTGATATCTAGAAACCAGAAATTGTAACTTTCTACAATCACACAAAAGGAGGCATTGACACTGTTGACAAACTTTGTCGTCTCTTTGAACATTGCAAGAAAAACGAAGTGATGGCCTCTGGTGGTGTTTTATAAATTCATTTATAATCTGGAAAGAAAACACCAGCAATAATCTCAAGAGAAGAAAACATCTCAGATGTCTTCTGAAAAAATTGTGCAAGAACATGTAAAAAGGAGAAGTACTAAAGTCACTGGAGACCTCCGTACAAATGTTTTAAATGTATTGCACACAGAAGATGAACACCAATAGCTACAAAGAAGAGGAGAAGAACCTCGGGAGACTCTGAAGAAGAGATGTAGGCCATGTTTAGCTAATAAGAAAATGAGAATCACCCATTTCAAATGTGAAATATGTGGAGAGTTTTTTCTTTACAGCACTCAAGAAATGTTTGCAATGATTGTATTTCAGCTTCTAAGTAATCACTCATTTCAAATGTGAGATATATAGATGGTATGTTTTCTTTACATCATTCAAGGAATGTTTGCATTGATTGTATTTCAACTTCCAAATACCTTTTATAAATTGAGAAACCAAAATTTCAAGCATAATACTGTACAAATTTGACATCTGTACACGAAAAGTAGGTATCAGTACCTCGAGAAGCTGTGGGAAGAAAATGTGTGTTCTGAAACATAACTTTATTTTTAAAAAAATTTTTTACCTTGCTGTTGCTGGTATAGCCCATGAATAATACCTAATATTACTTTTATGATAAAAATTTAATGTTTAAGAAGACGAAGTTTATTAACAACAAGTGACATCTGTGAGAGATGCATGATCTCCCTTGTCCGACTAGAAGCCACACCTATCGGAAGGTTAAAAATTTCTGTGTATAATTCAGTAGCTATAAACATTAAAAATCAATCGTGTACATCAGAAAATTCACCACATTTTTCACTGTATCTTCAGAAAAACTGGACCTTGATATATTTGTTCAGTCATTAATATCTCGTATCTTTGGAAAATGCCTGCCTCTCATAATTCCTCTAAAATAAGCTAACAAATAGAAGTGCACTGGATGTTAGAGAACATTTATGCAGTACTTACACCCAAACCTCTAGATGTCAGGACACTCAGATCGCTACCAAACACTGTGTGTTGATAGAGTATTGACCAAAACACTGATTTAGTTCATGCTGTGTGCTGTCGTCCAGTACAAGACACGTAAAAGGTAATTAGAAGTACCAAAAGAAGTATGGAATATAGCGAAAGCATATCTATTAGATGTAAATATAAAAAATATATGATAGGTGAACTGAACATCTGCACGGTAGCTCAGTGTCTTCGGTCAGAGGGTTATCAGCCCTCTTTAACAAAACAAATTGAAAAAGTAATTAATAAACTCACTGGATGGATCAGTGATGTAATGAACAATAACTAACAAAATGACATTTAAAAAATAAATAAATAAAATTGGTAGAGCACCAGATTCTTGTACTAAAGATCCCGAGTTCAAAACCAACTGATGATGATTTTTTTAAACTGTTTATGCATGAAATTATTATATGGAAGAATATTTTTCTGACATGTAAAAGGATGTTTTGGAGTTTGTAGCAATGTTCTTTTGGCAGCCTGCTTTTGCTTCATTAGTTGAAAGCAACAAACCTATAGAAAACATTTGTGTAGATAGGTGTGGTGTTATCGACACAAATGTACACTATAGGTTTGCTACTTTCAACTAATGAACTGAAAGGAGACTACCAAATGAACATTGCTACAAACTTTGAAACATCTTTTTTTATGTCAGAAAAATGTTCTCACATATAACAATTTCAAGTGTAAACTGTTTATTTATTTTAAAAAAATATGAAATTGTCACCAGTGTGATTGAAACACAGGATGTTCACAACAATACACTCTACCAACTCACCTACCACACACCTTGAGATCACATCTCACAGATATGCTTTTCCTATATTCTGCAGTTGTGTGTTACTTTTAATTACCATTTACACATGTTCTACTGGATGACAGCACACAGCATGAACTAAATTTATATTTTGGTTGATATTCTATCGACACACAACATTTGATACTGATCTGAGTGTCTGACATCTGGAGGTTTGGATGTGAGACATGAAGCTTCACACACAATTTCATCACAAAGTAGACTTAACCTTCCCACTTCCACGGCTGCAGCTTAACACAACAGACTCACAACAGCTAACATTTCAAAAATGGCTCCCAGAATCTGATGTTAATGATTTGATGTCTAGTTCATAAATTCCTGGTCAAGCATAATGAAGCTGTCAAAAGAGGTGATCAGCACTGTCTCAATTCCGTAGACTCCTTTTTCTGGGATGTGAGGAGTCCAATGAACATCAATCCACTGATTGTCTTGTTTATTAGAGTGTCGCTGAGTTCCACTTCTCATAGTGCACAAGTTCTTCAGCAACTGTTTAGTTTGTGTATCTCTCAGAATGTTGTTAAGTGACCACATTTTCCTAAACATAAACACTCAATATACTTGAAAAGGCTCATAACTGAGTTATGAATTACACTATAACATACATAGCAACTGGAGTATTTGACTTTAATAACAATCCACTGGTTGCCAGACTCTGGGTCAAATTATTGAACCAGGTTTCATCCCCCATGATTATGGTTTGCAGGAAAGGTTCATCTCAGTCACATTTCATAAAATTTTCAGAACTTTCTACTTGTCTTCTGTTCGTCACTGTATTTGTGCAGCACAAATAAGGGACTGATCTATCTGCACAAACCTTTTTGAATTATAGGTAAGTTCAATACAATCCTTGCTGTTCACAATTTCCCTGATCAAGTTGTGTGACAGATTTTGTTCCAGTATCTGTTACACGTAGTTAAAATGTTCAACATTTATGCTTCCTGATTGTCCCCCCAAATGTGGCACATCATCAAAGGGTTTGCTTTACATGCCTGAAAGTACCTGAAAACATCAGAAACATTTTTCTACTCCCTGCTTCTGTTCTGTATACTTGCACTAATATTACATGTACCTCTGTTGCAGTTCTTTTCAGTTGTATTAAGTAAATGAAACACTTATTTACCTTGTTTCAGTCTTACTATTTATGTAAGACCTACATTTTGGGTTAAAGCCCATTATCCAGTACACAATTGATCCCAAAGATGGCAACCAAACGAAGATAAACACATCAACTTCCTAATCTACTGAATCTTGACTTAAACTATAAATGTTACATTTGTATTCTAAAATATTCATTAGACAGCGTTTGGATAACTATGAATAGCAAACACTGGAGCAGAGTTATGTGCACAGGAATTTGTAACATTATCTATTTATGAATGAAGTCACCCAAGTTGTTCTCTTTTGTCGGTGTTATAACATTGTCTGAAAGGGGTAAATAACTGAATTGAGTCTACTTATTCGATATCAAGTGTGGGGAGATACACATTTATTTTTTTAATTTCTAATATTTCTAACTCAGTGAGTTTTGCATCCTTTCCCTCTGAGCCTAGAACTTGTACATCTATTACATACATGTGGTTTTGGTTTAAGCAACACTCAGCATAGGATGAACCAGGATTCTTTAACCTCTAGCTTCTATTTGTGTTCTTTGAGCCTAATACAGTCCAATTACCAGAACTGACACTCTTGGCAAATGATCTTATAAACTCCACTTTTCATGATGGCCAGTTTTTTTCTCTTTTGGATCGAAACAACATCTAACTAATGTCTGTGGGACATAGAGAAAGACAGACATCATTTGCCTTTGAAGTACTGCTTATCCTATTATAAACTTTACCTATAAAAGCTAAACTGTACCATTCCCTTTCTTGTCTACCTACATTGTTCAGTGGCTATGGTTGGGATCTGGCTTGTTCCTTTTTTTGTTGAGAATGTTGTACATAATTTTGGATAAAAATTCATCATTTGTGGCTATTATTAATATCTTAAGTTCCTGGTCATGGTCTTCTTGGGACAATGGTGCAGAAAGCAGAGGGTGGTCATGTGGTGGAATACTGCATAACTGTAGGCTGTTGGATGTTCAGAAGAAGCTGGGATGAACGTGTTGGTAAAGGCATCTCTTAAGGAAATTTTAAATTTATGGTTGCTATTTTCTATCTGTAAGTTGATGCATGGGAACTTCAAAGTGGAACATCCTAACTCCATATTAATCCCCATATTGGTCCGCCACCGGTTCATATTTTACAAGAATTTATGAAGTCATCTAGTGGAACCTTTCCACATACACAGAATACCATCGACATATATGTAGCAATACAAAACAAGTTTTTCCAGTGGTTCACTCTTAAGAAAATCACTCTCCCACTTGTCCATGAACATTTCTGCTAGCAAGGGGGATGATAAGTTCCTTCAAAGCCAGGAATAATTTTGATCTAAGCAACATTCTGCTTTACTGGCTATACTCATATGT
This sequence comes from Schistocerca nitens, assembly GCF_023898315.1. Classification (NCBI taxonomy): domain Eukaryota; kingdom Metazoa; phylum Arthropoda; class Insecta; order Orthoptera; family Acrididae; genus Schistocerca; species Schistocerca nitens. The sequence goes on from NC_064619.1 coordinate 176,278,104, forward strand.
TGTTCTAGATTAATGATGTGCAAATACAATGTTTGTGAGACAATAACTACACAATCTTTCACAGGAGTGCTTGTGAACAAGATTTGTGCATCACAGGAGACTAACTTTGCATTTGTTGGAATCTTAACATCTATAAGTTTCTTTATTACATCTAACTTGCTCTTAATTCTACAGCTCCCATTTTTTGTAACAAGATTCTGTCTGTGCTTTTTTTTTACATATAACTATGATCCAAGTCTTCACACTTTCTAAATTCAACAAATCTGCTTCCATTATGAGTTAAACCATCCTCATATGGGACATGTTCCTCATTGCAAAGCACACCAAATGTGGTGCAAGTTGTGGTTGCTGCACATTCTGAAATGACCTGCAGTATCTCATGGAACATACTCGTCATTGCAATTTGTGACCACAGCATGCTTCTACAGAAGTTCCTGGCTCCATCTGCCATGTAAATCACAGTTTCTTTACAAAAATATACACACATAAAACTGTCTGTTAACTCTATTATGAATGCTGAGAAAATCACGAAGAAGAGTCTGGGCTTCTTGATGACCTGAGCAGCGAATTGCCAGTAGAGGAACACTACATAATGCTGTGCAATCATCTGAGACACATACTATAGAAGTTATTCATTAACTCTATCACATTTTCATCCCTTTTTTGGTTTTACATTGAATATAGTTAATGTACAGTGTCTAATGTCAGCTAGTGCAGGTATAATATCCATGTTCTCAATGTTGCTTTCACTACCAGCACTCTGAAGTAACGTATGTCATCACACAGATTTCAAGATTTAGATTAGTTTCGTAATTTTGTTTGAATGGGAAAGGAGATTCCTTTGGAGCTGCTCATCATCACCAAAAATGATATTTACTGGCAAGATAAAAATGTGAAGCAATCCATAAAAAATAGGGACTAAGTACATATATTTTACATGAAGTTTCATAACAGGAAAACCTTCCAGTCTGTAGCTTGCATTTACTTTCTAACATATACTGGCCGCCACGGCTAAGATTCCAATCATTGGCCTATGCAACAAATAATACATCTGTTAAATTAATAAGAAAGAACTATAATATTTTCCTAAAAGTCTGGAAGGTGGAGGACATGCACCTGCTACCTTTCTTTCTCACACGTTGTCATGCTACAAACTACACCATGGCTTTGATGTGACAGCCAGACCTCCACATATAGTATACACTGTGTAAAGACTGTATCAACAAAAGTCATTGTTTCAAACAATGGAAACTCCAGGAAGGAATATCAACAATGTAGGAAAAGACAGATTGCTACTTACCGTAAAGAAGACACGTCAAGTTGCAGATAGACACTGTTAAAAGATATTTACAGGCTTTTGGCCACAACCTTCACCATGCCAGAAGTCCAACACAAACTCCAATCCCTGCTTAAAGCCTTAGACCCTACAAGAACACCTCCCCTGAATCAATTTCCCTCCTCACCCCTATGACACCCTGTAATCCACATTCTACATGGTCCCCCATAAACCCAACGATCCTGAACACCACTTTACGGCTGGTTATTTTGCCCCCACTGAAAGACTTTCAGCCCTCATTGGCCAACACCTCCTACCAATTGTCCATAATCTAGCATACCATGTCAAAGACACCAATCACGTTCTAGACCGACTCTCCACCATCCCCACCCTTTAACCTCCTGGTTCCCTACTCATCACCTCCTTATACATCAATACCCCTCATGCCCATGGTCTTACCACTATTAAACATTGCATTTCCCAAAGTCCCTCAGACCCCAAACCCAATACCTCATTCCTCATACACCTTACTAACTTTATCCTAACCCACAACTACTTCTGATTTGAAGAGAAGGTACATAAACAAATCTGCGGCACAGCCACAGGCCCCAGCATGGCACCTTCCTATGCCTACCTTTTTCTTGGGCATCTGGAGCAGACCTTCCTAGCATCCCAAAACACCAAACCCCTAGTCTGGTTCTGGTTCACTGGTGATATCTTCATGGTGTGGACTCAGGGCCAAGACACCATATCTTCATTCCTTCACCAATTCAACATCATCTCTCCCATCTTCGTCACATGGTCCTCCTCCACCCAGAGTGTTGACCACCTCTTCTCTGATGGCTCCATCAGCACCTTTGTCCACATTAAACCTACCAATCACCACCAGTACCCGCATTTTGACAGCTGCCATCCCTTTCACACCAAAAAATCTCTCCCGTACAGCCTGGTCACCGGGGATTGCATATCTGCATAACAAAAATTCCCTTGCTCAGTCTGCTGAAGGTCTTACCAAGGCCTTCACAGACAGGTACTATCCCCTGGACAGGGACTACACCCCAGACCTAGCCGCAAACAGATATCCCGAGCCAATGCCCCTCACACTCCCAATCCTCCCACCAGTCCCAAGAACTGGCCACAAAGGAATGTCCCCTACTATCATCCTGTACCACCCGGGACTGGAACAACTGAATCATATGGTTTGCCAAGGCTTACCTGTCAGTGTGCCCTGAAATGTGGGACATCCTACCCAAGATACTTCGCACCCCTCCTCAAGTGGTGTTCCATTGTCAACCCACCTCCATAACATCCTAGTCCATCCCTATGACACTCCCAGTCCCAACCCCTTGCCACAAGGATCATATCTCTGTGGAAGAACAAGGTGCAAAACCTGCCCAAACCACTCAAACAGCACTTCCTATTCCACTCCTTTCATAGGTTTATCCTACCCCACCTGCGAAAGCAGCCACATCGTTTACCAGCTTTGCTGCAATTATTGCACGGCTTTTTATATTGGCATGACTACCAACCAGCTGTGTATCAGGATGAATGGCCACCACCAAAGTGTAGCCAAGACCAAATTAGACTACCCTGTGACACAACATGCAGCTGAATGTAACACACTTAATTTCAATGGCTGCTTCACTACCCGAGCCATCTGAATCCTTCCCTCACCATCAGCTTTTTTGAACTGTGCAGATGGGAGTAGTCCTTACAACACATTCTCTGCTCCCATAATTATCACAGCCTCAACCTACACTAACATACTGTATCCAAAATCTCCACCCAACAGTGTCCCCCCCCCTCCCCCTCACCCTGCCATCTGCTCCCCATTCTCACCTCCCACCCTGTTTATTTACAGCCCTCTGCCAATACATCCACTGTCTTTCCCCACTCTTCTTTTTTTTTCCCCCACCCCCATGCCCCATAGTCTCCTGACACTGAGCCTGTTGGCAGTCTAGTCCCTGCACACTCCACCAGACAGCATTTGTCTCTCTCCCCAACTGTACACTACTATCCCCTCCCCTTCCCAGCCCCCTTCAGATTGTTGTTTAGCTTCCTGTCACTTTCTTGTAACAAATCATACCTAAAATGAAGCATTTTCAAAAGAGCCCCAATTTACTGATACTTTGAAACAGCTTGTATTAACATCACATACTCTGTAATGATAATAATAATAAAATAAAGAAGAAGAAGGAACAACTTCCAAACATGAAGTTTAATCCCATACAATATGGCAGCTCCTAAGTTATGTTTGTGATGTAAAAATGATGTCATATCTCACAGGCCACATTCCTCTCCACGAGGCAAAAATCTGACATGTCCTGTTCTTCATCTCATATTTCACAGTGTAGTGGAATGTGGAATTCCATGAAGTTGCAATCACTGGCTCCTCATCCACCTGTACTTCCACATCCCATGAGAGGACAGCTTCATATGGCACTTCTTGACATATTTCCACAAGCATGTGGATGCACACATTTAAAATATCATGACTTTTTTATATCAGGCTTTGGAGTTCATGCTACAAACACAGTATGTGCCCCTTCCATGCTTGAAGGCCACTATATTTTGAAGGGGAATGAAAAGCACAATGATGTCCTTAAATTATGTCATTTCTTAAAAACATCTGGTATTGTGATGACCCTTTTCGTTATTATCAGCTTACATTAATAGGTCAAACAAACATTAGTGACTGAAATGAAATATACAAGCTGTTTATAAAAAAGTGTATCATACTCTTACAGGAGAATAGTACAGCTCGAGACTATGGAGGTATGGTGAGGAGGGGAGGGATAAAACGAACATAAATATCTAGAAATAAATACCTATTGAGATATAGGCCATTTTGCATTTGGTGAGAAGGGTCAACACTCAGTATCGTGGGCTGCCATCCTGTTCATGCTAATTTCTTACTGGTTGTGTGTCTCCATGTTTCGTCCTCTCACTGTGACACTATTGTCAGACAAAGCTCTTACAACTGTCTCCTAGATCACCCACTGTGTATGTATTGTTTTGAGGTTGTGGTAGCATCAAAATGAGGTTAGATACTCCCTGAAGTTTGAACACCATAAACGGTGAAACGAAGTCTGATTATTCCAAGCAGAGAATGGCAGCTACTGCTTTGTGCAATGATTAGCTAATGGAATTAATTGAGAAGCATTTGTGGTTTGTGTCACACAACAATGTAAGTGCCATACTCCATCTAGAAAAAAGTTCAGCAGGTTGTTCCAGTAACTTGCAGAGACAGTATCATTTGCACCGAAGACAAGAAATAGCAGCAGACCTTGCACAGTTTGCATGCCATATATGGAAGAGCAAGTTTTGCAATAAGAAGAAGATGATCATAAAACATGCAAAAAGAATTGGACACACTCTTGATAGATAATTCTGCCGAGCAGTTACTTTATCCATACCACTTACAACTTGTGCATATTTTCAGGCCACAGGAACACCCTAATAGATTACAGTTTTGCTAATAGATTTGAAGAATGAACATTGAAGATCTACAGGTCACAGTCTGAATTTTATTTATGGATGCAGGATTCACACAGTGTGGGAAACAACAACAACAACAATTACCATGAGTGGACAGAGGCAAATCCTCAAACACTCATGGACTCAAAGCACAAAATTTGTTTTAGATTGTGTGTGTGTGTGTATGTGTGTGTGTGTGTGTGTGTGTGCAGGAACTGTAGGTGACACATTCAAAGAGTCATACACTTTACTGGACAAATTAACAGGTACTAATTATAACCAATTTCTGTGCAACAAATTACCCATGCTAGATAACAAATATTACTTTGACATAAAGACAATAGCTTTGATTTTGCACAAAGTGCATCAGGTGATTTCTACACTTAGTATAAACGTTTCTAACATGCACAAATGCGCGCGCGCACACACACACACACACACACACACACACACACACACACACACACACACACACACTAAGAGATGGATTGTTAAAGATGGTCCAGTGCCATGGTCCACCTCTTCACACGAGCTTATTATCATAGATTTCTGGTTGTGGGTATATTTAAAAACACTGATATATCCAACATCCACTGACAAGATGCAAACATTGAAGGAACGTGTGTCACACACTATCCAATCAAAAGTATTTGGACACCTATTGGTGGATATTAAAATGGATTCTGTCCATGCTTCAGCTTTATGACAGCTTGAACTATGTGGGGGACACTCAATGAGGTGTCCAAATGTGTGTGGAGGAATAGCAGCCCATTCTTCCTCAACACCCAAAACCATAGGAAGTAGTGATATTGTACACTGGGGTCTGGAGTGAAGTCGACGCTCTAACTCATCCCAAGACTTGGGTTCAAGTTGGGACCCTGGAAAGGCCAGTCCATTTCAGGAATGTCACTGTCCACAAACCATTGCCTCGCATATGCTGTTTTATGACAGGGTGCTTTGCCATGCTGATACAATCAATCATTGACTCAGAACTGTCCAGGTACTGTAGACAGTAAACAATGTTTTACAATGTATTCATATCCTTCCACATTTAATACTTCCTTCAGTGCAATAAGGAGACCCCACACTAACAACAAAAAACACTTTATACTGCAACATCACCTTCTCTGTACTTCACTGTTGGAACTATACATGATGGTAAATAACATTCTCAAAGCATTTGGCAAACCAAACCCTTTCATTAACATGATTCACTGCTCCAAATCATTCATTTCCAGTCTTCCACTGTTCAGTGGTGACACTCTTTACACTTTCTCAAGTGTTGCTTAGCACGAACTACAGAAATGAGTGACTTATAAGGTGCTGCTCAAGTATTGTATCACATTCTTTTGAACTCTCTATGTACTGTCACTGTGCTACCTGGACTGCTGGTAGCACTTTGGAACTCACGAGTTATTTCTTCCACTGATTTCATGTAATTTTTTGCAGACACATCTACTGTGCTCAACAGTCCCTGACCATCAGCAAAAGAGAGGTCTGCCTGGTTTTGGTTTAGCTATGGTAATTTCTTCACACTTCCATGTCACAGTCATATCATCAACAGTCAACTGACAGTTTTAGAAGAGTTGAAATGTTCCTGAGGAGTTTATTACTCAGGTGACATCCAATGACTAGTACCCATTTGTAGTCACTGAGCACTTCTGTCTGCCCCATTCTGCTATTATATCTTCTCTACTGACAACACAATACTCTGTCCCTCCTTTTATGCTAGTGGGTCTGGCTCTCATTATATCTAGTGGTCAATACCGTATTACATGAGTCTATCCTGATACTTTTCAACAGATAGTGCCCATGTTACCAAATCCAACAACAGTTTGGTATGTTCAAACAAGTTCCTGAGTCTTTAAGAAAGATGACAGAATTAAGTGTCAGAACTAGTGGTAACTGCTCAGAACGTTACCTGTAGAGTCAGCAGATAGATGGATATCACAGGACAGAATGGTCTCTGTCATGTCAAGTGTGTTTCCTGTCATATGTTTATAAAACTTTTTTCTAGTGTTGGCCAGTAATAGTATGGAAGATTACGGCTTAACTTCCATTGAAGATAGAGCATAAGCTTGGACACAGAAAGGATGGGGAAAGAAATTGGCCATGTCCTTTTCAAAAGAATCAGCCCAGCATTCACTTTAAGCAATTTCGGGAAACCACAGGAAACCTCAGCCAGGATGGTCACATGCAGATTTGAATTACCATCCATCCAAATGCGAGTCCAGTCTCTTCCAGTGTGCCACATCCCTCTGTTCAGCCAGTATTTCCTGCATAAATCTGACACTCTTTTTAAATGTGTGTGTGTGTGTGTTTAATATTTTCTAAACATGGGAGCTATCTGCATCACTTTACATCAGTATAAATTAAATTAAATACTTTTATCTGTTCAAACAGCAGTGTTTTAGTTTTAATTTTGAGATGAGCCGAAGGTTTCTTTTCTACGAGAACCACTATGTTTCAGAAAATAAATGCATGACAATATGTTCCACCTACCTATGCATAACAGCTTTTATAATTTACTAATTACCAAGTTGGTAGGGTTGTAGCCTATCCCCGATGTTATTCAATCTGTATATTGAACAAGCAGTAAAGGAAACAAAAGAAAAATTTGGAGTAGGAATTAACATCCATGGAGATGAAACAAAGACTTTGAGGTTTGCCAATGACATTTTAATTCTGTCAGAGACAGCAAAGGACCTGGAAAGGCAACAGAACAGAATGAACAGTGTCTTGAAGGAAGGATATAAGATGAATATCAACAAAAGCAAAACATGGATAATGGAATGTAGTTTAATTAAATCAGGCAATGCTGAGCGAATTAGATTAGGAAATTAGACACTTAAAGTAGAGAGGAGTTTTGCTATTTGGGAGGAAAATAAGTGATGATGGTCAAAATAGAGAGGATACAAAATGTAGGCTAGCAAAGGCAAGGAAAGTGTTTCTGATGAAGTGAAATTTGTTAACATTTAGTATAGATTTAAGTGTCGGGAAGTCTCTTCTGAAAGTGCTTGTGTGGAGTGTAGCTTTGCATGGAAGTGAAACATGGAAGATAAATAGTTTAGACAGGAAGAGAATAGAAGCTTTTGAAATGTGGTGCTACAGAAGAATGCTGAAGATTAGATGGGTAGATCATGTAACTAATGAAGAGATAGTAAACAGAATTGGGGAGAAGAGAAATTTGTGGCACAACATGACTAAAAGAACGGGACAGGCGGTAGGACACTTTCTGAGGCATCAAGGGATCAACAACTTAGTATTGGAGGGAAGTGTGGAGGGTAACAATTGTAGAGGGAGGCCAAGAGATGAATACACTCGGCAGATACAGAAGGATGTAGGATGCAGTAGTTACTCTGAGATCAAGAGGCTTGCACAGGAGAGGGCAGCATGGACAGATGCATCAAACCAGTCTGTGGACTGAAGACAACAACAGTAACAACAACAACAACAACAACAACAACAACAATTACCAAGTACACATAAACAACACACTACACGAAAATGAGGCAAATCCCCATCTCCTCTCCCCAACCCAGCTCAAATCATGGTAATATTTTTATATACAGGTATACATATTATGATAATATTAGATGCAGGTAGCTGTTCTAGTTATTTTCATTATATCTTATTTCTGATTTATTTTACTTATATACTGTACAACTAACATTGCAGATCAGAGAAATGTATATAATACTTTCACATACATAACAAATGGTCTTACTGTCTAAAAATATTTGTAAAGAAGTCAACATTTCTAACCACAACCATTAGAAAAAAAAAAAAAAAAAAAAAAAAAGGCTCTTACCTGAGAGCATCTTTCCAGAAATTCTTATTGCCAACATTTTTAAGTAACTGGTATGTTGTTTTTCTGATAACTTCAGTAGAACCTTCGACAACATTCATTATACTCAGGACGGGGGGAAATTCTCGTTTAGGTGTCATAGGCTGAGGAGGAAAAATGTGTCATTAAGAAACTGAACATATTATGATTACAATATGAAACATTTTGAAAGCAGTATGCCAAATTATACAATGCAGTGGGCATTAAAATGCACAGACATTAGTGAAAATTGCAACAGCCAGAAAGAATAGCCTTAACAAAACCAAACTTAAGAGCATATGTAGAACAGCGTACCCATAATAAGTGAAAAGGCTGTGGAGTGAGCATACACAAATGCTACGAAACATGCACTCATGTTGATGAAAAAGTCAGAAGTGTGTCAAACTTGGTGACAAATCACCAAACAAAGTGGAAATTTAAATGGATCATACAGGAATGTGCATCTCCTGGATGAGACAATGTGACCACAGCAGTGGGTGACCACCTCCTTCTTTATACGACTGTAATAGGCCAGTTACCTTTGCCCCTCTCACCTTCACATCCCATTTTGGCTTCGTGCTGGTGTTCTTTACTAGGTGTGAATCTGTCTGCATAGATAGTTAGGTTTCCTAGGCTACAATCTACATTGGCAACACACCCATTATTGTGTCAGCTTTCACTGTTGACAAACACAAACACCTTCGACTGCAATGAGTATATAATGCTATTACAGTCACACTGAGAGTAGAACTGTCATCTCTTAGACATAAATCTCTTCAGCTTGACATACACTGATGTTAGATGCAATCATGATGGTCACAATACAGCAGACTAAGTTGTTCAAAGGTGTAATGGACAAACAGTATGTGTGTGGCTCAGGGGTCTAACTGGAAATAACATAATGTGTGGTCTTTAATCTAATGTATTGATGGTAATCTGAAAACTAACCTCTACATCACAGATTTTTAGAGCCCAATGTACTGACCCCTCTCCCTCCTTCAAGTATATCCACACAGCAGGGCATTTGTACGTCCCATGTGTAGATGAGTGTACAAGTTCTCAGTGTGAAACTTTTGAGCAACATTGGTCTCCATCTTTATCTGATATGATGCCTATAGAACATTTTTGTTCATCATATTCCCCCAGCAATGATTATTATTTCTTTTGTGAACACTCCGGCAAGCCATGTAGGGCGTGATTTCCCATGAACATACCACGGACCACCTTGTTTCCACACCGTAGTGTTAGAAGGCTACTACTGCCACTCATCAGGGCTTCACACCACACTGAATTCTCGAAGTCAGAGTCAATCTACAGTCCAAAATCCTAGGATTGTCATATCATCATACATCACCAATTCAATTACATGTATCATAGCTGATACTTTAATTTTTGAAAATGTTACTGTACTAAGGGAAATTATTTATGTACCATTCACACATACTAAAATGATGATAATGATTTCCATAAAAAGTGATGATGATAATAATAATAATAATAATAATAATAATAATAAAGCAATACAAGTGATATTTTTTACTTCGGATGTAGTGCTGTTTATATAGTTGTCTGTGTTTAAGTAGCCCGCAACCAAAATCTTTAAACTAACTCGTACAATACTTATGAGATTATCAAGTATCAGACATATAACAAAATGTTTAATGTAAATGCCAGACTGGGGATCAATTTGGATATATGTAGCCTGCTGAGTGTTCCTCCAAATAAGCCATGTAATAGATATGTCTCATAGACTACTTTCTTCAATAAGTTGCTCTTACCTATTTCCTCTAACTAATAGTTTCCCATACTGCACTCTGTGGAACACTGGTGTTCTGTGGGTAGTGAATAAGTGTTCCACAATAACTATTAATAACATGACATTCCTTTCTTTGACAATTTTTATAGTTTTTTTTAAAACTTTATTATGATTTCTGTGTTGATTAAAACAAGGTTTCTGCAATTTTTAAAAAAACTTTAGCACTCTTTAAAATAAACAAGATGCTCCATCAAATTACCAGACTCACAAAACGTTTCGTCAGAAGAATAATCAGTAACAAAACTAATTTTTTAAATTACAATGCATTTCAGATGCTTTGTCCTATCATTAGTTAACATTTTTAGTGTTTAGTTCACAGCATTACTCCCAGGAAACTTTTGATGCTGATTTCCCCAGGACAGAGCAGAGCCTTTGAACGGAAATGTAATTTTTTTAAAAAAGAAATATGTTTTTGTGATTGGTTACATTGTGCATCATTATTCACAGTTTTATAGGAAGAATAATTTAGTAATTGTATCAAAAGAAAATTTAACTGTGAAAATTAATACAGTAAAAGTCAGAATTGCTGGTCAGCAGCACTTATCTTCATGAAGCAAAATGTGTAGTGCTGCCAAGAGACACATGCAGAGGCAAAAGCGAGACAATTCCTTGTTTTGGAACTAATACTTCCTTCCTCGAGGAAGAGAGACAGGCAGATTGAGGAAGGTTAAAAGGAAGGGCAGGTCACTCAGACCACAGGATGAGAGATACCACCAATGCTGAGGACAAAAGTAGACAAAGATGAAGTGGAGGTGTCAGGGAGAGCAGGTGCGACAAGGTGATAGCTTTGTAAGCATTGTGCTAATGTCGGAGATAAGGACAGAGTTGGAAGTAAAGACTGCTAGGTCAATTAGGGGGAAGAGAAATGAATGAGGAGAAAGAAAAATGAAAAGAGCAAATTCAGTAACAAAGTTCAAGTCATCAGTCACAGAATAGAGGCTTTCACAGCAGGTATCTGTATTATTGTTGGTATTTGTTTCAGCAGCATTAGAAGAGTGGGTAAGGGCTTGGAAATCCTACAGCCGTTTATAGGAAAAACTGACATTTCTGTTACAGATTCTGGTCATTTTTCTGAAAACTTAAAATCATTCACGTTGAGGTCAAGTGATGTTAAGGTCAGTTTTGATGTTGTATCACTATTTACTATTGCTCCTCTAAATGAGGTAATATCACAGTTGGAAAACATTTTCACTGAGGATATGGCAGTTATCTTAAACACTGTCCCATATCAACTTACTTTCAACGGGACAACAAATTCTATGAGCAAACTGATGGTGGTCTATGGTGAAAACACCAAACACAGTTGTACCAATTTTTACGTGGAAAAATTTAAAGAAGCAGTCCTCATGTTGGTTTCGACACACAGATACTTTCGTTATCTGGCCTCATGGAGAAAAAAACCTCTCAGAATTTCTGAATAATATAAATTCTAATACAAAGTTCCAATACCACAGAAGGAAAGTTGCCACTCACCATATAGCGGAGATGTTGAGTTGCGATAGGCACAACAAAATGATTCACACAGTTGTAGCTCTCGGGCATAAAGGCCTTTGTCAGCAGTAGACACACACACACACACACACACACACACACACACACACACAAAACTTGCACACATGTCTGCAGTCTCAGAGAACTGAAACCACACTGAGAGCAGCAGCACCAGTGCATGATGGAAGTGGCGACTGGGTGGGGCAGAGGAGGAGGCTGGGGCGGGTAAGGGGACGGGGAGAGATAGTACAGTAGAAGTCGCAGACAGTGAAGTTTTGCAGTTTACACGGAGGGCAGGAGAGAAGGAGTGGAGTGGGGTAAGTAGTGGAAAGGAGAGAAATAAAAAGAAATTAAAAGACTGGGTGTGGCGGTGAAATGGCGGATGCGTAGAGCTGGAATGGGAACAGGGAGGAGGCTGGATGGGTGAGGACAGTGACTAACGAAGGTTGAGGCCAGGAGGGTTACAGGAACGTAGGATGTATTGCAGGGAAGGTTCCTCCGCATTGCTGGTGTTGGTGGGAAGGATCCATATGGCACAGGCGGTGAAGCAGTCATTGAGATGAGGGATATCATGTTTGGCAGCGTGTTCAGCAACAGGGTGGTCCACTTGTTTTTTGGCCACAGATTGTCAGTGGCCATTCATATGGACAGACAGCTTGCTGGTTGTCATGCCTACATAGAATGCAGCATAGTGGTTGCAGCTTAGCTTGTAAATCACGACTGCTTTCACAGATAGCCCTGCCTTTGATTGGGTAGGTGATGTTAGTGACCAGACTGGAGTAGGTGGTGGTAGGAGGATGTATGGGACAGTTCTTGCATCTAGGTCTATTACAGGGGTAAGAGCCATGAGGTAAGGGATTGGGAGCAGGGGTTGTGTAAGGATAGACGAGTATATTGTGTAGGTTCGGTGGGCGGTGGAATACCACGGTAGGAGGGGTGGGAAGGACAGTGGGCAGGACATTTCTCATTTCAGGGCACGACGAGAAGTAATCGAAACCCTGGCGGAGAATGTAATTCTACTTACCCCTACTACTCCCTGCACTCCCACCTTCTACATGCTTCCTAAAATCCATAAACCCAACCACCCAGGACGCCCCATTGTGGCCGGTTTCTGTGCCCCCACTGAGAGAATCTCTGCTCTCGTTGACCAACACCTTCAACCTATTACCCAGAACCTATCCTACAATATAAAAGATACCAATCATTTCCTCGACCGACTCTCCACAGTTCCTATCCCTTTACCACACGGTGCCCTGCTTGTCACTATTGATGCCACCTCCCTGTACACTAACATTCGTAATGCCCATGGCCTTACTGCTATCGAACACTACCTTTCCAGATGCCCTATGGATTCCAAATCAACAACCTCCTTCCTAGTCTCCATGACCATTATATATCCTCACCCACAATTACTTCTCCTTTGAAGGTATTACCTACAAACAAATCTGTGATACGGCTATGGGCACCCGCATGGCACCATCCTATGCTAACCTATTCATGGGCAACCTAGAGGAATCCTTCCTAAAATCCCAGAACCCTAAACACCTCACCTGGTTCTGATTCACTGTTGACATCTTTGCTATCTAGATTGAAGGTGAGGTCACCTTGTTCACATTCCTCCAGAACCTCAACAACTTATCCCCCCTTTGCTTCACCTAGTCATACTCAACCCAACAAGCCACCTTCCTAGATGTTGACCTCCACCCCAGAGATGGCTACATCAGTACCTCCATCCATATCAAACCTACTAACCACCAGCAATATCTCCATTCCATACAGAGAAGTCTCTACCGTACTGCCTAGCCATCCATCGTCATCGCATCTGCAGTGACGAGCAGTGCTTCTCTAAATATACCGAGGGTCTCACTGAGCTTTCACTGACCGTAATTATCCCCCCACCCTTGTACAAAAACAAATCTCCCATGCCTTATCTTTCCAGTCTCCCACCACCTCCCAAAGTCCCACAGTCCGGCCACAGAAGAGCATTCCTCTCGTAACTCAGTACCATCCAGGACTGGAGCAACTTAATTACATTCTCTGGCAGGGGTTCGATTACCTCTCGTCATGCCCTGAAATGAGAAATGTCCTGCCCACTATCCTTCCAACCCCTCCTACCGTGGTATTCCGCTGTCCACCGAACCTACACAATATACTTGTCCATCCTTACACAATCCTGCTCCCAATCCCTTACCTCATGGCGCATACCCCTGTAATATACCTCGATGCAAGACCTGTCCCATACATCCTCCTACCACCACCTACTGCAGTCCGGTCACTAACATCACCTATCCCATCAAAGGCAGGGCTACCTGTGAAACCAGTCATGTGATTTACAAGCCTAGCTGCAACCACTGTGCTGCATTCTATGTAGGCATGACAACCAACAAGCTGTTGCCCAACACGCTGCCAAACATGATATCCCTCATCTCAATCACTGCTTCACAGCCTGTGCCATATGGATCCTTCCCACCAACACCAGCTTTTCTGAATTGCGCAGGTGGGAACTTTCCCTGCAATACATCCTACATTCCCGTAATCCTCCTGGCCTCAATCTTCTTTAGCCACTGTCCTCACCCATCCAGTCACCTCCCTGTTCCCCTTCCAGCGCTACATAGCCGTCATTTCACCACCACACCCAGTCTTGTAATTTCATTTCACCACCATATCCAGTCTTTTAATTTCTTTTTATTTCCCTCCTTTCCACTACTTCCTCCCTCCCACTTCTGCACCTTCTCTCCTGCCTTCCACCTAAACTGCAACACTTCGCTGTCCACCACTCCCACCATAATATCCCTCCCCCTCCCCCTCCCCGCCCCCGACTTCTCCTTACCCCCACCCAGTCGCCACTTCCATCATGCACTGGTGCTGCTGCTCACAGTGTGGTTTCAGTTCTCTGAGACTGCAGACGTGTGTGCAAGTTGCGTTTTGCGTGTGCCTGTGCCTGTGCCTGTCTACTGCTGACAGAGGCCTTTATGGCCGAGAGCTACAACTGTGTGAATCTTTTTGTTGTGCCTATCGCAACTCAGCATCTCCGTTATATGGTGAGTTGCAACTTTCCTTACCTGGTACTAATACAAAGTTCACTAGAGAAAAAGATAAATAAGGTAAAATTTCATATCTGGATGGACAGCTACTTACAAAACCTGACCCAAAGGTTAGAGCATAATGTCAGGAAGCCTATTAACATGGATAGATACCTTCAAAGAAATTCCAATCACCATCTCAAGCTGAAAAGCAGAGCTATTAAATCACTGGTGGATCAGCCTAAAAGACACTGTGAACCACAGTATTTCCAGGATAAGCATGACTATTTAAGAATTGCTCTCAGAAGAAATGGCTACTCTGACAAAGAGATAAATTGGGTAATTCACTCCAAAAGGTCTTGGGCTTCAAATGAAAAAGAACCAACTAAAGAAAAAAATTTCCCTTCCATCTGTAAAAACTGTCACAGATCATATCAGCAAAGTACTGATAGGCTGTTTAATCCAAGGACCCACATCTGCTGCTTGCCACAGCAGGAATATACAAAATCCCTTGCACTTGCGGCCGAGTGTACATAGGAACTACAAAAAGAAGCATTAACACACAGCTCGTGGAAGAAAAAAGCAACTGTAACCAAGGCAAGACAGATATATTAGCAGTAGCAAATCATGCTTGGGACTGGGGAACCACCAAGTTTGTTTCTCTGACACTGCAGTTTTAGCAACATCTAATCATTACTGCACTAGGATACACAGAGAGACCACAGAAATTCAGAAGGGCAAAAACAACTTTAACAGAAAAGAAGAAGGCTAGGCTTGAAATTAGACAAGGTGTAGGTCTTAGTGTTAAATAAACCATACAGTGCCAACTCTTCCCCATTATAAGCTCGATGACGTAAGTTGGCATATCTCCTTGATCTTACACAGCAGCCTAATGTCACAAACTGACTGTTGCATGGATACAAAGAAACTGTTCAGCTTGTTGAGCTTGTTTGATAATGTATGTGCTTTCTGAGTTGTTAAAGCCTCTGATGATGTCTCCAGCATTGGAAGAAAAAATGTTTGGCAAAGATAACACCCTGGACCACAGCCTAATGCTGATAAAACAAATATCAGGAATAAAGTTTTAATAAATTGTTCTCAGAATTGTAATTTCTTTTGTGGTCACTAATAGTTATATCAGGAATCTCTTGCAATTTGTCATGTGGACTGATCTAGCAAATCACTTAGAAGTTTCAGACGCAGTAATGTTTGCAGATGATAACTAGTAGTCTTTTTATCAACCCACTAAACACAAGCAAAGCCATTGCTATGCTCCAACTGACTGTGCTTCAAACATGTCATGTGGCACATACCATAAATGCTTTCTGAATGTTTTTTGGTCACTATATGACAGCGTGGAAGAATTTCTCGAATATAAGATGACAGAGTTTTTATTTGTTTATCTAATGAGTGACATACTTGTGAGCATTTTTAAAATTATCTGAGCACAGGTGTATATTGTAACATAAAAATCATATGACTGGAAGAAAAGTGACACTAGTGCCTATACAAAACCAAACTTTAATGAAAGCACACTGAAACAGACCCTTAATTATCATGGCATAAATAAATCAACATGCTGAAAATTTCACATGCAAGAATAGGGAAAAGGGAGGGGGAGAGGGGGGAAAATAATAATATCAAATAAAAAGTACTCAGAAGTGGTTTCTACTAAATGTTGGTTATGTGACTATTTCTAAAATTAAGAGCAAATAGTAAAGGAAAGGACATAGTGCAGAAGCAACATATATAAGACAAGTCACTTAAGACATAACACCTCCCATTCTGTGAACTGTTCAAGATTCTGAAACAATGTTTGTGGCAAACGATAGTAGGCAGAGGGGCAGGAAATTTTGTTGCATGGCTAATTCTCTGAACTCAAGGTAAAACCACATTACTGAAACAAGTTTTTTTTTAATAGAACAATATAGTTTTTAAAAAGTGGTAGCCTCTTAAATGGTCTAGTATGATGATATAACACTTTCTAATGTTGGTGTTGAAACTATTCACAAACACATCTGAGAAATTTATAACAAGTGAAAGGCAATGCACCTGAAATTGACTATTGTGGTGTACAAACTGCTAAGTAAGGTTCTTCTGGCAGGTTCCAACATTTTATCACGCCTTTTGAAAGCTTACTTGCCTGCACTGCAGAACTAGCTAGAAATGTGTTGTCTATCAACAGCTCATTTCTGTTTCAATATTTCCTGTGAGCAAACGTGTACATCAATGAGAAGAATTTAGACATGTTACTTGTATATGGTGAATGCCCAAGAAATGCTGTCAGAACAGTATGGCACTATTGGAATGTTTATCCTGATTGCTGACAGTATCTGACACATCAGGCATTTACGTGAGTTATTAGGACACCAGTGATAACACACAGCTCAAATGTCAAACAGATGATGACGAAGAAGACTGTAACTGACAGAGCACATGAAGAAGCTGTTCTGGTCATGCTGCTTATCAGCTCTCAACACTGGCATGAGATTTATCATGAAGGAGTGTGGGATCATTCAGACAAGTAACCTTCATGTCTTGCATCAACATACATCCTGCCTCTTTTATCTATCATTATATCAGGCACTGTAAGCAAATGATGAATCTCATTGGTTTGCTCAGCAACATCTGGGAAATAATGCTATGTTTTTGAAATATGCTGTTTGCTAATGAAGTGATATTTACTAATCAGAGTAATGTAAATTTGTGAAACTTTCATTAAACTGTAGCAGAAAATCAGCACTGGCTTTGTCAAGCATAGTATCAATGTTCATAGAGCATAAACATATGGTGCAGTAATGTAGGAAATTTCATCATGGGGACTTATTTAATTCCTGGTGCATTAAGTGGTCATACATATGCATACTTTCTTACAAACATTCTACCCATTGTTCTTCAAGACATACCACTGGAAAAGTAACAGTTTATGTGGTCCCAACATGACAGCTGTCCAGCTCACTCTCTCCATACAACAACATGGATATTAAATGAAAAATTTCCTGACCATTGGATAATATGGAATACTGCTGTAAACTGGCCTGCCTGGTCACCCAATTCGACACCTTTCAACTTTGCTCTTTGGGGAGCACACAAATACATGGTCTACAATGAAACCCCAACCATGTCAAACAATACGTGCCAACAAATCATTGCAACATTCAATGATATCCCATATATTCATCTATACCTCCCATGGCAACTGCAAATCTGCCTTGATGTTGATGAGATCTGCAATGGATCTAAGGAGTTAATACCACCAACTAGTAGTGGCACCAGAGACCAGGGATAATACAGCATTCATAGATTCCACAGGGTATAATCAGTACTGCCATATGGCCTTCAACTTAAGCACCATCAACATTTCAAAGCCTGCTAGATGATGTATTGCAAGAACATAAAACTCGGGAATAATGACCTTTCTGGACAACATAATAGTTTTTTCTATTACCTTCAATGAGCATGCCTTAAGAATGCGAAATGTTATATGCAGGCTCAAAGATACTCGTCTCGCCCTGAGAATGGAGAGATGTCAGTTTGCTCTGCGGGAGGTATGCTATTTGGATCATATCATTTGCCAGAAAGGAATCAAATTCAACCTGCAGCTGCCAAAAGCTGTGTGCTATTTCCCAGCACCTGCTATGGTAACTAACTTCCACTCCTTTCTTGATCTGACAAATTATTATAGAAAATCTGTGACTGATTGTGCAAAAATCACAAGGCTGCTCTCTAAAATGTATAAAAAGAGTGCCAAGTTCCATTGGACTGTGGACTGTGAAGAAGCTTTTGCACAGCTATAAGCTACTAACACCTAGCCACATTCTCGCATATCCAGACTATGAAAAACACTTATCTTAACATACAAGTCCGGTAATTTTCCAATTATGTGTGGGCTCTCACAGGAAGTAGACAAAATAGAATACCTACTTGCATAAGCATACCATCAACTGATAAAGCCAAAAAGATATGCTCTACAACAGAGTAGGACAGTAATGGAGTAATTTTCTTTCACTGCCATCTCTACTGCAGGCACTTCCAAATAATTACTGTCTGTCTGGCCTTAATCTCACATATATCTGGCAAGTAGATTCATAAGCTCGACATTGTGTCTTAAGGAATTTAAGTGAAGGGGAGCATAGACCAGGAAAATCACTTGGTAATGTGGATTGTCTAAGCTGGAAAATATGTGCAGTGCAACATGTGAGAGAGAGTGAAGGACAAGCGAAGCACATACAGCACAAGGATGTACAATGTCAGCGATTTGCAGCCCATCCCCAGTTCAACTACACACAATGGAATCCTTTAATGGGAAACACTATGTGACCAGCAAATTGTCATCCCAGAGAATTTGCATGCAAGTTGCTAGGTCAAGTTTATAATAATACTTGCAGAAAACTGAGGGCAGATTATGACTTTTCACTCATAATGCTGAAGTGTACTGATGGAAAAACACAAAAAAGAAAGTTCAGCAATACATAAAACACTGCATGTCTTGGGCTCCATGTGCTAAACTCATGAGAAGTAACACCTTTACAGCAATTACAGGAAATAATTGGATCAGACAGCAATGGTTCCTGAAGGGCAACACATGTGACACTTTTGTCATAGTCCTGGATCCAAAAGTCACTTTTGAAATAACTGACGACTTTGCAGTCTTATGGGGTCAAAATATGACAAACTTGTCCATACTGACCGACATGTCATGATCATAACCAATTATCAACCATTAGCAAGGTACTCAGACATTACATAAACGCCAAACACAAAAATTGAGATGAACTCCTTGTGTACAAGATCACAGGTCTATGATAGGAAAATGGCCTCATCCTTCAAATTATGAAGTCTTCCACCAGAAAAAAGCCTTCTTCCTTACAGGTGTTCACCACAAGACTGAAGGCCATTTGGAGGCAAGTAAAGTGCACCAATATGAGGGTGCTGGAACACCAAGAGGGAGCAACATGAAAGAAAAGTTTATTGCCAAAATAGCATATTAGGGAATACGTTATGTTAAATAACTTAAACGCCACTAAGAGAGAAACTAAAAAGTTTATTACTAAGTACAAGGGTCCATTAAAAGCTGCTGGGATGTCATCTCCAGTCACCATAAAAATACAGTTTCCCACCAGAATTACAATTTTTCATGTGGACTGAATATGAACCTTTGCATTAGATGATGTTAACATGCACCAGCAGGCCCACAACCAGAGGGGAGGGTGACATCTCAAACAAGATTGAACAATGGCATGAGGAATTGAGAAATAAAGGAGAAGCACTGAAAAATCACCATTCTGCCAGAACCACCCACTACAGTTTTCAGCTGTGCCATGCTAAGATGCAAAATAGCTGTAGTAGCAGAGTGATGAACATATAATAAAGAAGGCTTGTATGCAACTTGTTTCAAACTAGACTAGAGTTCCTACAGAATGCTAAGTTTCTCTTAACTTACGTATGTGCATGACAGAAACTGTGCACTTTGGTAGCAGGTGCTCCATCAGACACTAGTTGTTAGAAGACACGCAAGGGGCATTGGTGCAGCACATTTTCACTGAACAGTGTGTCACCCTGTGATACATGACAAATGCAGTGGCACTGTTAGCCCTTGCTGTAAGGCAGCTTTACTGTTGCTAAGTCAACATCCAATTCCAAACAGCATGCAAAGCTGGCAAAAACCACACCAAATGAGTTGTTCTCATAGCAGAGCCCAAGGACAAGATTGTTGTTTTTTATATTATAATGTTAGACAGAAAGGATTCAGTTCTCATGAAGGGTTATGTCTTCACTTTATGACTGTCAAGATTTAAAAAAATATGTTCTACATAGGGAGGAAGGCTGAGGTGACCTTAAAACAGACACAGAAAAAGGGGGGGCATGGAGGAGGGGAGGGTAGCAGCAGAGGAGGGAATCTATGTAAACACTTCTCTGTTCACCGTACGTGCCCTCAGCAACTCCACTATATGATGAGTGGCAACTTTCATAATATTGCTGCATCCCAGTGAGGATCAAGACAGATGAGGTAATAACATCTGTTTTGTGCTGTAACCAATGGCAACCTGGCACTATTTGTCAGATGGCATTAGAAGGAAGTGGAATAATACTTAACAGAACCCAATGTGACTTGCAAAGCTTTCCGCTTACAACCCACTATTACTGGAAGTACCAAGATGAATGTACTCCTGCCTGAAGAGTCCTTCATACAGTTGCCTGCCTAAACTACTTAAGACACCACTACTGATTACAGCCTGCTACCCTCACTTATTCAGATAGCCACTGCTCACCATGGCCAGATCAGCATGGCACACCTAATGCAACATAACAAAACAGTTTCACAAAATCAACCGACAACACATGCTTGTGGCAGGGACTTTTCCTCTGCTTTGCTCCTTGTAATCCTCATTGCTTTAGCACAAATGTAGCAGACAAGTTGCGGTAGAATGTGAATAATTTAAGAGTAAAGGAAACCATTCACTGAAAAGCAGAAGTGTTGAGTCATCAACAAGCACACACAAAGAGGACAAAAACTTGATAGCTTTCAGAATCAATAATTTCTTGACAGCAGTACAAATATACACAGAAGAAATGCACAACCCCACCCAAGGCCCAACCCCCACTCCCCCAAACTCACTCTCTCTCTCTCTCTCTCTCTCTCTCTCTCTCTCTCACACACACACACACACACACACACACACACACACACACACGTACATCTCTCCACCTCCATAGTACCCACTGGACGTACAAGCCTGCAGCCGGCACAGAGTAGCACACAGGTGTGTGTGTGTGTGTGTGTGTGTGTGTGTGTGTGTGTGTGTGTGTGTGGGCGTGCACGTGTATTTTATTCAGTGAGTGGTCTCAATGCATTTAGCAATTATTGGTTGGTTGGTTTGGGGAAGGAGACCAGACAGCGTGG